>NC_136770.1:1765203-2296472 GCF_947034865.1 Barbatula barbatula
CCTACCTACCTACCCCTACCTACCTACCTACCTACCTACCTACCTACCTACCTACCTACCTACCTACCTACCTACCTACCTACCTACCTACCTACCTACCTACCTACCTACCTACCTACCTACCTACCTACCTGAGACTACTAGCACAGCATGCATGCCATGCAGACAATGTTGATGCGATTTTTTACCAACAGAACTGTTTCACTCATGCAACACCTAGCCAATTATAAAACAAAGATTGGAGACAAGCATAATTTACAGATTCACTGAAATGCCACGATTAGGTGTATTCACAACAAACTAGCCAACAACACAACGTCTGACTGACAAATTTAGGAAACGAATTGAATAACAGATGCACGACAAGCTCAAGACTACGTTTGTTCTACGGTGTCCGATCGTAGCGTCCGTTCCACCACAGCACAGCCACATAGCAGCATGCAACACCGACCATCTCTGTGAGACTAAACACACACATGCATTTCTAGTTTCTACTGCACCACAATGCCAAGCATCACAACACTGAGCGCGAGGAGCCATGCACTACACAACGCTATCACAGGCCGCATCCAAAGATTGTGCAATACTGCGTGTCCATGAGGAGGCAAACCACATCATAACGGCATCTACACAAAACAATACGAGGAACTATTGAGCATATTACATAATACATGAGCATGCTCGCTCCAAAACAAATTATTTGGTTCATGGCAGTCGAAAAAGAACACTGTTCGCTCATCGTGAACACAGAAAGAGTGGGTGTGAGTGGGAATATTGAGATAACATTTACCAAACGTTGACTGACAGACCTACCGGTGCGGTGTGGATGGAAAAGTCAACAGGGGAAATGAAACACATGTCGACCCGCTTGTGTCTGTGTGTGATGTGTGCATTACAGAGAGCGAAGAAGGCTCCATAAACCACATGTTTGCAACACAAAATAAACAAAAATAAACAAAGAAAGAAAAACAAACACAACCAATCCAAAAGCCAAATTAGTCCCACCCCTTTCCCAAAAGTGTAAGAGTTGGCCGCATGAAGAAAATCACGCCCTCTCACTTCTTATTCTTTAGCTGATTGGCGAGCCAGTCGAGGCCTTCGTAGAGCCCATCGCCGCTGGTCGCACAGGTCGCTTGTATATACCAGTTGCGGTGACGGAGCGAGTGAAGGCCGAGTTTATCTGTGATCTCAGCAGCGTTCATAGCGTTTGGCAGATCCTAGACAAGATGGATGAAAAGATAAAGAGGTTATGTTACGTTCATTGGCTTGTGAAATTAAATATTTGCTTCTTAAAAAGACCTTTAAATAGAGCAGTGACGGTTTTGAGCAATTTTAGGCATTTGCTAATGTGTTGTTTTATTCTAAATGTGTTGTTGTTGTCTAAGATGACTATCATATTTTTGACTTGAATAAAAGCAGGGCCTTGAGATTAATTCATGATTCATACTTTTAGGTTGCCTGACTTACAGTTTTTCTCCATTGGTTTGGCTCATTTCTTGAAACAGAAATTACATTCTCAAAACAACATGGACAAACCTCCAAACAACTTGGCAATTGTTTACAACAGAATGGAATTTCTCATTCATTTGATCAAATTGCAAATGTCTAAATACATGTGTCAATGTCTCGCTACATCTTTGCAAATGATTAAGTACAGGTAGCCTACATTTAGCACAATTTCCAAGTGAATTGATCTTGTTGATCTAAACTGATTGTCGATTCTCAGTCTAATGGTTGTTCGCTCCAAAACGTTTCAGCGTCATTTCATTGTATAAGTCATCATATGCAAAATAGTCTGTTCAATTGTCAAAATTAGTCAAAAACGTAATACCATGAATAGCATATATGAATCCCTTGGAACATTTTATAAATTTATTACAGCAATTGACAGTCAGGTGAAACTAGAACTTGACTAACGAAGGAGGAGATTCACACATCTCAGAAGACCAATTAAACAGTATGTTTAGTTACCTGACAGGTGCTGTCCATGACTGTGAATGCTGCCAAACATGTATATAAAGAGCTTGACATGCAGAACCAAAACAATTTCTGACCATGGAGGCACCTGGCCAAGTAAATAAACAAGGGCAACTGCCTGCTTGAGGAAGAGGAGGAGGAAGAAGAGGAGGAAGAGGAGTAGTAAGGGTGCGCGGTGGTGGAATAGGGGGAAGAGGCAGAGGAGCACGAAGAAACCATGCTGTCCCAGATGAAATTCGGGCCACAATTATAGACCATGTCATCAACCATGGCCTTAGTCGCCGAGTTCAGCCTAATGTGCCTCGCTCTCTACAGTGTGTGTGTGTGTGTGTGTGTGTGTGTTTGTGTGTGTGTTTGTGTGTGATAGGCCTACAGTAATATCTTACCTCAATGGTATGTTATGATACTAAAAATGACAAGAAAAACATTGGAAAAACACAGTTTTCCACGACAACCTTGCACAGGTGGCAGAGAAAAACTTCTCAATGAACAAGAGATCTGTAACATGGTGATGGCAAATAATGCCATCACAATGAGACACTACAATCCTACAAGACAATGCCATATTCCAAAATGTCAACTTTATAAGCATCTCCACAATAGACCGTATATTGAAGACGCATCAGATGACAATGAAGCAAATTTACAGGGTACCATTTGAGAGGAACTCTGATAGAGTGAAAGAGCTGCTGTACCAGTATGTACATGTAAGTCAGTTATTGGTGATCCAAAGCAGTGGTTCCCAAACTTTTTTCGCTTCAGTATTACGTGATTTGTGTATCCAGGTATGAAAATATTTGATTTACATTTCAGTAAGCTTAGTCATTGATGATTTCCCCCCTCCCCTTTCTGTCAAATACCCCCTGTAGTACCTCTTCATAGGGGTACATGTACCCCAGGTTTGGAACCACAGGAGTAGTGGCCAGTAGTAAATTGATCTAGTGGAGAACATAGAACATTCCTATGTAATTGTCTGTAACTGTAGTGTATGACTGATTTGATGTTTTCTTTTTTTACGCTATTGTAGAGAATAATTACATTTACTCACTTGGCTGACGCTTTTATCCAAATCGACTTACAAGTAGTTATTTTAGATTCGAAGGTCAGACTGGTGGTCAGAGCGTTGGGCTTGTGATCAGAAGGTTGCCGGTTCGAATCTCAGTGCCAAGGGCGAAGATGTGGCCGTAATATTATTGGCCACCGGGCCACGGTGGATGTCCCAGGCTAGCGAGTGGGGCAATACAACTATGTGTGCTGCCATATCTGAGAATGGTGTGGCCACTCACATCCCCAGTCCTGGCCCATACAATACACAGAAGCTCCTTCTTTTCTTGGACCGTCTTCATTTTTTGATTTGATCCCTGAAAATGAGAGAGGTCTTGGAGGGCCTCACCTACAATATGAGTACAGTAACCATTGTCAATGAAGAACGGGGCTAAGACTGAAAGGTGGACATGAGGGATGTTTCAATGGTCCTCTGCCATAGTGACAAAACATCTAAACATTCTGACTTGCAGTGCTTACACAATGCCAAAGGGACGAAGCATTTTGGGGGCACTGACTGTTTAAATGAGAAAGAAATTTAGTTTTGACACATGAGTGAACTGTTTTGGGAGAGATATGAGCTTTTGCAGGTAAACCATGGTATTGTGCTGAACCATCCACACTATTTTGGCAAAAGCATTAAGAGTGTTGAGAACGTCCGGTCTGTTTCAAGAAATGAGCCAAAGCAATTGAGAAGGATCTTTGTCATTTTCGTGGCACTGACTGTTTATATGGGAAAGGAATTTAGTTTTGAAGCATGAGTGAAAAGTTTTGGGAGAGATGTTAGCTTTTGCAAGTGAGCTATAGTGTTGTGCTGAACTGTAAGACTGTTTTGCCAAATTATCTTAGAATTTTGAGAATGTAATTTCTGTTTCAAAAAATGAGCCAAACCAATGGAGAAAAACTGTAAAATGCTTCTTTACAGAGCACTGTGCTAATGCTAAAATTGGTATACTTCAGCTGTGAATGTCAATAAAACAAAGAAGTTATAATAATAGTAAATAAAATTTGGCTTAGCAGAAAAGAACAAATAAATAATGAATACTAATTTATATTATTAAAACATATTCATAGTAAACTATAGTGTCTTTTTGTGTTAGAAGGAGCTTAATCCTGTAACCCGACTCGAGCTTTGAGCTAACCGCAGACGACTGGATTGGAAATACATTTGAATGAAATTAAACAATTTAAATGAAATCGTGAAAGGAGTCGGGTGGTAAAGGGATGCCAGAAAAGCTGTCGCAAGTTCAAGTACACCCGTATCTACGTTTAAAACGGCACAAAAGGTGTTGTACCTGTTTGTTAGCAAAAACGAGAAGAACGGCATCGCGCAGTTCGTCCTCAGCGAGCATCCTCATTAGCTCCTCCCGAGCTTCATTGACCCTCTCACGATCATTACTGTCCACCACGAAAATGAGCCCTAGAGAGCCGAAACACGTTCACATCAAGTCAAAGATACAATTATTCACACGTAAATCTTGTGTTTGCCCGTGTATCTCACCCTGTGTATTTTGAAAGTAGTGTCTCCAAAGCGGTCTGATCTTATCTTGACCACCCACATCCCACACAGTGAAGCTGATGTTCTTATACTCTACCGTCTCCACATTAAACCCTGGAACAAACACAAAAATCACATGTTGACTCACAAACACGCTTGTATTGTTTTTTGACTGAGAAAACATTTTTATTATATTTTGGGTGCATGTATGATGTCATAATGTGATCAAGTGACTGTTTGGCATGGATCTAAATCTGATCGGCCAAAATAGAACCCAAAGTAGCATAGAGTAGATCTTAATGTGTGTCAACTACACGTCATTTTTACTAGACAATTCTATGATGGGGAAGTTTTTATTATTAGGAAAACTTTGGTGAAGAAGACAATTGAATTGTCGTTCAATCTTTCTAAAAGGTGAAAATTCACTATTATTCAGTGTTTTAAACTAGATCTGCATCAACACATTGCAGTCGATCCTCTCACCATAGAAACTGACTCTCAGACACACATTCTGTCTAGAGATGTACAGAGTGTGAAGATGCCAACAAAACAATCATTTCAGGAGAAAGATTTTACCAATGGTTGGGATGGTGGTTACAATCTCTCCCAGCTTCAGTTTGTACAGGATTGTGGTTTTACCAGCAGCATCTAATCCAACCATCAGAATCCTCATCTCCTTCTTCCCTATCAGACTCTTCAGCAGATTGCCAAAAATGTTCCCCATGATTCAATGTTGTGCTTCGTCTATCCAATCACAATGCAGAAAGCTGCGAGTCTGTTTGTGTGGAACAATCTCGCGAGGTACAGGACCGAACGCCGTGTGAAACAAGGATCGATGGGTAAAGGAGTGTGGAATCCTGAAAATGAACAAAATGACATTGTTATTCTTAATGTGCATGAACTGTTCTTACTTTCTCGCTGTGTGCGTTATCATCTAAAGCTACAAGTATGTAAGCATCCAACTTCAAGCACAAACACACACACAGAAAGAACATGATCATGTCTTCAGGCTGTTCTGCAATCTGTTCGTCCCTGCTTTCCATAACCTTCCTTTACATGAAGCCCCACCAGTAATCCCTCATCTTCCCATATGGACTCTTTCAAAATGTAGAACATATTCCCCCATACCCCTTCTGTCCCAATTTGAACGTCAATGTATAAAATCAACATTTGAAATAAAACATTTTGTACTTAAGTCAGTGCTTTAACCTGAAAAGTTGTCCCGAAACAGAACTATATGTTTTTGTACATTGGCTTCCACTGTCGTGTCCAGAACTGTCTTACGAATTATAATATTTATTTATTTATTCTACCCTCCAAACTTAAACGCAATAACATACCCAGACAGATTAAAGACGAGGGTCTAAATATTTACTAGTTTGTTATTTTAACATTTATTTAGCAGACACTTTTATACCAAATGAGAGTTTATTTGCAACAGATAACTCAGTTTTTTCCAATCATGTTTATTGTTAATTCCAAGTAATATCAATCAAACTGCAGTTGGGATGTTTTGATTAAGTAAAGACACAATTTAAAAAAATTAAACTAACTGAGTTATCTTTAATCGGCATGTGTCCCTTGGAAATTGGATCCATTATTTTAGCGTTCCTAACACAATGTTTTGCAAAATTTTTGCAGTTTTTATATAAAAGAATAGCTAATGGCCCGTTCAGTAATCACAAATGTACTCATTTGAACACATGGACAAATGTAAATGTAGCTTCCAGTTGTGCATTGGAAAGAAAATGTGAGACAATCCAAGACTACAAGATATGAAATTGGCTTTCAGAAATGATCCTTTTGATCACCCTGTAGATCATCTGGTAGAGCGAGGTCATGAGTAAACACACTGGCTGTTAAAATGTGATAAAATACACGTGGCATAAAAGCTTCTGCCAAATGCGTAATTGTAAAATTGCTGTAAAAAGTGTGACAACCCTTACCTTAAAGCCACAGTATGTAAATTTGGACCGCTAGATGGTGCACTTTCATAACAACAACAACAAAAAGCGAAGCTAAGTTATATAGGAGAGTGGAATTATGGGACATTGCGTTTTCACCATCCAGAGGCGTATGGAGATCGCCTATCATGTTCACGTACGAGGTAATATATGAATTTTATTTTATGTCATCGTAATGAATTAGCTTGCAAGAACGTGGATTGTTACACTACGAATGCTGTACACGGTGGTTATACAGATGCTGTATAATAGATACTATAGATAGTATCTAGTAATAGATAGTTTCTCCAACCGGAAACTGAGGGTCGTGCGGAGCAGCGGATATTAAGTCACTGATGGAGACGAGGGACGGACATTATTTTAAATAGGAATTTCTCTGGATTTTCACATTCTTGGGAACATTCGGGATAATGTCATTCACAACTGCATGAAATTTATCACACTGTGCAAGCCATTTGTGAATACATTGTGAACGACAACATTCTTCCATATTTTGGCTTTAAACAATCTCAAGACGAAAGTTTAAGGTGCATAAAAACCCCTTACAGATGCAAATGTAATTCTGTCATTTAATAATGTGATTTTGATGATAAATGATCTTATTCTAGCAGCGCTGTCCAGGGTGCTGAGGCCCCTTTAAACCATCATCACCCTTCCAATAAAAACACTACAGGGGCGGTTTTTTTACGATATATTTACATTTTTAAGACCTCGTTGTTTTCATATAATCCAACCAACCGGTTGACCCAAACCCGATCAAGATACCCCAAAACCAACGTCACGAGACGGCGCAAATACAGCGACGAATGCCCACTCGATGTTACACGACAGGACTCCCAATAAAACCCTTAAAATGGCGATGATTTAGTTATTACAACTCTATTGGTGCTCAATAAGGGCCACGACCCTTTCGAAACGTCGGAACAGGATACAACGGTCGCATCTTCTCCATGAAAAGATGCGTTTGTCACGGAAAGATGCTCATATATGAAAGAGCATCCCCACGACTCAAAAGCAAATCATGCACATTGAGACACAAGCTTCACAGGACGGTTATACGGTTGAATAGATACATCGTCCGCGATAACCGCTCTTCATCCATTCATTCGGAGAAATAGAGACGCTATACGCGCTCGAGCTCTCCGCGGAAGGCCGGTCGCGTCTTCTCTCCTAAAGCGATAAACGAGGCCCGGTTCAGTTCTACTAACCGCAGAGGCGACATCTCGGTTATTCGGGACCGCCGCGAAGCGTTTAAATCTGCAGCAATTAATTCATTATTCAATTATTGTATCACATATCTGGTTTACCTTTAGTGATGACACCAGCCGATTCAGGACAGGGAGAGACGGAGAGGAGATCTCGCGAGGGTTCACGCCGACAGCAGGAGTGCAGGAGCGCGTAATCTCGCGACGATTGGGTTTGGCATCTTGAGAGTCGGCCTCTCGGTCAGGTCAGGTACCTAAAAATGAAAGAGTCATGGCGTTTCAACAACGGGATCTTTGTGTATAATATGATGTTTCTATTTCGTGGAGCTTGAAAGGGGATTTGGGGATATTTGTCACATTATCTGACAAACCAATAGAAATGAGATCTATTCTCTTTTATGCACATTTCAAAAGGATTAAAATGGGATATTTGTAAGTTATGATTGCATTGTCTTTTCAAAGAACTTTTGTTCACGTTTGTATTTACAATTTTCCTACAACAATTCATACGCGACAGCTTTCTTTACCCACTGTAAAGTATTTTCATAGTCCATTCCCACTGTTTAATATTTTCCTAATATTGTATTCTGTATTTATTTACTGTATATCCTGCACTTGCTTATTGCACTTCTGGTTTGACCTAAACTAAATTTCGTTACAATGTACTTGTATATGTGTAACGACAATAAAGTTGAATCTAATCTAAAAATCTCATCTTTAATAGTCTATAACTATTATTTATGACTAGTTTTATAACTAGGAAAATGAAACATCAGGCTGTAGATGTTTTAACTAGTTTTGTGTTGATATTGAAACTTGCTTGAATTTGCTTGTGTGTGTATATGTTGGATGTGTCTGTCAGTCTTGGAGAATCTTAATCTCAACACGCTTCTTTCCTGGTAAAATAAAGGTTATCATATAACGAAGTCGTGATCTTCTGATCAAAAATGAATAGTTTAGAAAGTCCACAAACGCACATTACACATGTACTAAAAATGACTGAGCTGAATGGATTGTTCGCTTGTTTTTTGTAAATGTAGTAATTGAATATCGATTGACCTTCCTTATATAAAATGAACACGTTGCAACTTAATATAAAAGGTTTATTACTTTTTGTAAAGATACTTTAATTATCTTCAAAAGGTGAGAGAGTTCATAGGGAGGTAAATGATTCACAGCAGAAGGTCGCGGTGTGTCGAGCGCCCTCTAGCGGTGAAGCGTTCGCACTACACGGGAGAAGTCTGTGATGCTGGCGGAATGTGAGGCGGGGATTGCGTTGACCCAGGTATTGGTCCAGTGTTCGAGGGTCGTCTAACCCCTCGTTATCTCCTCGCTATAATAACACATCAGCTTTAACTGTCCTCTCACCTCGAGGCACATTAAAGTCCGATAATCCGGTCGCGGTGTTTCTCGACGCGCCTGCGACAGGGAACGGAAGCGAGCCAGTTTGCCATATTTATTACCCGTAGACACAATGGGAACTCGAACCGCGATCGCTTTGATGATCCTCGCGGTGTTTGCATCTGTTGCGGCCGAGGACGAAAGCGCGATCGAGCAGCTGGTCGTGGACACGTTGGTGAGTTGAGTCGAGTTTGTTTTATGAATGAATGACCGGCTGTTACTACGCGAGTCCACGTAGCTGCTTCATCGTAGTTACAGAAAGACTGTCGCGTGCAGACACATTGCGCAAAATGCATTTCACAAAGATTTAACAACAGATCGGGTGCGGTTTGATCTGTCCAGTGAATGTTGTATTTTCATCGTTTTATAGGTGATGCCGGAGACATGCACCGTGACATCGGAGATGGGTGACACGCTTCAAATACATTACACGGTAATAAATGAAACGTCTCGTGTTTTCTTTTTCTTGTATGTTGTAAAATAACGACCCTTCGGATGAAGAACTGCGCGCGCGTATAGCCTCGAGTGTGCCGGAGGTTATTTCGTCGTGGCAGACATCTGGATTCAACCTAACGCGCGTGCACGAGTTTCACGCTACACATTAAGTGTGTACTTTTCTTTACGTGATCGGACGTATGGAAATGCGTCGCCGAGCCACGTCCGGTGTTAGAAAGGCGATTTTATTGGATTTTAACAGTTTGTCGCGCGAAGGCAAATGGTCTGCTTTTACACGCTGGATGAGGCGGAGCAACACGTCAGCATTCGAGGGCGCGCGGCGGTCATATACGCGCGTTCGACGTCATGACGTCAAACACAGACGCCGTTTTACTTTATGTTAAGTTTCTGTTGTAACATTGTTTTGTTATAACAAAATGTTCAATAAAGCATTTAAAAACCATTAAAAAAAACGTTACTTTACGTTCTGCGCTACAGAGTGTTTTTTCTGCAATTGTTCACGAAATAAAAGTTTAGGAATTATTGGGCTTAGACAGGGGGTTCAGAATGACAGTTTATTTGTTATTTATTAAGATATTTGCATCTCTAACAACAGTTCAATTCAACCATCGTTTGATACAGATATGTAAATACCTTAGAAAATAACTATTACTGTAACCGTAGTTTTTTGTACCAAAACCATTGTAATATAAAACGACCGTCTCATTGTAAAAATAAAAGTGAGCTTTAGATAAAACAATAACTAGAAGACTATAATAACTCTACGTAATAGAGTTTCTGCCTTTACATAAACAATAAGTGCAGATAACCCATTGGTTTCTTCTCCCTGTGCAGGGCCGCTTGATGGACGGGAAGGTGATTGACACATCTCTGTCTCGAGAGCCTCTGATGGTTGAGCTGGGCAAAAGATCTGTGATCACAGGTACGAGGCGCCAGCAACAATATTACACTCTAAACGGCAAAAATAAAACAAAGCTTTTTAAAACTGACCCAGGTTACATTTGTAAATAGATATTGTTTTTAATTATTGCAATATTTGTATTTATCTTTGGCAGGTCTTGAGCAAGCTTTGGTTGGGGTGTGTCAGGGGTAAGTCGTAGTTTAACATAAACTATATTGAATAATATTGTTCAACAACATTGATGGTGTCTGTTTTGCACAGACAAAAAATCAAAGCCACGATTCCGGCACATCTAGCATATGGAAAGAGAGGATATCCTCCAACCATCCCAGGTACCATGGCAACACGCTTAATATGACATATAGGCCTTGTATTGAAGATTCAGGTTCAAGAACTTGCAATATTTTTCAAACAGTTCACTGCATCTTAAATCCATAATAGTCCATAATAGAATGATTCAACTTTATGCAAGGCTTTTATCCAAAACCATTTACAGCACATGTCTTATGTTCTGTTATAAATGCTTTGCACGGGAATCAAACCCATCGCCTCACTGTTGTGAGTCCAATGCTCTGCCAATTGAATTGTACGTTTTAATGCACTTTTGTCTTTCTCCACAGGTGACAGTACGCTTGAGTTTGAGGTGGAGGTGATCTCTCTGTCTCAGAAAACGCCGTATCAGACACTTGTGAACGACATCTTACCTCTGGTGTGTTTGGGGCTGGTTCCCACTCTTTTGGGTTTAGTGGGCATCTACCTCTACAAGAAAGCTAATGCTCAACCTCACGGCAAGAAGAAGAGCAAAGACAAGAAGACCAAGAAGAAATAAGATCAAAGCCAAAGAAATAAACTATTTAGATAAGAAAAACTATGTGTGTATTTTTGTTATTTATAGAATAATACATTCTTTCAAATGCTCGTATACATGAGGCATTTACAGAACAGATGCTCTAATGGGATGCTCTAAGGATGTATATTAGATGAGAATATTTTTGCCTTAAACTCACCAAGCAATCCAACACTAAAACTCCTAAGTGTTTTACAGTGTTGCAGTAATTATTATAAATAAGATTTTTTTTACTTGTAAACTTGAATCAAAAACGTTAAGCTCCTCTCCCTCTCTCAACACCAATTCTTCACCACATGATGTCAGCAAAAAAAAGAGTTAGGACTATACATCCACTGTTCAACGGCCAGTTATTTATAGCCCTCCCATCCAGGCACAACTTACAAAAAGGGAAGGGCAATATAAAGCCCGCCCTACATTTTTCTAATTTCAGAAGCTCTTTCACTCAGATACACGTCACTATACGGAAAAGAAGTCAAACGCAACTTCCGTTTCGTGGTGTCTTTAAGAACGTCAGTGCAATATAAATATCATATTTAAAATAAAGATAACAAACAGCAGAACGATATTTTACGAAACATTAAATTTGTGGGATTAAATGATCACACAGATCATAAAAGTCATACATTTGTGTGTGTGGTTTCAAGCGTGTAAATACATTATGAAGTATATTATTTAACAAAAAACATTTTTTAATAAAGACTTGTCTAAAGACTGATTGTTTTTCTTCATTTCTAAAGGTATACGCTCAGTAGACTACATCATGGAAGCGATAAATGTTGGTTGAGACCGTGTAGAGATCAAATATCTTTTTATTTCTTACACGAAAGCATCTGAAAAAAGCTGTCCATTATATTTTCTTTTTCAAGTTTGTTTCAAAATGTGTCAGACCGTATGCAATCTGTCTACATCTGGGAAGAAAATAGCAGACATCGGCAGTACAATGTGCGACATAGATAAAAATACTGATGATTCACTCTAAAAACTACTTCTCCAAATGAAACACTGACGTCATCAGAAGCATGTTTCCTCTTTCCTCCAGGTGAAACAGGCAAACAATGAAGGGTCAAAGGTGAAGGGTCAGGAGATATAGGAGTCAGCGGATCTTCAGCTGTGGATCTTCAACATTTTTGGGGTAATTCATGTTTTAACTTTCAATAATTCTTTGTTAAATGTTAATAAGAATGAAATACTTTGAGACGAAACACTCATTGAGGTTTGCTAAAGGATATCAAATCAGTTGTTTTGAAGGTTTTCATTACATACGTGATTATATTTGTTTTTAAAACAATCCTTGATGCTTTAGATTTATATAATTTATAAAATAAATGTAATTTATTTTTAATAGTATTTGTAAAAAAGCATTTTAAAATAGTTGGTTTATCATTGATGGTTCGTCGCCATCTTGAGGCCACTAGAGGAATTGTACTTTAGAATTTAGCTTGAATAAAAAAATAGTTCAATAACAAAACAGACAAAAACAGTCCCTTATAAAGTTGCACTTTACTTGTCCTGGATTTGTTGTCTTGATCAATACTTGTAAAGGTACAGACACATTTAGGCTATGTTCCAGTTGAAAAGCTTTATTTGTGTATAAAACCCACATATGGACTCCCTACAGCCTCTGCTGTGCAATATTTGCAGCTTCTTGGACCACGTAGCGTTTCTGATCGCGTCTCGCGGTAACAGCCGTGGCCTGTAGAGGAAGAGACGACACCATCAGCAGACTGTCATCAGAAACCCAAATCCCATCCAGATACTGCTTCAGATAGATTCTCAACTGCTCGTTCTGTCGATCCAGAAGCAGCTTCTCTCTCTTCAGACACAAGCGCTCCAGATGCACTTTGTTATAGCGCTGCCAGAAGATCCCGAGGGGTGCACAATCCTGAATTAACTGGACAGAACGAAGTGGCTAAAGTCAAGACAACCCGTATACACTATGGTACAACATGGTGTAATGCTCCATGTAGACATACTTTACAGTCCTGGCTCAAAATACGTTCGTTCACATTTGGTAAAAAGATTTCTTTTAAAAGTACCTGAGTGAGTTTTTTAGGTGGAGACTCCACGGCTTTATCTCTCGCCTGACTCAGCTCTTCAGAGCTCAATGAGGAAGAATCGAAGGGCAGAACCTTCTCACGTTCTGTCTCCAGCTTATGACACATCTCCGAGAGACGCAACAGCTTCTCCCCCTGCGATCCAAACAGACAAGTCAAATGTGTTTTTCTAAAGTGCACATTGTTTGCTTTAGATGACCATACAGTTTGGAGTAAAGCAATGAATATGAGTACAAAATGGAAAAATCAAAACGTGGATGCAAGCCTAGAAAAGGCAAACTGTGTATGAGCGAAAATAGTTTTTTCTGATATGCAAAAAAAAAGATGAGCACCGAAAATGGAAATGTTTGCAGGCATACATTAAAGGGATACTTTAGCCTAAGATGAAAAATCTGTCATCATTTACTCACCTCCAAGTTCAGAATCTGTATAGAGGTCTTTGTTCTGATGAAAACAGAGAAAGATGTTTGGAAAAATGATTGTAACCAAACAGATCTTGTCCCCATTGACTCCCATATAGTAGGAAAAAATACCATGGTCATCAAAAGTGGCCCAGAACGGTTTGCTGTCCTACATTCTTCAAAATGTCTTCTTTTGCGTCAACAGAACAAAAATATGATAATGTTTCCTACTATGGGAGTCAATGGGGGGCGAGATCTGTTTGGTTACAAGCATTCTTGCAAATATCTTTCTCTGTGTTCATCCGAACAAATACATTTATACAGCTTAGGAACAACTCAAAGGTGAGTCAATGATGACAACATTTCTGTTTTTGGCTAAACTAAACCTTTAAGTACAGTTTTATCAATTATTCATATTTTGTCAACCGTCTCTTCTTCTTTAACACTATATTGCAGTGCTTGATGTTTACCTTTGCCTCGATCTCCTGTAGTTTTTTGCCAGCTTTGCTGCTGTTAACTGTAAGTTTGGTGAGCTGCTGTCTGCGAACCGCTTGAGCCTCACCGAGCTGAACCCTGAAATGTTGGACTTTCCGGGCAAGCTCATCACGGGCTGATCGAAGGAGGTCAGATGTTTCTTCAGTTTGACTCGAGCTCATCTGAGAGCGCAGAGCTGTGATCGAGTCCTGCACGGGCGTCATTTGCATTAAGAACATCAGTCTATTTCATCATTTGAAGGAGCTGTGTAAAAATGCTCTGACCTGCAACTTCACAATTTGCTTTTTATGTGCGTTGATCTCTTTGAGGCTTTGCTCGTCGTTGATGCGCAGATGCTCGGTTTCGATGACTTTATGTTCAGTGGCTTTATTGTGCTCGTGTAAGGTCTGCTGCATCTCTCGCCATAACACGGCCATAATCCCGTCCATGTCAAACTGGACTGCATGTTTACTCTCATCGTTCTGCAGAAATAAAACAAAGGCATATTCTCATCCTTAAACACATGGTTACTATGACCCAAATGAATGCACTGCTCATGGACACATTTCACAAATGTATTTTGTTTTGTTTTTCAGTAAAGCTTCAACATATCCAAATATGTCTAAACCCAATGAAGGCATTACCTGTTTTTTTATTTGATTGCGAGTGCTATGGTAGTCACGGTTCGCCTCACTGTCATGATCAGCATATTGCTTTTCCATAGAAAATATGATGTTCTCTAAACACGTATTCTCCTGCTGATGTCGAGACAGAATTTCCTCTCTGAAAAACAGAACACAACACTCAGATCACACTAAAAAGGTTCATTTTATCCCTTTCCCCCATGTCCCAAAGTCATAAAGGAATAGTTCACACAGTCATTTCATTATTTATTCACCCTCATGTCGATCTAAACTTGTATGACTTTCTTTATTCTGCAGATCACAAGAGAATATATTTGAAAGAATGTTGGTGAACAAACCACACTGACCCTCATCGACTTCCATTGTGTGAGCACAAAACCACTGAGACATTTCTTAAAATGTTTTTTGTGTTTCACATAACATGCGGATGAATTCATTACGAAATGTCTTTTATTTACGCATACCTCTCAGTATTATATTCTGAGCTAAGTTCCTCTAATCTAGTGTTGAAGTACATCTCAAGTTCTGCCAGTCGACATCTGTGCAGCTCTAACAGAGAGTCCATGTTGTGCAGATGAGAACTTCGGGCTAACTCGGACTGCTGCTCTCTCTCGCTCAAATCAACCACAAAACTCTGTGGACAAACACACACGTCAGAAACACATCCTGAAGCAAGAATGTATATTATTTGAGGATGCTGAAGCCGCATGTCACCCTAATGATGCTGTCTTTGCAGTCCAGGACTCTCTCAAAGGTCTGACTCAACACGGACATGTCATCACGCAACTCCACCGTTTTATTCTGCATCAAAACGACACGCCACTGCTGCTGAATTTTGTGAAGGTTCAACACCGTGTTCCTCTCTTCCTTCTCCAGTTTATCCTGGAAACAAAAATAGCGGCTGATTTGAGCTGAAAGACATTCTCAATGAAGCACACATTTGTTCTGTACGATAAGGCACAATTCCCATGCTCTTTAAATCTTTGGACGAATAATAAATAAAAACAAATAAGTCGACCATTCAAACGCACTTTGAGGAACTGGGTGAGCATGTCTTCTTTTCTCTTGGTCGTCTCGTCCTCGGCTTGAGCTTTCTGCTGCAGGTACAGAAGTCTCTCCTCCTCCGTCACGCCCGCATGCTTTCCACCTCCTCCCTTACGGCCTGCTTTTTTGGGCATGATTTCTATGTTTCTCTGATTTAGAGGTCCTTAAAAGAATAGAAACATTTCATCGATTACATAAGATAATAAAGACTAAAGTCTCTCGTAGAAATATTTGTCGAAGTGGGTATGCTATATCGTTCCATTGTCTCTTGTCCATAATGATAAAACCAAAGATAAACGGATATTGTTATCGTGTACATATACATTTATGATGCTGTACACCAATCACATTTACAAAAGACTCATTTAATAGTTGTAATGTTCTAGAAGACAAAATAAATGTGTTACTGCTACTACATTAATCCAATTTATCTGTAATATTATTGAACGATCTCCTACCTTTTGATGTCAGCCCGCACAACAAGTGTGACCCGTACTTGTTGCCAGTTTCCTTAGCAACCACCAGTAATAAAGCGTGTGTCCAATAGGGGGCGTGAATGCACTTATAAATTAATCACACAGGTCCTAACTCATTTTATTTCGTTTTTACAACACTGAGATTTTTTTATAATGTCTATAATAAAGGATTTATTTGCATTTATTTTAATGCATTTTACTAAGTGTGTTCGAGCCTCGGACGTAAAGAATTCAGTAATCTTGTTCAGGGTCAGGACAGATTAACTAGTTTAAAGAATTTGATTACTTTACAAGTACATCATTTTGGTCTTGATTACCCAAAAAGTGAATCTTAACTACCAGTTATTGTAAATGAATTGTGATACTGAGTGTAACCGATAGAGGGAGCTGTTACTGCAGAAGTGGGGGTTCTCAGTGGACACGCATCACGGTTCTGAAATTCCTTAAGCACATCAGTAAAACTTCTAGGATTCACTTCATAGGTTTATGAGATTACAGATAAAAGTAATGTGTCAAAGTGGATGACTGTATGTATTGTCCTATAAGAAATGACGTCTTATTGACGTTTACCTTAAACTGCATCAATAGTGCAACCCAGTGGCCTTTTGTGTGCCAGGGTGTTTTATAGATATCAACAAAATGTTGTTTATATAATTCAATAAAAATACAATATACAATTGTGTTCTGGTAAGAGTAAAGATAACTTAATCACTCTGTTAATGACTTGTTATCTTTATACTGATATAAAACACAAACTGTAGACAAACACACAGCATCTTTGTAACCTTTTGGCCCCGCTGATTATTTTCGATAATGTTAATGTTATCACTGATTCTTATCGGTCGATTGACATCAAAAGTGTACATTTGATAAAATGTCGATGACTTGTTGATTGTTCCATTTAGATGGGAAACTCTTATGTAGAATTCTTATCATCAGACTTCTTATCACTTCTGCTGAAGTTAACGTCAGAAGTCAAGAGAGAAGTATTTTAAATAAGTATTTTTAACTTTTTTTCGTTGTTGTTCACTCATCAGATACGCTCCCGATATTGACAACCGGTATCATCCCAGTGTCTTTCCAATAATATACATTGGAATAAGGCGATCGTTTTTTACTTAATTCTCGGTTCTCATAGTAAACAACTGATAACGTTCAGAACCAATAGTCGAATTTTGTCGAAGGGTTCAAATGCCTGAAACTTGAGGCATTTGTTGAGTTTGAGTTGTTTTATTACATCACTGGCTTATACAAGACACAATACATTTAGGCCTGTCCCCAATCATGACATCTTTCTGCCAAGATTTAGATGCATTCTTCATTCTCGTACGTTCTTTGGCCACTCACATGTAGCTATCTATCTATTTTCTTTCACTTTCTATATCATTCTGTCCCATCATCACTGTTCAAAGTGTGTTCTGGGTGAAGAGCCATTAGCTTTTGAATCAGCTGATGTTTTACTGCCATTACATACATTGTTGTCTCAACAGGCTGTTTCCACTTTATACTCTCTTAATAGATTCTTGTGGTCACTCTTGATTCCTTGTGTGTTGCTCTGTATCATATTTCACATTGAACAGTCTGTGTTTAATGAACTATACAAAGCTATACTCTTTTACTAAAGCTTTCCCTGGTGCGGTACCCTTTCAAAGAGTACACTTTTGCACCTAAACAGTTCACATTTGGTACACGGTGTTACCAAAAACATATCTGTACCGAAACTAGCAAGGTTACTGTCCGCTGATAGTTTTCTTTCTGAAAGTGTACGCATTATTGTTGACAACATCATTTAACAGACCAACTTGTTTTAATAACTTTGCAAAAGCTAAGTGACGAATAAGAAGGCAAAACTTCTTTCGAATGCATGTATAAAAATCTATTAAAAGACACACAGACACAGCGTTTATAAAAATATAAGCACGTACACTAGAATACCTTTTATATCTTTATTAAAAAAGATAAAACCCACCTCATTTACACAAGTGATATTTAAAAACATTTCTTTTTGCAAATGCAAAACAAGTGCAATTGACCTCAGCCCATATTATTATCATTATTGTAGTTCTGAAGAGTTTGAATGGGACTCATATGGCCGCAGCGTATGCGAAGTAAGGTTCATGCTGAGCTTTGGTCATTCCAGGTAAAAGTACATAAGTTGAAGGAACCGCAGGTGCAGAAGCAGGCCAGCCCGGGCAGTTATAGGGCACCATGTGTCCCGGGTTACCCGGTGACGGGTGAGCGTGCGGCGCGCCGGCAAAAATCCCCATCCCTGGAAACGCAGAAACCCCCGCGGGATATCCGAGAAACGAATAATGTGGAAACGGCGCAGGAGGTAATTCCGACATTTTGGAGGCCAGGTCGAGAAACGGATAGGGGTTGGCCGACAGGTGGTGACCGAAAAGCACTCGCGTGGCCGCGGAGACGGCGGTTTTCTCCGCGGTGCTCATCATGGAGTCCGTGAGCGCGTCTCCGGCTAAACGCGCACTTTTCAACTGCTCACCTTCACCCAAATTGTACGCCACGTTAAAGTGATAGCGGTCTTTTTTGATCAGGTTTTTGGGCTTTCTCCGGGGTCTGTATTTGTAATCCGGGTGCTCCTTCATGTGGACGGCTCGGAGGCGTTTGGCTTCGTCTATAAACGGTCGTTTCTCAGAGTCCGACAGAAGTTTCCACTCTCCTCCGAGGCGCTTGCTGATCTCAGAGTTGTGCATCTTCGGGTTATCCAAAGCCATCTTTCGTCTCTGAGCCCTCGACCACACCATAAACGCGTTCATGGGACGCTTGACGTGGTCCATGGGTTTCGACATTGTTCTTCCTTGGATTTTCCTTTTCGATTCAGTCCACAAATGATGCCAAAAGCTCCCTTTACGCACAGCTTAACGAGACCTTAATGTGTTATCTCGGTGACATGGCATCAGAGATAAATATCAGCGACAGCTTTGACTATTCGTTCAGTAGAAGAGTCTCATGAAAATGCAATGGCATAGTTTAATAACTTGTCAAAAGTCCTGTTATCCATTAACGCGCATGAGCGTAGAACTGCGCAGGTGTTCAGTGAGCGCGCACTGGTTACGTTCCAGCACCTGCGCCGAGTTTTGAACGGAGTGGGCGTGTCACTTTCTCCTGACGTGTGCGTGCGTGCGTGCGTGCAGTGCAGTGCTTTAAAGTTTTGCATTTCATTTGTATACATTATTTTAAACATAAGGACTGTATACATCCTTTTAGCTTACTGTTTTAAATCCGTGCTAGCAATGAGTTACTGTAACGTTACTATTTAACTCAATTTGCTGAGTTATGCAATGAACATACGTTGCAGCCTATTTTATTAATAACAGACAGAACTTTGTAAAAAAATGTAAAAATCTCATTACAAAATAGTTTTTCACTAAATTCATGTTTGAATTAGAATTATAATGCTATAATTCTCTACCAAGATATGTTAAACTGAAACGTCTCCCGTGGGAGTTTTTTTAAATGTTCGTGGGAGATTATTTCACTTTCTTTATAGCAGAATATGATTTAACTTCTTAACAATACGTTAGTTTTTTAGATCTCTAACTAGCGAACAAACAAAACGAGGTAATCTCACATGAGAAAAGAAGCTGCAACCATTGTGTTGGCTGCCATTCTCCTAAAGAGGCGTTTTTCTAACATTGTGTCCATGTCATATATGTTTCTCTGTCGCTATGTGATTATAATTCCCTTCTGTTCAATGCTCTTCAATATTACAGCATTGTTGAAGATGCTTTTTCAGACATGTACTTAAAATAATAAGACGAGTGGTAATTCTATCATCCTGTCCTTTTAATGATGTTTCTTTGTCTACACTTCACTCTTCATAATCGGGTTGTAGCCATGGATATATCGTCCATAGTCAACATTATCGGTTACAGTTTTAATGATGCACGTCTTTGAAATAGAAACTACTCAGATCCGAATGACACTATGCATCATTAATCACAAACATAGCGGATATCATGTTTAAAACAAATACAAAATAATATAAACCAATAAAAGTTATTTTTGTTCTCGTTTACATACCGAACAGTTTCATTATGTAAGTTGCATTTAAGTGTAATAAAAGCATATCGACTCGATGCATTTCGATTGTTTTCAATCGTCGCAGAAGCACACAAACTGTTTTCATAGGCAGGAAGTGATAAGATCCCTTTGTAATTGTTGGTATAGAGCGGTCACACCCTGAGAACTCAGATGTGCCTGTTAGAAGACAGGACCACACCAGAACAATACGATCCAGAGTAATGATGGGAACAAATAACTCCTAAAAGCAGCACTGTGTTTAGCCTCCCTTTATTCTCCTGAAAACATCTCTGAACACATCTTGGAAATGCTTGAGTGCCCTCAGTTATCTCTGAAAGAGCAGCTTATTTAGCAAAAAGGGAGAAAAGTCCTTTGGGAAGAGCGGATGAAAAGAACAATGAGTTTAGAGCAGAAATCCCTTAATTTTCGGCTAGAAGAGGAGCTATTGTATGTACAGCTTTGTCCAATCTCTCTGTGCTTTGTCTCTAACAGAACCACATTCAGCGCTTTAACAAGAGAGTGTTTTACTGACACAATTATAACACGGATGGAAGCTGTTTGGATGGGTGCAGGAATTTTAAATGTACAATATTAATAAACTAGGTTTTTACACTTTGGGAAGATAACGCGATAATGTGCCAGGGGTGGTTGCTAGGGTGTTTCTGCGGGGTTGCTAGGGTGTTCTGATGTTCTATCGCTTTTAGTATTTCTTACTCATGTAAGTTTCTTTGGATAAAAGCCAATGCCAAATGCTTAAAGGTACATTTGCAGAGGCGTTGCTTATCGGTCCGTGTCAAGAGAAGTTTGGGGTCCTTTATTTCTGCGTACATGCTGCGTCATGAGATGCTTAAGTTGAATATTTGGTTGGGGGTTTCGTCAAAACCGTTCAGCATGTATACAAGTGTATTGACAAATTACATAATGAATAACACAGACATGTTGAAAAATAAAAGAAATTATATAAATGTATTAATTTATATGATAATTATTTGTATTGAGATTATATCAATTGCCTCTCTATCGCCATCTCTGTTTGAAACTTAAAGTTGCAGGTTACTTTAAATGCTTATCGCCATAGTTTGAACTCAATGGATGTCAAAATGACATGTCTTTCTGAAATAAAAAAGTAAAAATGAGGTAAGCTTATGCTTAAAACAAGCAAAAATATCTACCAGTGGAGTAAGAAAAATAAGCTTGAATTAATAATTTTTTTCAGACATTTGTATTCGAAAACCATGTCAGGATAAGGAAACCGTTTTCAACAATGATGATATATATATATACTTTCTCAATAACTGTTTATTATATAATAACTTGCAAATTATTTGAATGAAAAAGTTATGGAATGCATCAAAGTGTCTTGCTTAGCAATGCTAACACTAAAACATCAGAACTTCGTGGTTCTCTAAATCATCAAACCTTCAAATGTAATTCTGATCATTTGAACAAATTCTCTTCATCTATCACACCGCACTGTCTATTCCAGTATATATACAGTATCCATGGCCACCCAGCGCTCAACACGCCTTCAGCCGGCCATTACAGGGGTCCAGAGTCCTTTCTGTCTCGACCACACAGTCCTGGCACGAAGAAGCCAGAATCCAGCTGACATCACAAGCTGTTTTGTTGCCTGTCTATTGTAGGCCGTAATGAATCCAGTGAATGTGAAAGGAGATGAAAGGAGGGCTCCAGTGAGAGTGAAGGATGGTCACACTGTGTGGCTAATGTTCTGCAGGTTTTGACCGCAGAGAATGGGAACAATGGTGGCAAATGGCAGGACAATGACCAGTGTTTTTGTCCTCTCAATTTGTCTGAGGTCCTTAGACCTAATCACATTCACTCGGAGTCATTTGAAGGTTTTGTTCCGAAGAGAAACCGCTGAGAGTTGGGTCCTGCAGACAAAAGGACACCGGAGGGAGGAATCCCCATATATCACCATGACAGCCGGACTTTAGGACAGGGATTCGGGTCCAAAGAAAACACAGAGTGAATGGAGAGGATTGGAGAGAAAAGCCAACGTTCATTATCTGGAAACGCCATCGGACATGCTCGACCTTCACTAGCATGAGGACTGTGAGAAGAGCCATTAAGATTCTTTGTTGAGTTTGACCTATCGAGCGTTGGAAAAGATTTTTGGAGGCAAAGTTTACACGGCTGTTGATAAACAGTTTATCATAGAAAAATATTGTACGTATAGTTCTAACAAAAGGTCCATGTTTGCAAAAGAAACCTCTTGTTTTTAGTGTTGTTGCTCAGATGTTGCACTTTCACAGCAGATTCTTTGAGAATTCGAAGTTGGGTTTCATTTAAGTATCATGTTTCTCTTAAAATTGCTATATAGGAGAAATAACGCCATTGTAGAGGTAATACGATGGGTACATTTGATGAGAAATGTTTGAGTTTATATTGAGATCTTCCATAATATTAAGTTATGATGGCAAAATGGACAAATCTGAGCTCAGTTTGTGACTCTCTTGTGAAACCGTAATGAAGAGTTTTTTAATGAGAAAGTTTCCATCTGCTCTCTATTTCATCTCACTGATATCTAGGAGAAATAACTGACATATTAAAAAGATCTCATCTGCGAGTTTTCCTAGGGATCAGAGTAAAAAAGGTCTAATTTAACTTCATAACAAGGTTATTTTACTTTATTAAAATTAAAACTTTGAAAACGTTTCTGTTCATTGAAATCATATGAAATACTGACCTAAAAATGATTGGAAAAATTGGAAATCTTGCCTGGAAAATAAACTGAAATAAGTTTAATGCACTACATTTATAAACATAAACAAAAATAAAACTAAAAAAAATTATTTATTAATTGAATATAGCAACATAAAAATTTACAAATGAATCGTAAAATGACAAAAGTATATACCAAAAACCTTAACTAAAATTAACAAAACATCCGTAGTTTAATATGTGCCATTATTTTTATTAAAAACAATCAAACTAAATAATACAAAAACTATAATAACTGTGCTTCATACACTTTCCAAACAAAACTAAATCAAAGTGAAACACAACTTAAACGTCACAATGTTAGCATACTGATATTGTCCATTGAGCTTAAAGGAGAAGTTCACTTCAAAATGTTCCCCCATTCACTTTCCATAGTGATTTTTATTCTGACATGGAAAGTCAATAGGGCCACTTTTGAAGCGCACTACTCCTTTAATAACTTTTTATCCTGGAACATTCTTTAATGTGCACCAAGCAGAATCTGCATCGCACTTTTCACCAGATTGCAGCGCAGGAAAAGCCAAACAGCTGCGTTCCATGTCACAGTGATTTCTGAAGGCCCGATCACCTTCATCAACATTGTGCAGCTTTGGAACTGATATTCAGACCGTGCCCGAGCAGAGAGAATGGAGGTAGAGGCATGACAAATGCCATTCTCGCACTCTTTAAACAATTCGCTCCAGAAAAGCAATCCGGAGCACTTCAATGTCAGAAAGCGTTTTGTTTCAAAGAATTACCTTCAGTTCCTTTGTTAAGTCCTTTGTTTTGAAAAAGAAAAAAGGAAATGGCACATACTAACTACAAGTAACTACAGGACAAACTATTTAAAACTACGGAGATCTTTTCTCAGAACCTTTCGTAATCATTTTACGAAGTATTTTTAACCTATTTGTTGTGGACGTACAGGTATGAACATAGTTTTCCTCAAGTTCATAACGGTGTCGTGGGTTAGTTCGGTGTCCAAAGGTAAATTTGATCAGTGCATCTATGGTTTCATCATTCATACCTAACCCAAGAAACGCTCATTTCCCCAATCTTCTTATTTTGTATTTTAAGCACATATGCCCCATTACATCATATGTCATTAAAAGAGCATTTTTACTGTGCTTTAGTTTCAGGAACACTGTGCTGTAGTTATATAAACAAACTCCATTCATAAAATCATATCTTAATTTTGTTTATAATAAAATAATACTGGGAAATGGATGAGAATCACAAGATTGAGAGGTGAAGTAACCCATGTGTTTGTTTGGCATGAGATCATGGCTGTAAGGGAGGACTACCACATATCTCTCATCATAATAGATCTGGCTAGCCTTTCATATCTTCTCTCAATTTTTTGTGCATTACCAGTGTATTGAAAGTGCTTTTTCAGTGGCAAAGTAAAGGCAAGCATTCCTTCTTGTGAGCACCTTTGAACCGAACACAATAGGATCTTCTACCGCAAAGATCTCACACTTTTGTTTGTCCATCCAAGAGGAGAAAGGCTTACAGTATCACTTACACTCTAGAGATGATGGTTACGATTACAGACAAAGGCACAAATGTCGAGGACAAGAGGCTGTGATTCGATGCCTGCTTGCCTAACACATTGCCTCTTGTTCTCGCTCAATCCAAGATTTTGCCTTCAGGTTAATTCCTTTATACCTTAACATAACATGGTCTGAAAACACCATGGGACACGGATGACAGACTGTAAACAAATACCCGCCGTAACCTCCGGCAGCAAATCTTTAAGCCATTATGAAGCGAGATGTAAAGTGACAAAGTTCAGCGCTCGAGGCCGTTCTTGGATACAGGGGGTTTTCCAGCCGTAATCCACCCGTATGGAAATGAATTTAGGTTAGCTGTGCATATATAGACAGATATATACAACTGGGTTTTCAATAAGATTTAATAATGAAACCGTGTGGTTAAATCAAAATACAAGAATCTGATATGATGAAACATTTACAATACTAATTAAACACGACGGAAAATAATACACATGAAACACAAAAAGCATATGACATTTCAACTTCGTCATTCTATTATCATGAAGATGAAACCTGATCATTTTTTAATTCAGTTCAATATCATTTAAATGCAGGTGACTCGAACAGCTAATTTAATTCAGCTTTAAAATTTAAGGCAGCTTTTTAGCTTTTGTAGAAGAGAACAGTCATAACTGTACTGCCCACTCATTACAAATCTTTTAAGTTTGATGAGCTTTTGAACTCGTCATTGAAAGAAATGCTAATCAAATATTTGCATTAACAGAATTGCATTTTTGTATTCATTAAACTCAACCAGAAGTCAAATTCTGTTTATTTGTTGAATTAAGGTGCTGGGCCCATTTTTGGTAAGTACTGTGTTGTCTATTTAGTTTCCACAAACAAAAACACACATAAATGTCATTGGCTCAGAAAAGGAAATGCTAAAGATGTTAAAATACGATCAAATTAAACTGGCCTCCGCACCAGACATTCAGTTCCTCATTCTCACGCTTTCAATTTCACAAATTATAGTACAAATTTGTTTGTATTGCTTCAAATGTTAGAACATATCCACATTCTATAAAACACAGCATGAACAGAACGCTCTCAGCGAATACTAATATGGTCTAAACACTCTCCAGCATGATTATAAGGATTAAGGCAGCTGGAGTGTACGAAACAATAAATAAACTAAATATGTCTTGCACAGGGTCCTCTTAAGAAAGGCAGTCGTATAAAAGGCACCGGTTTAACCAATCGGATTGTACTGTCAGAGCTGTACTGTAATCTCTTTGGCCCAAGTCCTGGAACCACGTAATAATAAGGCACGTCTATAAAAACTATGTTTTACAATCAGTATGTCTAATCAAGTTCTCTTGCAGTAACCATAACGCTGGTGTGTGAAGTCTGTATCATCTTGCATGATTGGAGCAACAGCCATTTCCCCTCTGGATCCACTGATGTCTACGGACGACATCCCCAGGCCAGTTCTGCTCAGTCTGAGCGAGCAGGGATCTCTCAGTGGTGACCTGGGGAAGATGAGGGCAGAACTTCTACCACATCACCCCGCCGGGGTAGCTGGAAGCAGCCGTGCCCCATACAGATCAGGCACTTAGCGGGCACAGGGTGGTTAGAGTGCCGTCTCGAAGATAACAAGGCTGCCATCTCCTGACGTGGCAAAGCCGTTGGGCTGGTGGGCTGGACTGCAGTTCATGTACGCCTGTAAACGAAGAGATGGAAAGAGCGTGATGTATACCAGCCTTTAATGAGACCTGGAACAGGATAAAAGGCGTCGCTCTTTTCCCAAACCATTCCGCGACAATGCTTTTCAAAACACAGGGGACGGCGGCTTGAATGCGAGTAAAAATCCCCCCTTATTTAATATCGTTATTATGCAGTAATCAAACCCTCGCATTGTATTCCAAAGCACCCGCGGCTCACAATGAGCGTAAAGACAAAAGGACGAAAAAGCACCTGGTGTTCAAGCACGCCCCCCCTCCCCCAACCCCCGCAGATAGCCGGAGAAAGTCCCGACGACACAAAGCGCGGCCGACAAACAGTTGGCCACACTATCAGATATACTCTCAATTGAGCTGCTGTTCATGCCACACAATGGCAGAGTGGTCTTATATCAGCTAAGATGTGTGTTTGAAAGCCCAGGCGGTCAGATCCAGAGGGGCCGCTGCTCAGAATGAGCTCACCGCTCGAAGGAGGCAGAAGGGAACCCGATCCGGAGGCCGAACAACATGACGCTCAGGAGGGGAAACTAATACTGACTGACAGCACAAAGGCCTGAGATCGTTCAAACGCAGTGAATTGTAAGTCTCTGGCACAAGCATTGGGACGCATCAAACTAACGATGCCGGTGAAGGAGGAACAGGAGTTGCGTGGAGCGACTTTGCTCACCTGTTTGGCGGCGTGCAACAGCGACGCCGCCTCTGCCTTTCCGGTCTGCTGAACCATTTTGTAGAAGATGCCGTCCTTGTCTTTTAGTAGAACGTAGGGACTGTCGTACGCGTTGATCCGACCAGCATCCAGAACCTGCGAAAATGCATTTTAAGAACAGCATTTTCGAAGATATCTCATACTATGGTACGTGTCAATTGCAAATCCCCAATAAAATAATGGTTATTTGGAGGTCTTGCTTCCAAACACTCACCAGGATGCGATCGCTGTCTATAATGGTGTTGAGTCTGTGCGCTATGGTGAGAACGGTGCATTCCTTGAACTTCTCACGGATGGTTTTCTGGATCAGTTCGTCTGTCCTGGAGAACACATGCGTGTCCTTAAAGGTTCAGTTCTACATATCGGAATGAACATATATAAGCTTCCGGTTTAAGATCTCACCGAGGGTCTACGTTTGCCGTGGCCTCGTCGATGATGAGAATTCGGTTCTTCCTCAGGATGGCCCTGGCGAGACAGACGAGCTGCCGTTGACCCACGCTGAAGTTAGATCCAGACTCGGCCAGTTCTGTCTCGAGTTTACTAGGCAGGTCCTCCACAACACTTTTCAGCTGGACCTTTGAACAGACAGCCATGCGTAGACATAGAGTCATTCGTACAGATGGACTTTGAGACCACATGTTAACAGATTGTGGTTAAGGTTTATATTTGAAAACGAGGTCAAAATAAATCATTTACACCTGAAATAATAATCATGTAAGCGAGATCCAAAAAGTGATCTAAATGATCAACAGGTTGTACCTCCTCAAGAGAGTTCCACAGATCCTGATCGGAGTGCTGGCCAAAGGGGTCCAAGTTCTTCCTCATGGTTCCCGTGAACAGCACAGGATCCTGCGGGATGATTGACATCTTCTGCCGGAGGTCATGCAGGCCGATCTCAGAGGTCAACACCCCGTCCACAAAGATCTTACCCTCAGGCTCCGTCAGACGGAAGAGCGCCGATATCAGGGAGCTTTTCCCTGCCCCGGTTCGCCCCACGATTCCAATCTGACGAAAGCGGAACAGAAAGCTTCATTTCAAGTGTCCAACAGAAATTGATATGCCGCCCTGAAGCTGCTGTGCTGGACTCACCTTCTCTTTGGGTCTGAACATGGCTGAGATGTTCTTGAGGATAAGAGGTCCATCTGAACTGTAGGAGAAGTTGATTCTGTCGAAGGTAATCAGACCTCGATTCGGCCAATCAGGAGGAGGGCGTTTTTGGGTCTCCCATGGCGCTTCGCTCTCTAGCTCCGTGTACTCAAATACTCTCTCTACTGAGGTCATCTAAGAATAAACATCATACAAACAATAAATGTAAATTGAGCTGTAAATAAATGCCTAGAACAGTGGGTAAGAAGAAAGGTAAATGAGGTTCTTACCATGTTCTCTACCTCTGCACTCTGTCTAACGCCCCATTGGAACATTCCCATTAGAGTGACAGCGTAAGACAAAGCCAAACCAACCGCACCTGCTTCCAAACCTGCAAGAACAAGACACACCATCAGCACTCAGAAAATCTCTTTATTCTGTTGAGCAAAAAAAGAAGATATTATGAAGAATGTAGGGAAAGAAAACCATTCTGATTAACTTTTGAGTACCATTTTTCCTACTATGGTAGTCTTCCAAATATCTTTCTCTTTATTCAACCAAACAAAGAAATGTATACGTATTTCTAACAACTCGAGCATGAGTAAATGAAGATTTTTGGTGAACTGTTCCTTTAAGCAGTGTGTTTCTGCAAAAACGTGCACGTATTAGGAGTTAAGTAGCTGTTATTTGGTTTCCTCACTGTCTTTCAGCAGAAGACATCCGAAGGCTGTGATGGTCACGAACACGCAGCACATTCCATCCAAGCGCACGGCGAACCAGCGTGATGTGGTCAGGAACAGGAACCAGGCCTCTGCGCAAGATGTGACATTCACATTACAAAAAATAAACAGAAGAAATCCAGTCCTCTCTTAACTTCAGGGCAACTCGTTTACAGACCCGAGTGCAGATCCTGATGGGCGTCAAACAGTTGCTGAAATCTTTCCTCTGCTTTAAAGGCACGGATGGTACACAAGCCTTGCAGAGAGGACGACAGGTGGGAGAACACTGGACTACGGGCTATGGAGACACAAATATACAGACGTCAACACTGGACTTTGAAAGAAGAATTTTAATAACAGAAAACCTTTACAGGACGTTAACGATACGATACACAAGGTTTTACAATGTCATTCTATATTTTTGTAATGTAAAAGATTGGTTTTCCAAAACATTAACAATTTTCAAAAAAGTTTTTTTGTACAACAGAATTGCCAAAATTGAAGGTTTAACATACTTGTGGATTCGAGGCGCTTGACATCACGTGAGGTCCGCAGGAAGTAACGCCGCAGGAACAGGAAGCAAATCAACAGAGGCAGCACGGGAATCAGAATCCATGGTATTACTGAAGATGCCACAGCGATGACGCCGATGATCTGCAGAAACACCTGATGGGGGATAATGTTAAAGAAAGGAAGTTAGCTGAGGACATACTGCGTCACGACGGTTGACTGCGGGGGTCATTAAAAGCACTTTGTGGTTTAGGTCGCTCCTTTTAACCACGAGCGTTTATCAAAGAGCGCAGGGAAAAACAGTAAGCTTGCTCTGAAAGTGCCGCATCATGCTGTCACTACGAGACCTCTTTCAAATTACCCATAATGCCCAGCTCTTCATCATCACCACGTTAACAACTTAAGGTTACTGTGGGAATAACCACAGACTTTGGAGGAACACAAACTGACAAAAGCACTTCTGTTTCATCAGGTCCTCACCGTTCAGGAGAATAAAATAACGTCAGAGCGAGGTCTCGCTGCTCAAAACTCACCTTAGGGCGGCAACATCAGACAACACGATGTTTATGTTTGGAAAAAATATTAGCGTATTAGCATACAGCCAAAAAAACTGCTTAAAAATGAGAAAGTGGTCACAATTGACCAAAGACTCGAGTTTTCTCATAATAAGAGAGACCAAATGAAGATCCTCCAGATCTAAAGAACGACTGAAAGACTATTCACACGGTCACGTTTGAGACAATAGCCTTCTGAGCTCTTCAAGTGACGCCTGTCACCCACATATTGACCACATTGTCATTTGTCTGGAGAAAAGCCACAATATGTTGTTGCTCCAAAACACTTGGTCTACCAAAGCGAATAATGCACGTCGGCACAAGTAAAGGCTATTCTAATATACCCGAGTCAGCGACATATTTCATGGGGTTTAACAGACACAGAACTACACAACGTACCTGCAAAAAATCCACAAACGTCCAAGGAAGCAATGAGTCAAGCTGCCCGATGTCTTTGGAGAACCGGTTGAGAATTCTTCCTGAAAATACAAGTGAGGAAGACAGTAAACTTTAAACAGTTTTTTATGTAGCAACATATATACATCGTGCCACAATATATCATTACACCCACAATAATAGCGTAATATTTAAAATTTTTGTATGACAGTGCTTTGCATCACAACCAATTATGGTCATTTCAACATTTTATGGCAACTGTTTTATATGTTAAAGGAATAGTTCACGCAAAAATGTAAATGTTGTCATTATTTGCTCACCCTCCTTTTGTTACAAACCTCTATTCACTTCTTTTTTGTGCTGTACACAAATTGAAGATATTTTAATGAAAGTTTGTAAGTAAGTTGTTTTGGGTCACCATTGACTCCAATAGTATGAAAAAAGAATACCATGAAAGTCAATGGTGACCCAAAACGGCTTGCTTACAAACTTTCCTAAAAAAGAAAATCTTCGTGTTCAAAGGAACAAAGAAATGTATAAACGTTTGTAACAACTGGAGGGTGAGAAAACGATGACATTTTGGGGTAAAATATTCCTTTAATGTGGCTGAATATAAGGTGATTTGTTAACGGTCACACGACGTGCCAAGTTTTCAGCCGCATTATTTTATCAATAACAATCACATATTTCCATTTACTTCTTATCTCACTGGTTATAATAATAGCAGCCATAAAGGCCTTTTAACCCATGTCTTGAGTGATCGGCAGGACAATAAATGAGATTAAACACAAATAAAGCAAACAAAAGAGAGCGTGCTAGATTGACACTGGCACCGCATTGGGTATCAGTTTGTCATTTGTCAGAAGCGTTTATGGCTTCTAATGTTGAGATTACCAGGAACGAAGAAATAAAAAGCATTAGGACCAGTCTTTATTACAATTATCAAAGAATCGGTGAATGCAACATATGGATTAACAGTCGTTTCACATCACAGCCATATCACATTCGTACCATTAAAAAAAACATTTCTGTGACTTTCACAAAGTATCAGATTTGTGTCTCTCGCTGTAATTGTGCTTCGTGCTGCTGATAACTGTACCACGGTAAAATGACTCCACCTGACGCGTTCAGAGTCATAAAACTATCTATTAGACTTTTGAGACTTGTAAATGCTCTTTCGCTCACGTTATCAACAGGAACACCCCGATAAGCAGCTCTCAGTGAAAAACAACACACACGGGCTGTTTGCTCTTAAAGTCACCACACGGCGTCCAAAAACTATAACATATTGGGTATACAATAGGCATATCAGCTGTCGTATACAAACTTTGTACTGTACATTATGGCACAAACAACAATTATCAGTGCTTTTTGTGCCAGTCAGCAGAGGTAATTACAGATTATATGTGTATTATTCACGAACATCTGACTGCACGTGATAATAAACGAAACGAACAGAAAATGTTATTAAAATGTAAAGAATTCTCTGAGAGCGAGATGAGAACTTTAAATCACATTACATTTAATCTCTAATCGCCTGACATGACATGCACGTGGATAGCAAAAGCAAAACAGTTTAGGAAAAACCGTAAGTCAAAAAATCTCAGTATTCATTTATCTAGAAAAAAAAGCTTTATTTATAATTAAATACTAAGCACCATTTCACATGACAACTAGTCAAGAGACATGATTGAAACAGATTTTAAGATGCGATTGTGTTGCTAAATTAGCTGCAAATATTATATAGTTTTCTTTTGTTTCATTTCAATAGTCATTTGGATTATTTTAATGATGTTTTTTGGAGCATCAGCATCTTCTGACCTGTGTGTTTACTATATAGGTGTGTTTCTTTTACAAAAACACGTGTAAACCCTTGGCCCATAAACTGTAAATGTATGAGTGTGCATGCAATTAAATAAAATACATTTTAATCGAATTCTGGAAAATTCAAATCACGTTCTCATGAGTTCAGGTTTTAAATCACTATTAAATAGGTGAAATTTGATCTTAAAAGGTGGTATATCAAAAACCAGAGAGTTATAAAGCTCATGAAAGCCTTGAATTTGAGATTATTTAGAGAATGCTATAACCTTGCACAGACTAGAAAAGAATGAACATATCCAGTCAAACAGCCAATAAGAGCTCCCATAGAAACCAACCCAAAGTTTTCCTCCTTACACCCGCATGGTTTAAACACTTCACATCAAACATACGCAATTCCCGACCAAGGGCCTCGGATGATGCCGTTTACTCTACGCTGCAATGTAAACACTGAAATCTAAAGTAAATATGATGACAACACTTCGTCCAGCTTTACTATCTGCTAGTGGACATCACTTCCAGATACTTAAAAACCACCTGAGAGAGTGTAAATGTTCTTATGTACACTACAGTTTAAACGTTTAGGGTCACTTGAGTAAAATCGATCTCTTGACCTCACACATTTTTTGATCTAGGCTAAAACGTCTGAAAATATAAACGTGCCAACATATTAGTTTTAAGCAATTAAAATGTCATTCTTCTCCATAAAAATCTTCGCAGACACCAACAAAAGTATTAAAAAGGATCCCCCTACAGCTGGTTTTAAAGTACAACTAACATTGATCAAGAACTTGTTTCGTAGTAGGAACCATCTTCTAGTACAACTACAACTTTACCTGAGACAGAGACATATTGACAAGACATGCTGCCATGTGCTGCCCTCTGCTGGTCACGTTCAGCACTGGGAGGAAGTGCTGTTCTACTCACCAATGGGATTGATGTCGAAGAACCGGACGGGTGTCCTGAGGATGCAGTTGAACATGCGGGTGTGTAGCATCTGCGCTGAGCTCACCAGACCTTTAAACATGATCAAACTGCGCAAAAAGCCGAAGATGATGGTGGCCACCGTTAAACCTGCCATTTGAAGATGATCAAAATGAGAAAAAAAGTCCCGAAATAGTGAGAGACACAAATATATGGTTCTGATCATACCTCCGTAAATTCCGAGATAGAAGTTCAGGTCCAGCTCCTGAGTGATGTTAGCATTCATCCCACTGGTGGTGTTAGAAGGGGTGTTGAGCTTCTCTTGTTCTGTGGCCCTGTCAATCATAGTTCCTTTAGTGTCAAATTTACATGATCTGCTGCGTGTCAAATAAGAAATGACATGCAAAGTGCAAAAAAACAACACACAGATCACTCACCAGTATGCAAGCCACCAGTCCTGAAGAATGTAAGAAACCTGTGGAGCAGAAGACATTGATAACATCATTGAGTGACAAGAAATTCAGTGTAAACCTCTGTGATGCACAACTGCTGCCTCTCGTACCTGAGCGAGGAGGTTTAGGAGGAAAATGAAGATCAGCATTGCGACGTTGGCTCCGGCTCTGAAGTATTTCCAGTACATACTGAAGCCGATGGTTCCTTCGGATCGACTTTCTTCTGCCATGGTTTGAACATGCTCCACCTTGCACAAAAACACAAATACATTAAACTGAGCGTACATGTACACAAAGCGGCTAAACTTTTTTTGGCATAGTTATCGTCCCTGGCGAGCCTAGCGTCTGGTGTAGAGCTCATTTATCTTAAGGAGGTGTTTTGTCATGACGACACTGTTGCAGGTGAAAGTCACACTCGTCCGCTAGATGGAGCCACTAACCCATTTAACATTTGGTGCGGTATTTTGTTCACAAGTCAACCCAACACTTACCGGAAGCTGATCAGTTTCATCTTTAACAGACAGAACCGACGACGTCTGTGAACGGACGGAGTTCTGAGATAAGGTTCGGCTGCGGGGGGAGCGGGGAGCTTCTTTCTCGCCCGAGGTCTCATCCTCCTCATCCTTCTTCAACAAAGAGGTGAAATCCACTCCCGAGCGCTGAAGCTCAGAAAACGTACCGTGTGCCACCGTGTGTCCCTGAGAAAGTAAGAGACGGTTCGGTAGTTCATTTTGGAATGAACTCTTTCCCCACACATACTTTGAAATGAATGCATTTAAACATCGTGCGAATGAATATAAAGGGAATTTGTTGTTTTTTAGAAAATCGTGTTTGACATATTGAAACCAAGATTTGATGAGAATCAGCCAATTAGAATGCTAATGACCTGCGCTATTTAATAAAAATGGTGCATTTTTACGTTTAAGAGGTGATAGTGAAAGATCCAATGAAGATTTTCGCTAAAAGCAGAGTCTCTGTTCTTTCATTTGGTATATTGTTTCGTCCCTATATTTATTAAAGAAAATGTACTGATAGCCATTCAATTTGAGTGAAGTTTACTTTTTTTAGTCTGACGGGGAAAGAGTTGAAGATCGAAGATTGAAGTGTGCAGTGCCACGGCTCACCTCTTTCAAAACAAGGATCTGATCTGCGGCCTTCAGGTACTGCAGCTGGTGAGTAACTAAGATTCTGGGTTTCGCCTTTAGAATTCCACAAATACACCTGCAGGAATATAAAAACAGATATTAGCAGCTTATCACTTATTCTAAACACTTTTAAATCTTGTTTGAACTGATATCTGTGTGTCAGGAGTGTGTGAACAGAACCACCCTAGAAGTGCAGTTGAAGTCAATTTACACCGAGATGCTTCACAAACGCATGCAAGTACAATTCTGAGTTCATAATGGGTCATGTTTTTAGTTTTTAAACATATGATGCGTTTGTCCTGTAAATTGTCACTTATCAAAAACAGTGTGCAGATTGTAAAGACATAACATGTTTGTGCATTCACTCATAGGAGCATTTTCTCATTTTTTGACGAGCAATAGGAAGACCAGCTTATCAAGATTGGCTGTGGTGTGGGCATGCAGCTTCAGCTCTTTACTTTTGCGATATTGAGAAGTTGTGTGTTTGTTTGTTCACAGCATTTCAGTGATGGATGTTGTATAAACAGAGATATAACGCTGGATTTGAAGATCGTTTGAAACTGATAGATGGCGCGGTCCAGGTGCTAAAAGATGCCGGACATGAAAGTCAAACAAAGTCATATGCCTGTTTTATATATGTGCATTATGTAAAAATCCCAAAGGGATTAATGCGATGATGTATAGTTTGCTCGTGCTGTAGTTCCGTCCCCCTGCCTGCCTCCAGCAGCTCGTATTCGTACAGCTGTATCTTCCTTTTATAAATTTGATCAAACTAAATACTGTTGGAAGATACAACTTATGCAATACTACTGTATAGGTACTCAAGATTCATATGAGATTGGCAGAAACTGTGTGTGTTATCCGATCTTTAATGAGAGGACAGACTCACTGTTCAAACAGGTGACGACCCACTTCCGCGTCCACAGCACTCAACGGATCATCCAGCAGGTAAATATCAGCATCCTGATAGACAGCCCTGAAACACAGTGATGATTCGCTTGTGAATACATTTGTGTTTTATTCTTTTAAGTAGATAATGTTCATTATTTACTCCTATACTCATAGGGTTAGTTCATCAAAGTTTTTTAAATCTATTTACATTTATTTGACCATTACTGTTATTCATTACATTAAACCTAATACAAGCTATTTCAAAAGATTCTGTGACTTAAAATGCCATCCACTTACACACAGTAATTTATTAGAAGGAATTTCATTCAAATTAAAGTTTCAAGTTAGATCATATTTGGTTTCTAGAAACAGTGTTTGTGTCACCAGTTTATAGCTTAAATGGAAAGGATTTATGATCGACTTGAGGATAAGAGGAATTAAAATACCTGGCCAGGTTGACCCGAGCTTTCTGGCCTCCGCTGAGAGTCGCTCCTCTGTCTCCGATCACTGTCAGGTCTCCTTCAGGAAGCAGCTCCATGTCCTAAAGCACATAATTCAAGCCGCATTCTTACTATATCAAAAGTTACAATAACAATTACCAGCCCATATTATTAAGATTAATACTTATATAATTGTTTGAAAAACAGTAATAATTATAATAGTTAAAGGGGTGATTTAACGCAGTTTCATGCACAGTTATGCAGGGATAATGCGATGATGTATTGTGTGCTTTTGATTTAGTCCCCCCCAAGCACAGCCCCATGAGGTCGTCTGTGTTCAGAAATAACGGTAAAGCTCTATCTTAATATAAATGTGATTAAACTAAATACTCCTTAAAGATACAAAGTATGCAAAACTACACTAAAGGTACTCAAGATTAATATGAGAATGGCAGAAACAGCACGTTCTACCGGACCTTTAATAATAGCTGTATTCTGTATGTCAATGTAAATGCAAACTGTATGGTTATGGAACAGAATATTAAAACAAACAAACAAATTTACTCTTGAAAAAAAAAATGGATGAGAGAATATCATAAAAATACAATGCATTCAAATGTAGTGTATTAATATTTGAGTCCAGTCAACAAACATATGGAAGGAGGAAAAAAATGGGTTTGTGTCTGTGAAAGTGATGGATGACGGGCGTGTTCTATAGAAACAGGCCTATACAAATTTATATCAAATACATTATCATTGTTCGTTCACTTGGAATCAAACCCAGAACCGCTGTTTTGCGAGCGTCATGCTCTAGGAGCTGAACTATAGGAACAGGTGTCTCACCCTCTTGAGAGCACAGGCTCTAAGGACCTTTTCATATCTCTTGGGCTCCAGCTCTTTGCCAAACAAGATGTTGCTTCGAATGGTCCCCGGAAAGACCCAGGGCTGCTGTGAAGCGTATGTCAGCTCACCTTTGGTCTTTATTACGCCCTTCTCAACCGGAAGTTCCCCTAAAACCGTGCTGAGCAGAGACGACTGGATAGAGAAGCAACATGGCAGTCAAAATGATAGTCATTTTGTATTTCCGAATATTATGAAATCATAGGGCGAAATAAATGGGACTGACCTTGCCAGCGCCGACAGGACCAATAACAGCCAATAGCTGACCCGTCTTTACAGTGAAAGACACATTTTGGAGGGTTGGAGAGTCCAGAGTCTGCAAAGTAGTGAGCAAATATATTATACTACATTATTATTTGAATTTATATACATGACGAAAAATATTAAAGCTGATGACTTTAATCTTTAATCTGTGACTTTTGCGGTTAAGAATGAACCTAAATCAGTTACTGAGTAAGTACATGAAAAAAATCGAAACTTTCAACTTTCTCATCACAACAGTAAGCTAATAGTTATGAGTTACAGTCTGATTAATCCGACTTTGCATGGAAATCTGCTTGACGTCATATAAGGTAAAATTAAGTTTGTAAAATAACTGTAATTTTATGTTTCAAATGGAGATAGAAGATAAGAGGCAAACAGATAAAGTTACAGAATGCAGCTTTAAATCAACAAATAAATGAAATGAAATAAAATAAGAGGGATTTAAGAGTTCACAATTATCATTAATAATAAAATAAATAATAATACAAGTTATTAGATATATAAATTGTGTTATATTGAATATTAGAAATGTATAAGGTAACGTCAAAAAACTATGACAGAGTTCTGGATAAAAATTTCTCACGCACACTACAGCAGCTCGAATTTGAGCCTTTTTGTGTGGCGTGTGCACTTTTCATGACCATGTGACGCTTATCTCACCTGGTCCCAGTAACATACGACATCCTGCATGTCCACAGATGCATCCTTCTCCTCGTGAGAAATGGAACCTTGTGTTTTCACCAGCTCATCCAGCAGGAGAAACTTCTGCAATAAGAGACCACAGATCTGCTGTAGTAACATTTTTACAGTCAAAGACAGCGTATGTATTGCAGAACTTCCGAGTTTCTGTGGTTGCAGTAGGAACGTGGGTTCAATGAGAGGTCAGAGCAGGAAATAAATTATCTGCTTTGCTCATTACTACTGTCTACCATAAGCAGACAGTCCTGGCTTGCGCAACATCAGATGCGTCAGTGGGAACGTTGAGGCAAATCTAAAATTAACTAACTTTGAAATCGACACCGGAATCATTGCAGCAGAGCCAGAGAGAGCAAAGTTTGCCACACATAACATGAAAATTACTGGAAGAATTTCCCAGGTGTCTGACTGTAAACTCTCATCTCCAAAACTGTCACTTTACAGAAAACTGCATTTTTCCAATAATTAAACACTGTGTTGTCAAAGCAACTATATCAAGCCCATCTGACAGTGAAGTTCACCTTGATTCTCCTGATGCTGACGGCCGCCTCAGACAACTTCTCAACAGCAGAAGGAAAGAACAGAGTAACGGTGAGGCGAACAGCGGTGTACAGCGCCACGGTCACAAACACGCGACTGGCCGAGATGGTGTTTCCCACCAGCACGTACACGAGGAACGTCACAAACAGAATGATTTTACTCGCTACAAAGAACGAGCCCATGTTCAGTCCACGGAGATAAGAGCTACTCATGATTTTCGAGATCTCCTTCCTGAAAGAAACACAACATTAGTCAGAGCTTTTTAAGACGTTCCAAGCAAAGAAAAACAAAGCAGTCTTTTACTTTCCAAATCAACCTTGAGAAGTTATGTCTAAAGAATTAAAAGAAACGCACAGATAAGATTGAAGGAATGGTTCGTTGTTTGTATTGCATAAAATATTTCCAGCATCGCAAGGCTGAGTGTAAAATGAGATAAACTTCTATAAGGAAAGAGTTCACCTGAAAATGAAACTTGCTCATCGTGTTGTTTGCAACCTTTATGACTTTATGAACAGAACAGGAGAATTGTTGACATCATGTATAATGAAAACAAATAGTCACCAATTTATTTCATTGTCAGCGTCAATAGCTTTCCTGTAGCTCAGTAGTTAGAGCACGGAGCTAGCAACGCCAATGTCATGGGTCGATCCCAGGGATTGCACATAATGAAAAACAAATGTATAGTATAATGCAATGCAAGTCGCTTTGGATGAAAGCATCGGCCAAGTGCATCAATGTAATATTCTTTAACATCTCACTTTGTGCGTTTTACCAAATGAAAAGTCATGAGGTGGGAATAAAATGAGGGTGATGAAATAATAAGACAGTCTCATGTACATGTAACTCCCGCCGTCTCAAACTGGGGGCCCCCAAAATGGATTCAGGTGGCTTTTGTGGCCTTATATGAAATGTTGACATTTATCATAAATTTGATGTATTTAAACATCAGAAAAATAAGACCACCAATCAAAAGTATTGACGTTCCAGCTTCGTATAACAGAATTTGTTTTTGGTTTAATCAAATTCTAAGTTTAAGATTACATGTTTTTATAATGGGTGGGCCGCAAAGCGATGCACTCTACAAAAAGGGTGCCGTACAACGGACAAGTTTCAGAACCACTGCTATAGAATATACTACGACTCTACGAAACTAATACTCATAATACCACACGAAACCTTCCAGCATTGGAAAAGCATTTCGCTGACTGTGTCATAGTATTCATAGTATGACCATACGCAGGCCTATAGTTTCATTTACCTTCGTACGTCATTAACCAGCGCTGCAAACGGCTTTTCCCATGCATACATCTTAATTATACGTATGCCAGACACCACCTCATTCATGGTGCGGATCCTATTGTCTGTGTGGGCTGCAGTCTCAGCCCTGAGAAAGACACAGAGGAAGAGATACAAGATAGGATTTCAACTTCAATACATGAAGATTCTTCAAATTCTGAAAAGTGAAGCCTCTTCATACAAGGTTTTAGAAACATTGTAACTTACTGTCCTAGAATAATGATACAAAAAACATTATCTTGATCAGCCTTAACCCATAGCTCTTCCAAAAAGTACTTTCATCTCCCCTTTTATCTAACTCTTCATATAAGAGTAATTCAGAGAACATACCTGAACTTAGAAAACAGTTTACCAAACAAGGTCTGGAGCGGCATAAGAAAAACTAGAACTGCCATCCCTGCGAGGCACGATGGTCCAATCTCTTGCCAAAGCAGGCCAACCACAGCAGCAGCCTGGAGCGGCCCGACCCACAAAAAGTGCAGAAAAATTGTCAACTGAGAAAAAAATATAGAGAACATGAAAAGAATGGTGGACACCCGAGAATGAGTCAGGCTACAGTTTAAGCAAGCTTTGGCGTATAAAAACCATTTTTGTGCATAAAAAATATTTATGTGCATGAATGATTTTTCTGTACACAGCTTGAGATTTTGAGTTTTTTTCTGGAATCCAAGGTACTTGACATTCAAAGTTCTAATTTCGGCTAAACTCGGCCGTTTTCTATATAAAACATGCACTTCCTCTAATTCTTCACAGGATCCCTTTGATGTCTGCTGGGTAAATACAGGAACGTGACATTTCTACCTCCTTTAGAATTACTGGGCTAACTTAAAAAACCTTTAAAAGAGCTGACCTGTTTGAACAGGTCTACCCGTCTTCATTGGTATTAAAACAATTCCAATTTGCCCAAAATGTTAAGTTAACCTGCTGGGCTCCTTGCTTGTCGTTCTATACATGTTGCCAATGTGTTACACAGCAACAAAAGTCCTTTTGGTCCCTTTAAACGTCGCAATATGGGCAGCTTTTGACTCATAACCTAAAGTGAATGATACTTCGTATCCAAACAAATGCTCGGAAAAGCACTGGTTAAAAATAGAAAAGTAGAAACTCTGGTTAAAAAAGGAAACGTGCATCTGTGACCGTGCCATAACAGGAAGGTGAAAAAGTTGGGGAAAACTCCTACCTCATCAAACTTGTTGACATCATTGGACAAGAGATTAACAATTTGCCCTGTGGTTGTCTGGCCCATCGCTGTGGCACTGAGGCACAACGCCTGAAAGAAAACATTCCCCAAAAGTTTGTTAAAAATATTGTGACAACAACTTTAGTGTTGTACAAAACCACACAAGTAGTAAGTATTCTCTTAAGATCTTTGAATTCCAATAAAAATGTAATTTGGAACTAACATTATGATCACTTTGGGTCTCAAATTTATTATTTGATACAGGTACTCCCACAGTACTTATTCAGATTAAGATCATTTTTTGGGGGAAAGTCTGACCTTCTTGTAGATCATGTGGCACATTGCGATGCGGATTTTCATTCCAGCTCTTTGTACGTGGTAAAAGTAGCGGTGGTGCGTTAATGTCAGACACAGGACGCAGAGAGAGACGCCCGCTGCGTATCCATAAGCCTCGTTCAACGCTGCCGTGTCATTGCGGTCATAGCGCTCAAAAAACTGAATGAGTTTTCCCAAAAACACTGGTTGCACCACCTTAATAGTCTCCTATAAAAGACGACAAAAGAGAGAAGAAAATTAGATATTGTGCACATTTTGTACCTGTGATTAAACTGAACAGATTTGACTTCTCATTTTGTAGTAGTTTCATTCACCCGCATTTAATAAACCAATTTTAAATGAAACACAGAATGTCCACACAACTCATTACCAGATGTTCTTCAACGAAGAACTCTTGCTCTCGACTCGGGTGCAAAAAGCACAAGAGAAAAGTACAAAACATTACCAGCCTTTTAAAGCTTTTCAGTTTCAGGGGATTTTTGTCATTCTTCATCATGTGGAATAATGGAAAAGAGCTGCTTGGACGTTTTGCAAAACATCTTCATCCAAAAATGTATTTAGGTTTGGAAAAATAGAGAATAGTAAATAATTGTTCAAATCATTCCTGTACCTTCAGTGTAATGGATGTGTGAGAAAACATTAGTTTATATGCAGTTTCACACAGACCTCTATGCTCTATTTATGAAAATAACCCACGTGCAACACTTTTGTTCGACCACATCAGATGTGTGACTCATTAAGACAGAGTTTACAGGATTGTACTGTGTCATTAAACATTAGTCAGAGATATATTTGTTAAATAGTGAAACTAAACATGGTGTAGACATGCAGACTGTCACAAAGAAAGCTTCGCTGCCTTAGTTTAGTAAAACACAACGCACCTCTGTAAAAGTAAAAATGCCCAGTAATGCATACGGCTTCCAGTAGCACCTGATAATAGCTTTGCTTAGTTTGGGTGTCCTCAGTTCTTTTTTGGCTTTCTCCACTTCTTTCTCCCAGTATCTGTCAATATCAAATCAAAAACACAGACAGACCCACTCCATGAAAATAACGTGGCTTTAAAATATTTTGCAATTTATTACACAACAAGATAAAAAAGGATGACATCAACATTTCTGGACCACAAGGGTCACCTGGTGAAGGGGTCACGTGAGTGTAAATTACACAGGCCACGTGAAGAGTGTCATATATGTTATACAGCACAAAATGTCATCAGGCACAAGACATAAAACGCTTCTTACAGGATTTGCTATTGTTGTTTTAGAGAAGGTAAAAGAAGCAAGGAAATATCGTAAGCTAAGCTATCTTCAGAGTTCAGCCAGAGCAGACGTACACTCGACATCTTCAAGGCAGAACATTTGTGTTTATGCTTTGGCCCCATGGCTTCACCACGCTGTGGATGGCAATAAAGCCTCACTAATGAGTGTCACAGACCAAAGCTCTGTGTTAAATGAACCAGAACTGATCCATTTTAAAGCTCATCATCTGAAGCCGGAGAAAAACTGTCCATGGCGGTGTTGTTTTAATGAAAGGCAGTTTCCACAAGAGAAAAAAAAATGCTTGTGGTTTTCATAACTGCTTAGTGAATGATTTATCTGCTTATCTGTTTTCACGTAATAAACCTCAAGGTGAAAAACTCTAAATTGATAGTAAAGTGAATAAAATCTCAGTTAAACAGCGAACTTTGTGAACGGTTCATAAAATACTCAAATCTGCATTAAAAGAACAAATACCAAACGACAGATACCCTTAAACATTAACGTCAATATAACACGGTTGACCATCGGGCGACCCGGATTCGATTCCAGTCTCGTGCTCCTTTCCCGATCCCACCCCCTTCTCTCTCTCCTACTTCCCTTCCTGTCCTCTCTATCACTGAAAAAAACGCTTCACTTGCAAACATCGGACAAGACGAGTCTGACATCAAATTTGTCTTATTTTCTATATTTAATACATGTTTTTGGTATACAAGTGCCCAAAGAAAAGTGTCTTCATAATCTAATAGACTATGAAATAACTTGATCTCCCACACATTATGCAAACTGGGTTTTCAAATTGGGTTTAACTGCCAAGTGCCAACCAAAAAATTATTGCTATTGAATTTTGTATTCATAAATCCCTCTCTGTGTAGCATTATCCATCAGCGCACATAACAATGTAATGTCAGCCAAAAAGGTAAGACAAAAGGTTTCGAAAGGTGAAGCAAGTTATAAGATTCTGATGAAAGATTAATAGGACAAACAATGTTCTATGAAATAACATGAATCTGGCACTATAGTGTGTATATAGAGTAAACTGGGTAAATTTAGTCTTTTTGCTGACTTGCAAAGTTTTTGGCATAATTAAATAAGCCTCCCCGTCAACTCATGGTGTATAATTAAACCCAGCAGGGCATTAACTTTACACATCCATCACGTCCTGTTCTCCGTTCCTTATGCCAAGACCTCTGCTTCTTTAATAGAAACAGATGACCCTTCCAAATCCTGTGCCCTTCTATCATGGCATACAGCTGCGAAAATTATTAGAAGTGCTGGCTAAAACATGCAGCATCCTTATTATCAAACTAAGGGTGAAATATAATAAAAACACGAAGCCATTTGTTTAGCAGAACAATATGGAAGATTATCAAATCTCACCCCCCATTGACTCCCATAATATTTATTTCCCCCAGTATGGCATAAAATGGTGGGTGAGACCTGACATCCTTCCGAACTTCTTCCTCGGTGTTCAGTAAAACAAAGAAATGAACGCAGGTTTGAAACAATCTAACGGTGAGTAATGACAGAATTTTCCTTTTTGGTTGAAGTATCCCTTTAAAGAATGAACCAACCAATGGGGCCAATCGCCATCCCAACGCTGCTTAATGGGAACCACCCCGGCTTGGCTTTTTCACATTTCACACAAAGGTTTCAGGGGTCTGTTTAGAACCCCCTGTTGTACGGTCACGTGTTATTCCCAGCGGCTCACTCACCTCTGTAGTTCCTCCCCAAGTCTTTCAGACCGATCTTCCGGAAGCACGTTGTACATATCATCTTCTTCCAGTCGTCGCTTAGATCCGATGCGGAAAAGAGGGTTCAGCCAGCTGATGTCAAAACAGAGAACGTGAACACTGAAAGATGCTGAATTATGAGTTATGACAGAAGCAAACGGCGTGCTTCACAACAGTGAAAGCAGTCATTCTACAAAAACAAGGCAAGCACTTTAAAATGACATTATTACACGGCACGTTGGAATGCTTGATTCTGATTGGCCAGTCGAGACTTTTGCAGGTTCATTATTCCCAGATAACAACCTCTCGAAACTAATAACACACAGTAACCAAAGTTTTTTTTTTTATGTAAATATATCTTTAAATAACATTATATTAACAAATGATAAAACCAAACGTCGTTTCACGCCTTGTTAACGGCCTTTCCTCGCGAAGGGTCTGCATTCGGTAAAAAATGTGCTTATTCAAATATTTCAAAATCACATTTCATGTCACGTTTTTTTCCTCAGGTGGCAAGCAGCCGTCTAGTTAGCAGTATAATGTACAAGCAGCCGGTTGTTATCGCAGAAATAAGCCACGGCGGTGTGATCACAAAGTGAAGGTCTTGTATCACAATGAGGGGCTTATTTCTGCGACACAGCCGGCTGCTTGTAAAATTGTTTTGATTAGATTAGATTAAACTTTATTGTCATTACACGTATACAAGTACAGTGTAATGTAGTTTAGGTCTAACCAGAAGTGCATACGGTGAATAAATACAGAATACAATATTAGGAAAATATTATACAGTAGGTATGCTCTATGAAAATATGACAGTAGGTTTGTACCGTGAACAATATATACAGATGGCTATATACTATGAACATTAATGTACAGGTGGCTATGAACAGATATAATTTAGACTAAACAATAGTGCAAGTGACTTAAGTGTGCGTACGTTATAGACGTCGATCCCTTACGTCATACGTAACATGTGCTCTCCTTTACCGGGTGGTCGTACATCTGAACCAATGACCTCAAATAAGACGTAATCACATATTCTGTTATAAACAGCTATACATTTAAACACGCACATTTAATGTAAATCTTCTGAGGAAGATTATTTTAAAAGCTCCGAGGAAGGAAAGCTGTGTGCGAGCAGGACCAGACCCCAGATAAAGGTAATCCCGGGTAAATAATATCTTAGTTTAGTACACTTGAGGAAACAATACAGTCCATTATACATTTTATAAACTGTAAACGTTTATTTATTAAGCAGACTTACAAATGGAGGATTAGCATTTTACCTCAGGTACCAACACCAGGTACACTTACGAGTGTAAAGGATTTAGTTTCAATTTCTAAGGTATTAATAGGTTCATTTAATCAGCACATAAACTTTCAAATGACCAACCATCCGTCCCCTTCTGACCCAATGAGAGTCGCGGGCTGATAAACACTTACCAGAAGAATATCTGAGAAAAGAGATTAGCTCTGACGGCCGGGTTGCTTTTAGCATCTTTGTTTATTGGCTCCATATCGATCGACCACCTCCCCGCAGTACAGCCGGACACTGGCAGTCTTCACGTAGCCCTCGACCGGCGCGGTACATTAACCTTATTAACTGTTGTATAACTTTACACATGTCCGCGACTTCCCGTAGACCTGCGCTCCGAAGAAATAAGCCCCGCCCAACGCACCTAAACGAGCAGCTATAGGCTTCTGTAAATCCTACGCTTATGATTGGCAGCTAACGAGCAGGGCGGGAATATACGTCTTTCCCACCTACGTCATGGTGATTGTAGGGTCGCTACCATGGCGAAGGCTGAATATATTAATATTAAAACCGAATCACGTCCTTTTTTAATCCTCATTCGGCCAAGCAACTTGATTTATATTAATGAGCTCTTAATTAATTTGTCAGCTTCTCGCAGTCTCAAACGCCGGTCTGCGGTGCGCACGTTACGTAATTAATATTCATGAATCAGACCTTTGCTTTAGTAGGATTCGTACGTCACGTGAATGGATTCGCCGGTCAGATCGGGGAACGAAAGCGGTGAACGTGAGAAGGAGACGTGAAACTACACGTTTTAAGGACCTGCAAGGACACGAAAGTAGTACCGAATGATCATTATAAGTTAACTTAACCGGCCATTCTGACCCGTGAGATCCGCATGCGTATGTGTGGATGGGTAGGCACGCCATCTGTTCTTTATTAGCTGTGCATACACGAGCCACTTACGCAACGTGCTGGAAGCAGTCGTCTCGAATTAGATTAACAAAGGCAAACATGAAAAGTTCCGCAAACTTTACGCACTAAGTATATGTAGCCTATATGTTAATGGTGTTACAAACAGCGCGTGCCGAACTTCCTCATTTTATTTCTATTTCTGTAATTTCCAATAGTGAAGAGAAGATGAGAGATCCCACGACCCGCTGATTTCAGAGCAGGTGGCCACTCCACTGATAAAGGCGATATTGACAACCACACAAAGAAGAATAGTGAGGGCCTATTTTCATACCAAGATCATATTTATCCTTCTTTAATTATGTAACAAAACCTGATGACGTAATAAAGCTGCCGTATGAGCTGATTCGCTACATTTGTGACGTGTTCAAAACTTTCTGCCTTCACGTGGTCTTGGAAATTCGATGATTGGACGGAAGTTACGTCTGGATTGAGTAACGTTAAAACATTTATGATGACTAATGATTTAGTAGCATTAAACATTAGATGTATGAATGTTCCTCAAAGATATAAATTAATCTATTTTATTGATTTCATTATGTATGACTACACCTGTTGTTATTATTGTTATTCTTGTCTTTTTTCTCTCTCTTTTCCATCTGATATGTGAATGTATATGTGGCAGCTTTGATTTGAGGTACACTAAAGATTTAGGAAAATTACCGACTACGCCACCCCGGAACCTCTGTCCGGGGACATGCACTGAATACAAAGAGCAAGGCTCAGAGGTTCATTAGATCAGAGTCAGGTATCAGACATGGGTTGGGTATAAAACAATAGAAGCTTTATTTTCTCCTTAATAAATATATATCATTTTTATTTAACACGACAACACAGATAAATCAAAGAAAATGATCTATACACAAAACAATCCACAAACACTCACTTCAGAATGGGGCATTCACACTCCTTGGCAGAAAGGGATCAGCAATCATACGTGCACACTCACTGCACTCTCACACCACACCTCACCGTGAGCACAGCATTCAGGCAAAAGCACCCACCACCACAATCGGGACGAGAGGCTAATCTTCTGCAACTGGCCGCCCCAATTCTGAAGAGAGAAGTAAGTAAATAACAAAACACGAAATTCCACTTATCACAAAACATTAAGCAAAACAGACAATTTAAGAGACACTTTTAAAAGAGTTGACCATATCACTTTGGCCCATCAATTAGAGATGCCGCGTCCGGTCACCCCAACAATTGCCAGGATGGGCAGAATATGGGTAAAACGACAAACAAAATTACAAAAGAACAAAAAAAACAAAAGAACCACCTTCCAAAGGGCTACCCTTTAGTCGCCCACACACAAAAATAAATAAAACGAGAGACTTGAGTCACACAAAATATGTAATGAATAATATAGGCTACTTAGCACAACTCAAGTCAAAATAAGAAAAATATATAAACCACACAAAGAAAATTAGCTCAAATAAATCAAATAATGTTTAAAGAAAACCTGCAGAAAGGAATGGTGACCGCTAGGTGGCGGATCTGACTCCGATTGGTTACTCCCAATACATAATCGGCACAAAGCTCTCCGCCAAAGGCCCGTAATTGTCGGTCCAGCTGATGGAGCGCGTTCGGCACCGCGAACGCAAGAGATAAACGAGGGGCAAAGTACAGCGCGTGCACGCGCAAACTGGAATTAATGACACTTATGTCTTCCGGATTTAATTGAACAGTCACAGCCAGAACAATCCCGTCCCACTTTAAACCTGAGATTTAATCTCAGTAATCAGATGATCGCAGAACAGGCAGCAATGACAATGCAGACAGCAACAGTAAACTCCAACAGTGGCTTTGATGAACCAGAGCCCACTGTAACGTCCCTCGCACGTTGGCCCGCACCTTAAATATAATGAAATATTAATTTGGCCAACCAAGCTAGCAATCCTATTTTAGTAAACTGTTAAAACGTACCTGTAGTGCGATTCACACGGCACAAAACTACTGTGTATTTAACAAGCAAATCGACCGCCTCCCACAAGGTTCCTCTGTCCAACCTTTAACGAATAAGATCATGTAATCCCTGTGAGGCAAGTCCACGAACAAACCATGCTAGTATAGTCACTGCCACAGCTCTTACCGTAAAGACGTTCATCCAAGCGTCCCGCCGGAAACACGGCGTCTCGCCCAAATGACGCAGAGAGAGACGCACACACATAGCGACACCCTTATATACGCAAGGGACGCAATTAACGGGCACTCCCCCTTCATATCCCTATTGACAGAGCACCGTACTGCTACAGTCTACTCCCCCCTTTGTCATCGTCGTCCCGACGGTGAAACATCTAAAGGGTATTACACCAAAAGATCCTAATTCCAGGGCCTAAACAAGACAGCGATAGTGTTAACACCACCTACCGGAGGGTCCGGAGTACCCACCACTCCGGGCCCTACAGTTCGCGGTAAGCGATGCACATTGGAATGTTGACCCGCCCCTACTCGTCCTGTGCGGCGAGGAGCCATCACCAAAGGATCAGAAGGTCCTGGAGAATTGGGCCTTAGCACAGGCACTGGATCTATGCTGGCCTCTGCTATAGGCACTACCTCCAACTCAGTCACACGAGAAGCTGTGGCAAGTTCTTCTAATGGGAGTATACTTCCAGCAGTTCTCTCACCAGCCAAAGAAGGGGCCCTGGATGCAACATAGGCCATATCCTCATCTTCAAATTCTACCTGAGCCCCCAAGGGCACCGGTGGCTCACCCAGACTCTCGGGGAGATCAACAACCGGTGCCTCCCCCTGGACTCGAGGTTTCAATGCGGTACGATGAACATTCCGAACCAGACTCAGGTCGCTTACCGGAGCCACTGTATACACCGAACCACCAGCCCGAGGGGCTCGGACTACCCGATACAGAGTGGAACTCCACAGGTCATGGATCTTGTGCCGACCCCTGACCCCGTAGTCTCGCAGGTAGACCACCTGGCCCTCGCTCAACGGCAGTTCCTTCACACGTTGATCGTGTCCTGCCTTACGGCGGCCTGCCACAACCTGCTGCCGTTCACGAGCACCCTCCATGGCAACCTGTAGCCGTGCCTGGTGCTCCTCCATCCACCTGTGTACTCGGCCTGCAACAGGTTCTCGTATCTGGCCAAGCAAGAAATCTATAGGCAACCTTGATTCTTGCCCAAACATTAAAAAGTGAGGTGATTCACCAGTGGCCTGGTGGGGAGTGGTATTATAACAAAACAACACTTGCGCCAGACATGATGCCCAGTCCCTTTTACGGTCGGTAGGCAAGGTTCGCAACAAATTGTGTAGGGTTCGATTAAACCTCTCACACTGGCCATTACCGGCTGGATGGTACGGAGTGGTGCGAGACCGACCCACGTTGTAAAGGCTACACAACTGCTGGATCAAATTGGACTCGAAGTTGCGGCCCTGGTCGGAATGAATCCGGCCAGGGACCCCAAACTTAAAAAACCACTCCTCCACCAGGACCCGGGCCACAGTCGTGGCCTGCTGGTCCCACGTGGGAACCGCCATGGTAAATTTGCTGAAAACATCAGTCATTATCAACACATTCTCCTGCCCGGCTTGAGATGGCTCCAACACTGTAAAATCAATAGCCACAATTTCGTTTGGGCGGGAGGCCAATAAATGCCCCATGTAGCTTCGGGCGACTGGTGCAACATCTTTGGCTTGCTGACACCGTTCGCACCGCTGAATCCAGCGGGCCACATCAGCGGACATACCCGGCCAGTAGCACCGCTGCCGTGCCAACTCAAGGGTGCGTTCAACGCCCTGATGTCCATGATGCTGGTGTAATGATGTTAACACCTCTGACTGCAAAATCTCTGGAACTACCAACTGGAGCATCACTTCCCCTCCGTCAGGACGGAAAGCCTTGCGATACAATAGGCCCTCCTGCTGTACTAACCGATCCCATTGGCGAAGGAGCATAGTCACCGGTTTAGGGAAAAGCCTCCGCTCTTGCGGCCCTGGGTGTTGCCCTTTCCCCCAAAACCTTAAGGCTTCCCCTATAACAGGGTCTGCCTCCTGTAAGGCCATAAGATCAAGTGCTGAACGACTTGGCAAAACCTGGATTGCACTCAACGTGGTAGCCTGCACTGGTTCTATACTCACAGCTCGCCTCAACAGCTCCGGCACCACAGACCCCGATGAATCACCGATGTCAATCGTCTGCCCCACCGAAGGTAGCCGCGACAGTGCATCAGCATTCTGGTTAGTTTTACCTGACCGGTACTGAATTTCAAAGTCAAATGCGGCCAATTCCGCTGCCCACCTCTGCTCTGTCGCACCCAGCTTGGCCGTAGCCAGATGACTCAACGGGTTGTTATCTGTACGTACAAAGCACTTATGCCCTAACAGGTATTCTCTGTATTTTTCGGCCATGGCCCACTTAAGGGCCAGAAACTCAAGCCTCATAGAGCTATACGTGGCAGTGTTTCGCTCAGCCGGTCGAAGGCTACGGCTAGCATAGGCAACTGGTCTAACCTTCCCATTAACCTCCTGCGACAACACCGCCCCGAGCCCTGCGTAGCTAGCATCGACTTCCAGTATGAAAGGTTGCGTGAAATCTGCATATGCCAAAACTGGTGTAGTCGTAAGTTTGCGTTTCAAAGACTGAAATGCCTCCTCGCACTGTGGGGACCACACAGCTGTCAAGTCCTGACTACGCTTGCCTGACTTACCTCGAGTTAATTCGGCCACTATTTTGTGTAACGGGGCCGCTAGTTTAGCGAACCCCTCTACAAAGCGTCTATAGTAGCTGACGAAACCCAAGAAAGTTCGCAACTCCGAAACTGTCCTAGGACAGGGCCACTGAGCTACGGCCTCAACCTTACTTGGGTCTGTCGCCACTCCCTGGGCCGAAATTACATGACCCAAATACCTGACCTTCTCACGGAAAAACGTACATTTCTCAAGCTTTACTTTGAGGCCTTCGACTCTTAAGCGATCCAACACCACCCTTAGCCTCTGCAGATGTTGTTGCACAGATGAGGAAAACACTATGATGTCGTCGAGGTATAACATGACAGATTGGTGCCGCTGGTCGCCAAAGAGCCGCTCCATCAAGCGTTGGAACGTGCTTGGTGCGTTGCACAACCCAAAGGGCATCCGATTCCATTCGAATAGCCCAAAGGGCGTGCAAAAGGCGGTCTTAGGACGATCGGATTCAGTGACAGGGACTTGGTTGTACCCACTGGCCAGATCTAAAGTAGAAAACCAGTGGGCCCCTGCCAACGAATCCAATGTTTCCTCAATACGGGGCAACGGGAACGCATCCTTACGCGTCTTGGAGTTAAGCTGACGGTAGTCTACGCACATGCGCAGGCTACCGTCCTTTTTCCTCACCAAAACGACTGGAGAGGCATATGGGCTACAGCTCTCCCGAATTATCTGTGCATTGAGCAACTGGCTAATGTGAGTCTTGACCAACTCGTACTCTGACGGTGGGATACGTCTATAACGCTGTCGGACCGGAACATCATCCATCAAGGGGATTTCATGGGAAAGAAGGTTAGTACAACCCAAATCCCCTTCATGCCTTGAGAACACGTTTTGGTACTCACGAAGGAGAACCCTAACCTGCTCCTGTTCCTCAACCGATAACCCTCCTAAATCGACCAATTCTAATGGTTCTGACATCACAGAGGCGTTGCAAGAAGCCACCCGAGCGGTCACCGATGAGACTTCAGTCAGACCACTGGGTAGACCCACCAAATGTACTTCTCCCAACTTTCCTATGACTGTAGTAGGATAAAGCACTACATCGATGGTACCGACGTTAACGACAGGAACCAAAACAGTACCACCATTTACCTGCACTAAAGAGGGTGATGCCAATAATCCCGCAGGCAAACCAGTCTCAAGAGGCTCAAATAACACAGCTTTGCCCGCAAGGGAGGATGAACAAGTTGCAGTCACAAACTTCAAAGTGCCACCTGGAATGCGACACACACTACGCCCTCTTACCTTAGCGTTACTGCTGTGGTCTGAAGCATGAGTGACCTGTTGACAATCTTGAAATGCCCGGGCGATTTTACAATCCTGAGCCACGAACGGCAACTCAAATAAAGTGGATCCATGTCGGCCGAAAAGCTCCCGGTAGCAGCGACTGAGCACATTCATTCCCAGAATGCCCGGAGTGTCAGTGACACCACCGGGGGGATCACGGACCACCAGCACACCACAATCAGGAACTGTGCTACCGCACAATTCAATGTCTAATTCGAGGTAACCGATATATGGAATTTCAAGCCCGTTAGCGGCACGGAGCTGCAGCCAGTGACACGACTGCAGGCGATCCTGGCCCCATGGCTCAAACCTCAACCGAAAACAAGTTTCTGTAATGGTTGACACCATGGAACCAGTATCTATTAAACAGGGAACCTGGACACCGCCAATGTTAACAATAAGGTGTGGACATGAGGAAACCAAGTGGGATGCCAATTCGTTACCATTAAAAACATTAGAGCCACGCGCTCTCTCTACCGAACTATGGCTCTGAAGCACGGTAGGAACTAGTTTTCCGAAGAATTAGGGCCGGACAATAACCTTGGTCGACTAGACGAGGGGACAACAGGGGGGCGAGGGGGACAACGTTCCCAGTTGCACTCTCGTGCAAAATGACCTGGTTGTTGACACCTTCTACAGATCAATTGGGTTGAATGCGATGCACGACCACGTGAAGAGGTATTTTGGTTACGGGTCATAGTTTGGGTGAGCAGATTTATCTGCTGTTGCTGCTGACGCAGCATCTCTCGCAACTCACCTAGTTCAGACAAATTACCACCCCGAGCCGGACCAGGACCTCCCCGAGCCGGGCCAGGACTTCCCCGGACCTCAAACTGAAACCCACCTATTAAAGGGACCGACTGAGTTCGACTCCTGGCACCGCCTGGCATTCCCTCCCTTTCCCAACGGATTGCTTCCCCCCGGACTTCTAACAACGTTACAGTGGGCTGCCGTCTTATCAACTGTTTCAGTTCTCGACGAAGTGCATTATCAAACACACACTCGACAAATTGATCTCTCACAACAATATCGCCATTAGAAATAACGTGCGGCGACTGGCTTTTCACCTTCTCAAAAAGACTCAACAAAGCCAGGGAGAACTCTAACAACGTTTCTCCCTCATGTTGCCGCCGCGAAAAAAACGTTTCTTGTAGTGTGATATATGACTCTGCACAACCGTATACTTCACGCAGCGCAGAAACAATTTTGTCTGGATCACCCCTATCAGTACTAGACCGATATTTAATCTCGTCTCGGGCTTCTCCTTCGAGATGATCATACAGGAAAAAGGCCTGCTCGGCGAGTGTCATATTACGAATGCGCATGCACGCTCTGGCTTCTTCAACCCACTCGTCAATACAGATGCCAGACCTGCCATTGAAATTTGCACAACGTCTGTCTCTCGGAATGAACACAAATCGTTCAGCAATGCTAGCACCCGCATCAGCTGACCGAGGCGTAGAAGGCCGCGCTGTACTAGTAGAAGCTGCACCAGGATCGGGCTGCTCAGTCGCCCTTTCCTGTCGCAGTCTCTCATTATCTGCCCTTAATTGGGCTACTAAATCCCTCATCTCTTGTAGTTCGTTCTCCATAGGTGTGCTGAAAAGGAGTACTCACCCAGTCAAAACCCCACTGCACAGTCACCAACGTTCTGCAAACAAAGACAACGACAAATACCGCCCAAGTCTGAATCTGAACAACTGAATATACCCTGCCGACTAGTACGCCAAATGTGGCAGCTTTGATTTGAGGTACACTAAAGATTTAGGAAAATTACCGACTACGCCACCCCGGAACCTCTGTCCGGGGACATGCACTGAATACAAAGAGCAAGGCTCAGAGGTTCATTAGATCAGAGTCAGGTATCAGACATGGGTTGGGTATAAAACAATAGAAGCTTTATTTTCTCCTTAATAAATATATATCATTTTTATTTAACACGACAACACAGATAAATCAAAGAAAATGATCTATACACAAAACAATCCACAAACACTCACTTCAGAATGGGGCATTCACACTCCTTGGCAGAAAGGGATCAGCAATCATACGTGCACACTCACTGCACTCTCACACCACACCTCACCGTGAGCACAGCATTCAGGCAAAAGCACCCACCACCACAATCGGGACGAGAGGCTAATCTTCTGCAACTGGCCGCCCCAATTCTGAAGAGAGAAGTAAGTAAATAACAAAACACGAAATTCCACTTATCACAAAACATTAAGCAAAACAGACAATTTAAGAGACACTTTTAAAAGAGTTGACCATATCACTTTGGCCCATCAATTAGAGATGCCGCGTCCGGTCACCCCAACAATTGCCAGGATGGGCAGAATATGGGTAAAACGACAAACAAAATTACAAAAGAACAAAAAAAACAAAAGAACCACCTTCCAAAGGGCTACCCTTTAGTCGCCCACACACAAAAATAAATAAAACGAGAGACTTGAGTCACACAAAATATGTAATGAATAATATAGGCTACTTAGCACAACTCAAGTCAAAATAAGAAAAATATATAAACCACACAAAGAAAATTAGCTCAAATAAATCAAATAATGTTTAAAGAAAACCTGCAGAAAGGAATGGTGACCGCTAGGTGGCGGATCTGACTCCGATTGGTTACTCCCAATACATAATCGGCACAAAGCTCTCCGCCAAAGGCCCGTAATTGTCGGTCCAGCTGATGGAGCGCGTTCGGCACCGCGAACGCAAGAGATAAACGAGGGGCAAAGTACAGCGCGTGCACGCGCAAACTGGAATTAATGACACTTATGTCTTCCGGATTTAATTGAACAGTCACAGCCAGAACAATCCCGTCCCACTTTAAACCTGAGATTTAATCTCAGTAATCAGATGATCGCAGAACAGGCAGCAATGACAATGCAGACAGCAACAGTAAACTCCAACAGTGGCTTTGATGAACCAGAGCCCACTGTAACGTCCCTCGCACGTTGGCCCGCACCTTAAATATAATGAAATATTAATTTGGCCAACCAAGCTAGCAATCCTATTTTAGTAAACTGTTAAAACGTACCTGTAGTGCGATTCACACGGCACAAAACTACTGTGTATTTAACAAGCAAATCGACCGCCTCCCACAAGGTTCCTCTGTCCAACCTTTAACGAATAAGATCATGTAATCCCTGTGAGGCAAGTCCACGAACAAACCATGCTAGTATAGTCACTGCCACAGCTCTTACCGTAAAGACGTTCATCCAAGCGTCCCGCCGGAAACACGGCGTCTCGCCCAAATGACGCAGAGAGAGACGCACACACATAGCGACACCCTTATATACGCAAGGGACGCAATTAACGGGCACTCCCCCTTCATATCCCTATTGACAGAGCACCGTACTGCTACATATAGTTTATAAAAATGTATAATGTACATGTTAATGTTTATAGGTGGGCCATCGTCTACAATTTCCAGGGCAAAGATCATTCGAATACAGTAATCTGTAAGGAGATAGTAGAACTAACCGAGGAATCCCTAAATGTTGAGTCATTATTACGTTGGTTAAACATCTTAAATACAAACTTTACTCCAATGGCAAAGATCCAGTAGGGGATCATTTTTTTCTGGTTAGAGCCATGACTAAGCAAAACAATAAACCACGGTCATGGCGTTTCACTTATTATAAAACCTGGGTATTTTATTATTTAGGGAATTTGAGGATTGCAAATAACCTAATTATTTGAACCATTAATATGTTTTCAAGGCTAATTTAATTTCAGGACAGATAATATAGTTTTATGTTCATAGACTCTAAGTTATAGTTCACAATATAGACGTTTTCATCTTAACAACATAAGCAAACGTTACTGCGCATGCGCACCTTAACTTACGGTACACATTCACAAACAATAGAGTGCCTGTATATTATTTCTGATATCAATCAAAAGAAACCGGGGAGAACCATTCCTTGCCCGAGCTTGTCTCTCCTATATTTTGAATTTAGATTCTGATACCAAGTTCAAATGCTAGAAGTCAATGTAATAACAGTTTCTTTAAATGCATTAAACCTACAGGACCCATTCAACAAATTGTTTATTTAATAAAATGAACATACAAAAAAATTCTACAAATCATTTATTTAATACAATTATTATACAATAAACAAATAATATACATTAATATTAACATAAATAAAATATAAATAGTTAAACACTAGCCAAACACAAACCGGAAGTTAAGTGGGGGTCAAGTTCGTGCATGTCCGATTAAACGGTCTATAGTCTACCACAGCCTTGATAGAATTATTTTTTGTATTGTTGTTACTCGAAACTATGTCTCACGTATATTTTTATGGTTTGTAAATAAAGTTTATGGTCTATATATGGGTCATTTTCAAAATCTGGTCATAAGCCAGTCCTTAAGACTAGACTAGACTAGACTAGACTAGACACAGTAATTTACCAAAGAACCACAAAGAACCAGCACAGGACAGAAAACACAAGAGCATTAAATAGGGAGATATCAAGAGGGGAACAGGTGTGGGGCATGGAAAATAAGCTTTTCATGGGACTTTGTCACTGGTTTTATTGTCACTTGTGTTACACCAATGACAGAAAACTCTGTAAAATAAAATAACTAAATAAGGAACCAGATTCAAGTTGGCCATTATTATTGGTAACAATGTCAACATGCCGGTGAAAACTAATCATCAAACTTCAGGCATGTAAACTGAATTACATTTTTTGAAGTCAGAAAGCCACAGTTTTTTGAGAATGACGCAAATATATTCAGGAAGTCACGTTTTCTCAAATCGTTACGTGAGGATTATAACCTTTGAGCTTTCTGCAGATGAATAACCACATTCATCACTCAACATGTCTCAGTTTGCCCCGTCTGAATCATTCTGCAATGATAAAACTGCCATTACCTCTCTATATTAAATGATTCCTTTCACTGACGTAATTTGCAGATCAATATAATGGCGTGATATGATAACACATGTGCTTCATTTCACTTGGACCAGGGATTTCCTCCAGGGAAACTAAACGGTTGCTACGGTAGCAGATGTGTTTTCTGATGCTCTCGCTGGCCTTGTATTAATCAACAACAGCTTACCTGAATAACATTGCAGGCTATGTTGAGTCATACTGGTGATGGTGATTTTGATTCATTATTTACTTTGTTCAAATGTTTTTTTTCTGAACAGATTATGAGAAATGTCTCTGTGGTTTTGTGTCCAGGATTGAAGTCAGTGGGACTAATGTTGTGTGATTATACCAACATTCTTTAAAATATCTTCTTTTGTGTTCTGCAGAAGAAAGTCATTCAAGTTTTGGAACGACATAAGGGCGAGTAAATCATGAAAGACTTTTCATTTTTAAGTAACTCTGCAGACCTATTCATGGGTTACTGAAGTAAATTAATTATCCATGTAACTTATACTCCCTTCAAATGTTACATAATTGTAATTGATGTGTTCTTGGCTGAGGCGAGCAGCTGCTGACTGAAGAAGCCTCAATGTTTTGGTCAGGTCAGATTCAGTTTTTTTTACCTCCCTCTGGTGGGAACAGCGAAGCCATTAACAGGATCTGAGCGAGAGCAGGAAAGCTGATTTGACCTTTGTTAACTAAAACCTCCTGGTAACACAAATACACTGTAGCTCACACGCACAATGCACATTTAAACACCAATATTCATCAAAGGCTTGTTATTTTAACCTTCTGGAAAAGTGAGAACACAGGAAGCATGTCTGAAACTCCAGTCGGCGTTGATATTTTTTGCTGCACTTTTTCACATGCGATATTATTTTTCAACACATAATATGTATTAGTACAGCGCCATTATATGTTGAATTCAATGAAAAAACTTTAAAAGAGTACCCACACTCTAATTCTTACCTCTAGTTGGCGTACTTTCTAGTATTTTGGCCCACTCGGTCCAAATGAATTCAAGTGAACATAATTTCTTCAGTTTCGAAGTTATATCTTCCACATCAGAGCTTTTTTCTTATCGCAGCACTCATTTCCACCACATCCGTTCCAGGCGTTGACATTTAAGGCCCCTCCCATAACACCCATCTTTAATGTACTAACCTACTGACCTCCAGCATCTTTGCCGACTCACTCAAAATGATTCTTGCGGAGTGATGTTTGGGGGTGTGTGCGCATGGTGTTGTGGGTATGTGAGAGGCTATTGGTCAGCTGTTGAAAAGGTTAGCAGCCAGAGCCTCCCCGTTGAATATAAATCAGCTTTTGGGGGTATAGTCCCAGCAATAGACAGTTGGCTCCAGACTGAGCACCCCTTACGAAGTTATTGATTCTGGCTCTGAGAAGTTTTAGCACCTTTACAGCACTTGGAAAATGAGTAACATGGCAACAGAGATTGTCGCCTTTGTGCTGACCGTATCCGGCTGGATTCTCATCTCTTCCACGCTCCCGACGGACTACTGGAAGGTGTCATCGGTGGATGGGACAGTCATAACCACGGCGACCTTTTGGTCCAATTTGTGGAAGACGTGCGTTACGGATTCCACTGGGGTTTCAAACTGCAAGGATTTTCCTTCTATGCTTGCACTTGATGGTACTTCGTTTCTTTTTTTGCGTGTGGAAGATTAATATAACTTCTAAGGTCTTTGAAATCGTGTTTTTGCATAAATTTGGATATATTATTTTATTAGGACCACATTATGACTTGTTACAGATGTGTTAGTATAATAGTAAAGAATTATTAATATAATTATTTTAAACTAAACACATTTTTTTTGTATTTAAAGGGATACTTCACCCAAAAGTTTAAAGTCCTTCAAGTTGTTCCAAATCTTTATAAATGTCTTTGTTCTAATAAACACAGAGAAATGTATTTGGAAGAATGATTATAACCATTTTTAGGTGAGGTATCCCTTAAATTTGTACGTTCTAAAATGCTTATACTTCTTTTACACTTAAAGTATAAAACACGGCAAATGTAGTAGTACTGAAATAGTACACTTACAAGTATAATTATACTTACTACATGAAGTATACTAAAAAATAGACAATAGTTGCATTTGTACACTTAAAATGCACTTGAAATATTTTTCACTTAATGTAAATAATGACTCCGTGACCTCAACTTTTATTTCCTTCACTCATGACCTCTGTTGCAACCTGCAAGTGAGGAATATCCCACAGGCAAATTATAAGATTTAACAATCCTAGCGTGCCACAATGTGTTCCCTCAGGGCATCGCAAGTAATGTATATGAATGTTTTTGAGGCAGTAATTGTTTTTGGCTTGATTCATTGAAGTGAATGTATGAACAGAATTTCCCCAGAACTGCAGAATAGCTTTATTGTTGGGTGCTGCCACAGGTTTTGTTGTCATGACATAATTATGCGGTTGAAGTTCTGATGGGTTTTTAGCATGTTGTTATGCACTTGATAGGGTTTTCTCGTTGCTAAGTGGTTGTTTACTGCTCACTTTCTACACCGCTAAAGATTGTTTTCAGACGATTTCCCCAAGCAGTCCTTACACCTTGTTGACCCCGCCTCTAGTCCCGTAGTCCCGCCCCAAACATTTGCCATTGGTTGAGCCAAAGTGAACCTGTCATGTTGCTCATACAAAGAGAGCCACCATATAGTTTACATAGTTTTTAGTTGACCTTTTGTCGTCCTGTTTCTGCAGCTTATATCCAGGTATGTCGAGGGCTGATGATCTCAGCTGTGTGTCTGGGATTCTTCGGAGCTATTCTGGCTCTAATTGGCATGAAGTGTACTAAGATTGGGGGCTCAGAGACCACCAAAGCCAGGATCACCTGTTTATCTGGACTACACTTTATTCTCAGTGGTACGTGTTGGCCGAACCTAAAGAAATAACAATTCTGTCATTGTTTATCCACCCTCATGTCATTTAAACATCTCTTTTTTTCTGTGCAACACAAAAGAAGATAGTTTGAGACATGTCTCTGTGGTTTTGTGTCCATGCAATGGAAGTCAATGGGGGTGAATGTTGTTTAGCTTCTTTTATGTTCTGCAGAAGAAAGAAAGTCATACAGGTTTGGAATGACATGAAGATGAGTAAATGATGAAAAAACTTGGTTGAGCTGAGCTTTTAAATCCCTGTTTCATCTGACATGGCGTTATATGAACAATATTTGAACACCCAATGTCTCTACAGGAATCTGCTCTATGACCGCCTGTTCTCTGTATGCACACAGGATAACAAATGAGTTTTTTGACCCCTTATTTGTAAAACAAAAGTAAGAAATCCGTCCCATTTTAACACAGTTACTTAACATGTGTACTTTCCAATATTAAAGTGTTTGTCTTGTCTGCGTTCAGATTTGAACTTGGGGCGGCCCTGTTTATTGGCTGGGCAGGATCGGTTCTCAGCATCCTTGGAGGCTTTGTCTTCTGCTTCTCTATGCCAGAAGGATTCAGCATCAGGTGAAACATTTTTAAAGTAAAGGAATAAAGTTAAACCCAATGCCATGCCAGAACCAGTAACACTTGACTAGAGATTTTTCCTCTTCTCTGGAACAGGGAGTACTCTTACAACGGCGAAACATCTTTCATTTCAACTCCAAACAAGGTCACCAAGATCACCAAGACCTCTGAAGTTTCTCAGGCACACCCCCCGGATCAAATCAGATTCTCTGGCAGACGGTTTGGGAGGAATGCGTACGTTTGATTTTCTTTCAAAGCCTGGAACTGATAAACTGAACTGAGGGTCAAACAGCATACACGGTGTACAGTCGACTATCAGACATATCCCCGAACGAAGGACTCAGAATACAAAAGACTGATACGTGAGGAAAAGAGTTTTATATTTGATGCATAAAGTATGTTATAGAAATGTTCATGTTACCGTTTACATGTCAGGGATTGTATCTTTTAATGGAAGGGTGCCATTTAATGTTTTGCTTTGTACATAAAAATTTAAAATAACATTTCAATAAACAGTACAATATGTTTTATATGTTTACATATAGAAAAGCCTGAATAAATCTCACCACATCACAGAACATATAATAATACATTTAACAGAAAACTTCTTGAGGATATTTGTAATTAATCGATTAAGTAATTTTGTGTTTTTAAATGTTTTTGGGGGCAAAAATCTATCAACTTTAGTCTCATCAATTTGACAATGACCAGACATCTCTACCTTAAACCGATCTTAAGTCAGATGAACCGATGACAGGCTTCAAAAGAACAGACGAGGACCTCAGCTGCGCTCCACTGACCACAGGAACATGCTGTCTCGATTCGGAAATTGAGTCGGAAACCACTTATTGCTCCAGACCTGGAGTCTCTCCTCACCTCCTGATCAGTGGAAACTTTAGACTCTGACCCTGGAGCTTCCGCAGACCGCTGCCAGAGTCTTCATGTTGTGTCAGATGCTTTCTTTAAAAAGGAATCAGTGTCTCTCTGCTCAAAGATTTAATATTTAAAGACATAATAAAAGGGAAGTTTAGCATTTTGTCTTTTTATTTTATTTTATTTTATTGGGATTGGATTGACTTACTGTTGTAAATAGAAAAGTGATTGGAAGGAAAATGTTTGTGTGGGTGTGTATGAAATATGAAAAAGACAACACATAAACACTTAAAATACATGTCCTGCATTTACATTTACTGTATGTGAAATTAATTATTTGCAAAATGCAATATTATTATCCTGAAATATTATATAATTATACAATATTTATTTAAAAATGCAAAATATATATTTTGTTTATTAATAACTTCGATAACAATTTATATAAAAAAAATTGAATTACAAAACTATGTTTAAGTCAAATCGTTTTAATGATGAATTATTTAATAATAAAAGCAACACTTGTTCACTGTTCATGAGCTGAACTCAAAGATCTATGTACACAAAAGGCCTATTTCTCTCAAATATTGTTCACAACTCTATGTTAGTGAGCAATTGTCCTTTGCTGAGATAATCCATTCACCTCACAGGTGTGTCATATCAAGATGCGGATTAGACAGCATGATTATTGCACAGGTGTGCCTTAGGCTGGCCACAATAAAAGGCTGCTCTAAAATGTGTAGTTTTACTGTATTGGGGGGTCCGAAAACCAGTCAGTATCTGGTGTGACCATCATTTGCCTCACGCAGTGCAACACATCTCCTTCGCATAGAGTTGAACAGGTTGTCAATTGTGGCCTGTCGAATGTTGGTCCTCTCCTCTTCAGTGGCTGTGCGAAGTTGCTGGATATTGTCAGGAACTGGAACACGCTGTCGTATTCGCCGATCCAGAGCATCCCATACATGCTCAATGGGTGACATGTCCGGTGAGTATGCTGGCCATGCAACAACTGGGATGTTTTCTGCTTCCTGGAATTGTGTACAGATGCTTTGAACATGAGGCCGTGCATTATAATGCTGCAGCATGAGGTGATGGTCGTGGATGACTGGCACATCAATGGGCATCAGGATCTCGTCACGGTATTTCTGCCATAAAAAAAGCACCTGTGTTCACTGTTTATAACATACGCCTGCCCATACCATAACCCCACCACCATGGGCCACTCGATCTACAACGTTGACATCAGCAAACCGCTCACCCACACAACGCCATACACACTGTCTGCCCTCTGAACATGAACATGTCATGAACATTCAATTGACAGGCAGGAGCTCTGGTGGACATTCCTACACTCAGCATGCCGACTTGCGACATATAGACACACATATTCACTGAACAAAATTATAAATTAAATATATATATATATATATATATATATATATATATATTACAGTCAACATGGATGAGAGGTTTCTTTTAATTGTTTAATTGATGAAAAAAGGAAATGCAGAGCAACAAAAAGCATCCTTATGAAATTATCCGTAGTAGTGAAAGTGAGGTGAAAGTGACCTATTTGTCAGTTATGGTGAACCATACCTGAAATGTGACCTCTGCATTTAACCCATCCAGAGAGTAGTGAACACACGCACAGTAAGTCGTGAACACACGTACACCCGGAGCAGTGGGTAGCTATCTCTGCCTTGCTCTAGGGCACCTCAGTCGTTACCTGCTGGCCCTGAGGATCGAACTGGCAACTCTCTGGTCACGAGTCTGAATCTCTAACTATTAGGCCACGACTGTAGTAAACATCGGACCAGTGACCCCGATCTGAATTGCAACACTGCACACCAGAGGGCATCAGATCTTGTTTCAGACCAGATACAAAAGTATCTCTGCTGCTTAAGATACGTCAAGTAAAAGGTTTAAAAGAGTCATTCAGAAAATGGCTCAGGCTCTTTGAGAAAACAAAGACTTAATTCAACATCACCGTCCGGCTTCGTCGGTTAAAGCAATGATCTTCAAAAGGTCGCAAACATTTTCCAGGAGATGGGTACAGATAAGATGACCAAAGTTCACAGTGCAAAATCAAACGCCAGAATTCAAACTCTCACAGCACCTTTATGAAATGATTTATTCTCAGTTATGAACACCAAGGCTGTTTTCCTGATATTATAAAAGTCCTTTTGGAAACGCCCATGACACACCCATAAACAGATGATAACCTGCACAAGCTCCTCTGGAAATTAGACATTTGGCCCCTATGAAGTATGTCATCGAGATGTTTGTGTTTTTGAAATGGTAGCTGAAAATCATGATAGTACTTCAACAACTGTGGGAACATGCGGGTAAAAACATTGACACCAGCACAAAAAAGATGACAGCAGGTTATTGTCCCATGTGCTGCTCCCAGAGCAGTCTCAGAGATCCAAGAGATGGATCACGGACAGACCTGAACGAGAAAAAACTTGACCAAGCTCAAACATATCCAAGTAGACGGTCAGTTTGAACGCAGAACGTCAGCGAAGATGAAGGTTCGAGGTATGCAGATCTGGGGCTTGCTGTTGACGTTACTGGGCTGGATTTTCGTGTCTTGCTCCATGGCCATGGAGGGCTGGAAGGTCACATCTATCGGAGGGCAGGGTGGGAGCTCTATCATCACGGTGGGCTGGTACTGGTCCAGTCTTTGGAGGGCATGCTATACCGACTCCGCCGCCACATCCAACTGCTATGACTTTCCTATGCTTTGGGCCGTAGAAGGTACAGACATTTTGAAACGCTCTCAATATAGATACTGTGCAGAATGTACAAAGACAATATAGATTTTTCTTTCGACAATTCATACTAACCCTATACAACCAGATGCAAAAATAGGATGTTTTCACATTTGTTTTTTTAAGGTTTAAAGGGGTTAAAGAACAATCAGACAGACAATAATTTTTGATTGAATATTCAGAATACATCCAGATTGTAAGGGCTCTGCTGATGTCTGGCATGGCTGTCGGAGTGCTGGGGTTCATCCTGAGCTTTGCAGGAATGGAGTGCACTTACATTGGAGGCAAAGACAAAGAAAAAGAACGATCCATGTTCACGGGAAGCATCTGTCACGTCTTAAGTGGTACATTTCATCTTTCAGCTCTCTAAGAATCATAACGTCTACAAAAAAGTATACTTTAAGTATCTGTAAAGTTCAAGTATATTTTTAGATGCAGTATGCTAATATCAATGTACGAGTCGGCCTAGTATGCTTGAAAGTGTGCTATTTTTATTACAGTTGTAGGCTAAACTTTCATCAGGCATATATGTTTTACTACTACAAGTGAGAATACTTGTTCAACACTTGTAGCACATAGTTTATGAAATGTAGTTTAAAAAAGAGTAGTTTGCGAAAGAAAACTACTAGTTAAAGTATATAAATGAACTTTTCTGTCATATAGGTATACTTTAGGTCCAGTCAGTAGATTGTATCTAGCCGTGAGGTTGCGTATTGCAAATGACCCATCCCGTTTGAAGCACGGTGGCTGATACAAAACAAACGTGTCGCATTTATGCAGAAGGAGATCATATACTTACGAAACGCTCTCTGTTTGTCCGTTTAGAAACAACATGTCGGATTCCATGTAAGGGGACCCGCGGTGTATGTAGATAAAAAAGCTCATTGTTTGTGTTTTGTTAGGTTTGCTCTCTGCCTGTGGATATGCAGTATACGCTCATTACGTCTCCGCTGAGTTTTTCAACCCCAGATTTGATGGATTGCAGTAAGCACATCAATCATTTCATTACAATAAAATAGTCGTGGGAGTAGAACCAATCTTTGAATAATTACATTTTAGTAACTGTATTTGATGACATTTATTCATTTAATTGTATTTTTTATGCAAATCTTTCAGGTTTGACTTGGGAACTCCGTTGTTTCTCGGGTGGGCTGGATGTGCCTTTCAGATCACTGGTGGAATCTTTTTCCTGGTTTCGGTTAGAAAGATCAGGTCTCGTACATACAGCAGGTGACTGGGACTGTTTATTTTAATAATAATGGAAATTCTTTAAGACGGTATAATATAAAGGCAATATTTGTTCTTGCACTTCATAGCAGTGGTTCTCAACAGGGGGGGCCAAGATGACTTTCAAGGGGCCTCAGGATGACTAATAGTTGAGCATTAAAATACATTTTAAAACAAAGAAAAAACAATATATTTTTATTATATGTCCACTTCTATATTGAATAAGCACTTTTACAGTGAATTTCAAACTTCAAACTTCAAAATTTCAAATTACTTTCAATGTTTTTGAATACAAGAGTCACCTTGAATACCTGCTTTAGAGCATCTAAAATTGAAGACCAAAAAATTATAAATAAATAATAATAACAAAACTTCATTTAAATTGTTATGTTCTTTATAAAATGTTTGTTCTCAGGCCACCAACGTCCATTGTTCCTGCAGTGGAGCGTAAAGCCTCACGCAACTCCCCCACAAACTTTTCCATAATCTCTGAACTTTCCTCAAAATCTGGCATATCATCAATATCTGAGTTTTCCGCTGAGTCTGGTCCATCAGCTGCGACTCACATTTCACCTGTAAACACACGTGTCTCCAGAACCCGCCGTCCTTCCCGATCCAGACGAAAATCGAGGAGCTCTGTCAAATCTGAGGTTTATCGGCCGGTGCGATCATCCATGTCCTCAAGGTTAAGCAGGCCGGATTTAAACAGAAGGAAATTATCCGCTCCGTCCAGAACCGCCACACATTTCTTTATCAGGAACTCGTACCTCTGAAACATTTCGGTGTGGATTACTGGAGACGTTGAAGTAGACAAAAACACGTGTACTGCACTTCTGCAATGACATATCTAGATATTAAAGAGGCTCTATGCATTCAAAGCAACTCTGGAAATGTACTGAAGAATGTTTTTGTAAATGTTTGAGGTTATGGGATGCTCAGCATAGAAGCTAGACCAATAGACCAAAAAAAACCAATAGAAACCATCACAGAAATTCTCATTGTTTTCCATTAAACCTTTACAAAATTCCTTTTTGTAGGGCTGTTTGGGCCTTTTCCGATAAGATATCTGCCAGATCCATTCGACCAATTGAATATTTCACATCCCTGACACCCTGCAGAAACCATTACTTTTCATATGGTTTCCATTAAAATACCATTATGAACCAATAGCTTTTCCATTAAAACCATAACAAGAACCCAGAAATGTTATGTGCTTATGTAAGCATGACTTGGCTTACTCACACTTGATGTAAATGAACACTCGCCAGGCAAAACATTTAAGAAACATTGACTTTAATAAGTAACTCAAACTTGTCATGGCTGTAACTTTGTTAGAAACTTAATACATAATTAATTTCGCATTGAATGAATGATACACTGATGTCAACCTTCCAAAGCTCACTGACTTTATGCACTTCGGTATGTTTAATCGGACGCACGTGTCTGGACCGAAGTTAACTTTCGATCTGTTTGTTTATCGGCCTATTTTTTATTATATTTAATTTATATTATTATTTTTGTATTTGTTAATTGCAATAAAATAATCTACGGTACAGGGTCTTAATTGTAATGAGGTCTTTTGGAATATACTTCGGGCCACATAACGTGTGTTTGTTGTTGTCTTGAGACCATCTATACTTAATACACATAATTTCCTGTTTACGTTTGATCTGTTGGCTTTTGAGCGGATATAAATAGTCCAAATGAAAAGAAAATGAGACCAGAGGTTAATCCAATGTATGTCCCTACAACTCCATGTACAGGTCCTGAGATGGAGAGAAGTTACAAGTATAGACAGCAATGAAAAAGTTAATAGTTAGATGGTTCTGTATAGCGTGTCTTCCAAAATCCTGAGCTTGTAAACATCTAATTTTCTAGTATTCATCTTGAAACTTCTACGTCTGAAAGTTCTCTCACGAACCATTTGATTAGTAGCTCATAATACATTTTTTGATGTGAAGAAATCTCCACCGTTCTACTCCAGATGTTCTGTTATCTACTAAAGCTGTGTCACCTCCATGAAAACGTAAAACCGTCCTGTGCACTTTTCCAGGATTTCTCCTGCGCTGTAAATGTGTTGTTTTTTAATTGTACGCTGATCGTTCTCTTCTTCACTCATATATAAAGTACACAATCCATTTTTCTATTCTGGCAGATTCTGGCAGCCCAGAATTGATTTGGCCATATTACCAATTGTCAATTCTGGTATCTAGACGAACAATACTGACATCCCGCCAGGATGGGGAAAGGTCCTGTAAACAGTTAGCAGAAGGCATTGTGAAAAGATGAAATATTTACATTTGACGTTTTATTATCAAACACACACAGAAATGAGAAACTCACCCACTCTTAAGAGAGCTTGACAATCCAGAAGTCATCATCACAAGAGGTAAAGTTGAAATCACAACATCACACGTAATCCCCACGTTTAAGCTTAAAATTGAACTCAGCAAAACGTTTGGATAAATGCAAATTCAGAAAATAACCAAATTTAAGTACGTAATCCAAAAAATGTACAAATAAATGTTGTATCAATTCATCTCACATTGGGAGTTGCTTGTTTCTCTTTTGCTTTTTCTTCTGTGTGATCCTGCCACTTTTGGATGGTCTTTATGCCCTCTATTGGCAGGTAGCAGTTACTAGATCAAACATCCAGTCATTGGATCGGATCTATGGATGTTAATATCGAAATGGAAATGCAAATGTTCGGGCTTAAATAAAAAAACTTCAAAGAGATGTTTGAAATAAAATATCAAAGGGACGCCTTAAACATTGCATGAAAAATCATTTGCTCGAATGTTAGGTGCTCTGCTTCCAAGTTTGCCTGGATATTGTGATTTGGGGTTAAAGGGCATTTCAATATTTTACAGTTTTTAATTTTTTTTTGCCATCATGTACTTCATCCAGGATGATCCTGTGTATCCTGGGACACTCTTGAAAAATGAGATCTCTATAAAAGGATAATTCACCCAAAGTGCATATTTTTCAACCAAAATCTACACATAAGTCTTCTGTGGAGCACAAAAGTATATATTTGAAGAAATGTCTTCATGTGTATGTGTCCATGGCAGAACATCGGTGGGTGTTTTTGTTCTTTAGTTACCAACATTGTTCTTTTGTGACACAAGAGTCAGTGAAAGATTGGTGAACTGTCCCTTTCAATATCTCAGTTATTTCGCCTACATTCTCAGATTTCCCAAGGTTGCGCTCAAAAATATATTGATTCATATATAAAGTCAAACATCACTAATCCAAATGTGCCCAAATCCAGATTATTTTCTTTATAATCTTTACACCTTCATGCTCTTCGTGCATTTTAACAATTGTCTCATTTGTTTGTGTTTTTATTTTTTCTAATCAACTTTAAGAGAAACGTCTAAGACTATGATAAGCAATGAAAAATAAGCAAACTCTACACTGTAAAGTAATTACGTATAGATTACAGTATTACTGGCAGTTTGCCAGGTATTTACTGTAGATTTACATTTATCAAAGAAAAATGAATATTAAATATTAACTTTATCCTTAGAGAAAAAAACTATAAAAAAATACAGCCTCATGCCAAGCTTCTGGGAACCAAAATCTGAAGAAAAAAAAACACTTTGTGGTTTATGTGGATTTCTGGTTACCAGAATGCTTTGCATGAGGTTGTTTCTCTATTGTTTTTTTCTGTAAAGATAAAGACTTGTTAATGATAAAGACTGTTGCCAATAAATTTGACAAATATAAATCTACAGTAAGCTACTGGCAGCTATTTGCGTAACTACAGCAAAAACGTTTACAGTGATGTAAGCCGTAAAACTTGGGCTCCAGTCCCTACAGAAAGAAAAGACCCTACAGAGAACAAGCGGCTTTGTCAGCACCTCAGGCCTGGGAAATGATGACTCAATCCCTGACATGTCACAGTGACTGAAAGGTCAGAGATTGGATTGACCTCTCAGAATCTGAAACTGCTGAGGTAAAAGCATGCAGTTTACTAAGCAGAATCTGGGGGCAATGGGTTCATGAAGCATATAAAGAAAAACCTGTCCACCACAGACACACCAGCATGTAATTGTATTCCATGTTGGCTTGAAACATCTCAGCAGAGCATCCACTTCTCTTTCCATACATCTTTCAACTCAGTTCCTCAGATCATCTTATGAATCACAGGCAGCATGAGGCAGCGTACAGCCGTGATGTATGTTGAGATTGGGTGTTTGTTGACCTGTTTATGTGGCTGGATTTTGATCTGTTCTACTCTGGCTACAGAGTACTGGACCTTCTCAGAGGTCGGCTCTGCTGTCCTCACCACCGGCAATTATTATTCCAACCTTTGGATGGACTGTGTGTCAGATACCACAGGAGTATCTGACTGTAAATACTACCCCTCCATGATGGACCTCTCGGGTAAGACGGTCGATTGAAAAATCATCGTGCCATGCTTAAATGGTTAAATGCATTCGGAGAAAATCACATTAAATGTGTACCCATGACTAATATCATTCACATGAAATGAATCAAATTGTTTAGTGGTTTAAAAATATTCAATGTTAGTGATTGAGTATCATCCAACTGGTTTTCACAAAGATCTACCGACATTTAGCTTTTATTGTCAGCAAATGTTGTCCTGTCTAATTTTTGCTATTTTTCTTCTTACATATCCAAATGATTAGTTTTGTAATAAAACATTTTCGAGATGGATTACGTAACATTTCTGAAAATTCTGTAGGGTGGTTACACTGAAGATGCTAAAATATGACATTTGTTTGTGCTTTATTTTGGATACTTTTTGACACGACTTTTCAAGCGTGCAGTACATACTTGTATATGTGTTGAGTCATAGTTTTACATTGATGTGTTATCTCATAGTTTTAATAAAATATTCATAAGTAATTGACACTGAGGCTATACAGGTGTATCCTTTTAACACCTTGTAAAATGAAATGAAACATTTAAAACGATAGTTAAAGATTCAGTCGTCATGGAACACAAAGGAAGATATTTAGAAGAATGTCTGTAACCAAACAGATCTCATCCCCCATTTATTACCATAGTAGGGAAAATAAATGCTATGGGAGTAAATGGGGAATGAGATCTGTTTATTTACTGACATTCTTCTAAATATCTTCCTTTAGATTTGAAACAATCCGAGGGGGAGTAAATGATGAGATCATTTTCATGTTTGGGTGAACTGTCCCTTTAAAATGTAATAAGATTTGTTTAAAGAAATCTTCCAATGACTACTCTCTGATCTCTTTGGCTTTCAGTTTTCCTCCATGTGAGCAGGGCTCTGGCTGTGGTCTCTGTGATTTTGGGCTTCTGGGCGGCTGTGCTCGCTCTCATCGGGATGAAGTGTACCAAGATCGGAGGCTCTGAACTCATTAACGCCAGAGTTACGTTTGCTGCGGCGTTGACGTACATGGCATCTGGTGAGAATGGTTTCTTTCGACAAGCATTTGTCCCAGTATGATTTGGTTACCGTAAACTGATGTATCGTCGTGTCTGTTTGGCAGGCTTCTGCGGTATGATAGTGTACTCCATGTGGGGCAATAAAGTGCGCTCAGACTTTATGGATCCATATTACTTAGAGCAGAGGTAACATGATGTCTTTCAGAAAGTGTATTTATGCAATTTTTGACACGGATGAACCCTGATGGATTTGTGGTTTTGTCAGGTTTGAGCTGGGTGCAGCTCTGTTCATCGGTTGGGGCGGATCGTGTCTGGTTATAAGCGGAAGCGCAGTCATGTGCTATTTCTCTGGAAGAGAGTCGTTCCCTCGAAAGTATGGCCTGTTTCATTGTATTTATAGGAGGCAAAATGTATACAGAATCTAACGCAAGGACTATATCTAACTTTAGGTATACTAAGCAACTCACAAGACCTCCGACCTACATGACGGCACGCACCAGACAGACGTACATGCTGCCCGCCTCCTATAGAAACACAACAGACTTCGTACCTACTATGTACCGATCACAAGGAGGGAGGAGAAATACACAGAGTGAGGGCAGGAGAGGAACGCAAGGAAGTCAATACTCAAGACCCTCACGCCCCCCCATAGATTCAGCTGTGTGACCCGATGTGAAAAGAAACAACTTGCAAATAAGAACCACTCTCTCCTTATCCATTCGCTCAACATCTCCGGAGTTCTTATGATTTAAAACGGGAAAGTTATCAATTTCCTTTCTTCCATCACACAAACCTATTGTCTTGTTTTGTCTGTGCTACGATACTAAGATCCCCTGACACCATAACTATCTGTATACTCTCCATACTGGTGCCGGTCTCCTTTCATCTCCTGGTCCTTTTTTGGCTCCAAACCCCAAGAAAACCTGTAAGAGAAAGTACATTGTGTTATCCAAGAACTGGGTTTACAGAAATGGAACAAGTTCTGTCTTTGAGTCTGTGTTTGCCCTAACATTCTTCCATGGTATTTGTTTGTTCCTTTCTTCTTTGTTTGAAATCTAATTTAAGATTTGTCCCTTGTTTCCTTAATAGTTTTTTTTTGGGTTGTTCCCTTGTTTGCTCTCTTCCTTGGACATTTAAGCATCACTGATAGGCCTACCTTTTTTACACTACCGTCGTTTTCCTTTTGTACATTATCATCAGTTTTCTTTTCAACATTATCCATTTCCTTTTGTATTCCTTTTGTTTTCCTTATCATTATCGGTTTAATGACACTTGTAAGAGAGAAATAAAGACAAAACACAAAAGCGACTTGTGCCTTCGTGCAGCGACAGGAGTTGGAATTTAAAACATCCGCCCACTGAGCAGTGAATGTAAACAAAGTTGGTAACACTTTACATTAAGCTATCCTTTATGGAGCATGTATAAATGTGTTCATTAATGATTAATAAGTCATTTACAAATGCATTATAAAGCGGTTATAACTGCATGAATAATGCCTGCCTGCAGGTATAAAAAACCAACATAACAGTGCAAATGCAGTGTCCAGTCTGACAGCCTCTATTGCAAACAACATAAAGATAATAATGAATCTGCTTTCGAGTCAAATAAATTACGAATAAATACATTTATTAGGCATTTATAACATGCGAATATAAATGGCTCAGCATTTGGCAGGTATTTCATTAGAATCTCTCTTCTTATTCCTGCAGTTATAACTGCTTCATAATGAATTTGTAAATGACTAACTAATCATTCATAAACACATTTATAAATGCTTTATTAAGGGTATCTTAATGGGTGACTGTAACGATTTACTTGTTTAACATGAAAAAATGTGGCTTGCTTTATACGTTTAGGTGATTTGAGTTTGTTAGGTAAGAGCTAGGCTACTAAGTCTTAAAAGTCACCAATAAACTGTGTTTATTTATTTTAGCACATGAATAAAACTTCATGACGGATTAAAACATAATCTGTGTCTGGCAGCAGTGTGTTCAGAGTTAAACCCTTATCATGATTTTACTACAGTAACCAAAGATTCACATATTTGTTGTAAAACTATAGTGATGCATGTAGTTTATACAGCATCCTTCACTTTTATTACTATAAAATAATGGATATTTTTCATTCTCATTGTTCTACCATTTTAATTATGGTTACAATTAAACTAACAGATAGTTCAATGAAACTGAGCTGTTGATTTCTCATCTGTAAACCTGCGTAACAACTTAAGCCATAAAGAGGTTCTTCAATGAAACCTTCATAGATGATAAGCATGTATTGCTTGTACAGGTAATGTAAAAAGGAGTCTTTAAAGCATGTGATAATATGAATTTAATACATAAAATACTTTACATTACAAAAGTCCTTTGTGGTTGAGGCTGCTGTGAAGTTTTATTGCAGAAGAACATTTAATAGTTAAACTATCAAAAAAGTATGAAGACATCATTTTAAAGTGCAATCTCCCTTGGCTGTTTCTCACTACCAGGTGTACACGTACCTTGGTCGTAAATGAAAAAATGAAGTTGTAAAAATCTGGTGCCTGAATAATCACTAAGCCTGAGATACAAGATCACTACATATTACAAATATTCAGTTTAAGGTGTACTGGTTTGTGGATGTTTTGGTATCATTGGATGTCATATTTCATCTGAATCGTCCCAGTCACTGACAGTTACTAAACTGCTCTTCAGAGTGCTGCCGGTTCCAGCATCTGTAAGGCCTAAGAAACAGATACACGTGTCAGACAATTACTAGTTATGATGAGACAATCCTAAAATGAAAATGTTTTATTAACTTAAATTGTACAGAACTGATCATTATATATTTCTTTTCATTTTTAAGAGTATTTCCAGCTAACATGGGATGCTATGTACCTGCTTTTTGTCCTTTAGGTGCGGACGAGCCCCATACGCTGGTGCTGCTGTCCAGACTCTTGTCCAGGCTCCTCATGATGGGGGCGGGGCTACGGTTGGGTTTAGATACAGCAGGCACGTCCTCCAGGGAGGAGATATCCCAGTCGTCATCATCATCTTCATCTGTGTACTGAAAGACGTGACAGCAAATGTTACAACAGGTAAAGAAGTTGTCAATGCGTTACATAATCACCGAAGGCTGACGTACAAACGTACAAACACAAGCCCAGGTTGCTGTTAACATGTTTTCTTTACCTTCAGATCTTTCTTTTCATCTTGCTTTATGTTTTTGACAACCTTTGGCCTCTCTAGAAATGTATTTACGCCCCCTGCTGGTTTCTTTGGGCCTCGCGCTTCCAGCTGCTTCTCCAGGCTTTTACCAAGAGCTTTGACATTACCTACAAAAAAACCCACAATATTATTGATTTACCGTGAAGGACATACTGTTTTTGTTTCTTTGAGCGATGAAACAATTCCACATCCTCCTTACTATAAGAAGTTTTCTCCACGTTTCCATTCTGGTCCATGTGTTTGTTTAGCTGTGAGACGTTGATCTCATCCATCTCGCTGCCGTCCGTTTCCTCGCTGTCGCTCTTGCTCAGTGCGGTCACAGCTGTTCTGTCTGCGGGAGTGGACGTGCGTGGGGTCGGGTACAGTTGTGTTTTAGGCGTTTGGGCTTTTACGGTGGTTCGGGTAACCAGGGGAGCTTTCTTCTGTGTTTGAGGGGCTTCTTCCTCAGACTCCTCCTCTTCCTCGGACGTTTCTTCGTCAGAGCTGAATGGAGGCGTTCTGCTAGTGTGGGAGGTAAGATACATGATGTAGAGTGAGCTCTGAAGGTCTAAAGCCATAAAGAAAATAAACAATGGAACTATGGATAAGAAAATCCACTTCGAGGCTTTCCTGTGGCTCAGTGGTACTAGCATTGTGCTAGCAACGCAAAGGCCATGGGTTAGATCCCAGGGGATTGCACATGCTCAGAAGCAATGTGTATTATAACGCAATGTATTTCGATTTGGATAAAAGCGTCTGCCAAATGCACAAATGAAAAGTAAACAAGTTTTCAAAAACCTTTCCTAATGTATTCAAATGAAAGCAGACGAATGACATGAACAGTATATTGTTGTTTGTACTGTACTTGTGTTGCTGTAGTGGTGTGGAGGTCTTGGGGAGGATGCTGGTCCGACTGCGTGGAGTCGGCTGTGGGGTCTGGTGCTGTTTGGGAGCAGGACCTGACATCACACGAGTTACCGTAGATGGAAAACTGCTGGATCTGGGTTTAGATTGAACAGCTGTGAATGAATGAAAAAAAAAGCTTTATTCAAACCCTAGCGACATCCCAGCTAATAAAAAAAAGTGTTGCCACCATTCCTAGTAGGTTGTAAAAACACGTTTTTGTGTTTGCGGAGTTTATTTTTTATATTGCCATGTAATTCTTATTGATTTTTAACTTTCATTTGTATGCGTTTTAGCTATTAAGTTTACCTTTCATTTAAATTCGACAATGTTGATAAAATGCTGTTTTTAATGTTACAGCAAGAATGGCAAGTTCTGACCTTGTTCTAGTTGTTTTGGTTTGGCTGGTTCCTCTGTGTTCCTCTCCTTCACCCTCAGTTCCAGTTGGCGGCTGATCTCTTTCTGTGCCCTCCGATACGCTGGATCCTCTTCTTCTTTATTCTGACGGTCTGAGGTTATCTGGGCCATGGCGCTCTTATATGCCCCTTTAGAGAGACCCGTGACCCCCTGAACAACATAACATCAAGGTTACATTGTGTTATGGAGTTTCTGTAGATTTTCATGTGGTTTGACACTACCTCGATGCCCAAATTCTTCAGTCTGTCATGGAGGTTCTGCTGGGCGGCCACACGCATGTCTCTCCTCAAGCCCGGGTTCTTCAACAGTTCCTCCACTTGCTGCCTCCACGAGTGGCTCTCTGGCTGACTTTCGGAGATGCTTGAGGATTCTGAAAGTGGAAGATTAACAAAATTCAAACACTCACCATACATGTTGACACATGCTATACAATAAATGTCATGTCATTCTACAAATGCAGGACATCGGAATAAAAGTCTGTGGTGTTACTGCAGTATAAAGACACTCGAAGGACATGAAAAAACACACTTGACCTTAAATGACAAAACCATAAAAGTTTAAAAGCGGTTCCGTTTTATTTGTTGTAGTCATTTGAAATAATTTGTCATTTTAATATGATTTTTCGTTTACATTTGAGCAATTTTGTTATGTGTATTTGTTGTTTTATTTCTTAAGTTTTTTTATATTGCTATTTATTAAGTTTGATATTCAAGTTTCATTTATTTCAGTTTTTTTATGTTAGTGCCTCAAATTTTACTTTTTTTACTTAATACAGTTTTTATAACACACATCTATAAAAAACTACCATCTACAAGAGTACGTTTATTTTCAGAATACTACAGCTATCAAATACGATATGACGATATGATGATATCATCATTAAATATGAAAACAAAAAAGTTTTACTAAAACACAATTGTAGGCTGACAATTAAAATTTAACTATGAATCGAGCACAAGCAAAACATAAAATAAAAAAGAACAAACACTGGAAACACGTTCATTTGCTCTCGCTACATCTCCTGTCTCTGTCTCTTCCTCAAACCTGTCCAGTGACTACACACATGCTGATACTTCTGCAATAATTGAGCAGACATGTGCTGTTTTGGATCAACGTCTGTGAAATATAAACATCTTCAGTAAAGCGGCATGCTGACGGACTGAAAACTGCAGCGACGTATCCATGCAGACAGCATGCGGGCAAGCCACAGACCACTACACTCGATCACATTTACCTTTATCTTCCTCAGACAGCTCCACTATAGGATCCAACGTATGAACCGAGTTGAACTGCTCTAATATGACAGCACAGAGAGCAAGAGGTTACGAATGGACCGAAACGTGTTTGCTGGGAGACTGTACGAGATGAGTTGAGACTGACTGATAATAGGTTTTACCGATAGGGGAATTCTGATCCAATGTTAACAATCTTATTGTTATAAATATCACAACCTATAAACAGTAACAGTAAAAAGAGTGTAGAAACACCTAAATAAAAATGAATGTGCGATGATAAGAAATGTTGTAATGTACGCTAGGACATGGGGTGTAAATTGATGAGAATTAACTGGCCGATGTCGAACTAATTATTCCGGGACTGTGATAATAACAGGTCTAACTAAACTAAACAGAAAATCACAAAGGTGATGGATATCACACGATGACTTACCAATGACCATCACTTTAGCTTTTGTCTCTGGAGCCGGGACAGCAACCACTAAAACACAAATAAATAATGTACACTTAGAAATAGGGCTTATCAACGATTAATCGCATCCAGAGTAAACGTTTGTGTTTACATAATATGTCTGTGCAATGTGCATATCAATTTTGTATTTACTGTTTATACATACGTACAAATATTTGCGTGAATATATTCATATTTATATAACATTAAAATGATATATTCATTTTATTTATATAATTCCACAAGCCATTTGCGCTGCGCTCTTGTTTGTTGTGGTGCGTTAATAAAAAAAAAACAGGTCTTAGAAACTTTGAAATGTTCACATACCGTCACGTTGAACTAACACTGGAGGCTTCGATGAGATCTGTTTCATCTGTGATAGAAAGAAAACCATGTGTTGTTTGTTTCCAAAGTGCACGTTACCAATACTGTACATTATCCTAGTACATCATTTTATCATTTAATCTAAAAACAATTCCGTGAATCTTTCACCAAAAAGAGGAAAGAAAGTACATGATAACTGCTCATATTTCCCGACGGGTTTCCACCCGTGCAGTTCCTGTAGATTAGAGCTGTGGACGGCAGCAGTAATACAGGATATCCTGAACACTGGAGACTCTTCCTGTGCCGCTGGACTTCAGTACTGACCTGCGTATTCTGTGAAGTAATAATCTGCTGCTGCTCCTGAAGCCTGTGACTCAATTCCTGCACCTGACGTCTGGACTCCTGCCTCCCTTCTGACACCGCACGCCGCAGGTTTGACAGCTCCTCCTGAAGCTGAAACAACACACAGAGCAAAATAATCTGTCATCGTGTCATTCAAAACCTCCATGACTTCTGGTTTCCATATGACAATCACCGCAAGGTACCAACCGTAATCTTCTCGCTGTCATGTTGCTCCTTCTGTTGTTGCATTTTGTGTGACCACTTCACGTCCTGAATAGTGAAACAACTTTTATTAATATGGAAACAATATGGTGGACATCTAGAGGCTGAGCTTGCTTTCGCAGTCTAAATTCGAAATATTGGAGAGTCAAGTTTAGTCAAGTAACGGTTCTTCTCGGTTTCTTTTATTTGTTATCAGAAATAATGTACCGTGAAACTGTCTATACATATATATACGGTATATCCCGTATGAATGTACAAGAAACTATTTCTTACCTGTTTGTGGAGTTTCTGCTGAAGTTTAACAGCCTCCTGCCAGTGTTCATTGCTGGCTGGTGAACCGGACTGTGTCTGTACTGTCGCTGAGATTTCCTGTTTATTTAGTTGTTTCAATTTCAGCAGCTCCTGAGAAAAACGAAACATTTCAAAGAAATATATTTGCAGCGTGCGTAGCAAAAGTAGCCTGTTTTGGCCTTTATCGCGTTTCATTGTCAGAAACCAATTGACTTGCATACGTTTTCTAGGTTCATGTTCCTCTGGTGCATTGAATCCATGTCGCGCTTACACGCTTGCTTGACTTCATCTATTTTGCTGCTCATTCGTATGTATTCATCGTCTTTCCAGTTTTCCAACTGTCTCTTGAACTCCTCCTGTCTCTGAATGAGCTCTTTCTCCTGGAGGAAAGCAATATTCTGATTAAAATACAGACGAAACATACCATTCAAGACTTGAGATTTTAAAGGTATCGTTCGCTTTAGAAATTTAATGTTATGCTTATTTATTCACCCTCGTTTCATCCAAGACGTCAATGCCTTTATTTCTTCTGTGGAAACTAATCCAAGGTTGTTGAGGCAAACGTTTCCGGATCTTCCTGCATATAATGGATGTAATGGGGGGAAACCTGATTAAAGGTCCAAATATCAGTTTCTATATAGCATAAAATGGCTAAACACCACATAACCGTGTTGCGCGTTTACGACTTCCCGTAATACGTACTCATGTTGGAAAGGTCACACGTCTGACGTTTATACATCCCGGATAAGGACACGAACAGACTATTTAAAAAAAGAATCTGTCTCAAAAACATAAAATGTTTCGCAAAACCCCCAGCAACAATTGAACGGTCTTCCATCTCGCCACTCGTAAACAATGGGTCGGTACATTCGCTTACGTCAGACACGTGGCCTTTCCAACATGATTACACAAGTAGAATTACCTTATTCATCGGCTGGTGACGCGTTTAGCCATTTAAAGCTACATAGAAACTGGTATTTGGACCTTAAATCAGGTTCCCCCCATTATATCCATTATATGGAGGAACAACCTTTTCCTCAACAACCTTGGATTAGTTTCTACATGGACGTCTTGGAGGACATGAGGGTTAGTAAATAAGCATAACATTTTAAGTGAACGATACCTTTAATACCGGCTCTTCCTAACCTGTTTAGCAGTGTAGTCTTTCTGCTGCGTCTCCATTTGGGACGTGACCAGCGTCAACTGCTCTTGAAGTTTGTGGATCTCATCTTGTAACTTCATGGTCTGGATCTTTTTTTGGTTGTCCGTCATTAGCTCTGAAACACGTGGAAGGGTTTAAATGAAAGAATACACAAAACAGGCATTATGTCGTGAGGTGATTTGTGTGTACTCACTGATGTCAAACGCCGTTGAATGTCTGCGTTGCATGTGACTCTGCAGGAAGGAGGCATTCATGAAGGCCTTCTCACAATAATGGCACTGAAAATCAAAATCTTTACGTAAATGACACCAAGTCTGTAAAGACATTTTGCATCAACTTTCTGTGACAAGAAATGTAAGTATGCAAATATTTCATGCATTCACTGGAAATTGAACCTGTGACATTGGCATCGCCAGCGCTGTGCTAGCATATGACTTCCTGAAATGGTTAGTTGTTCTTAATCATCTTTGTTAGCATCTATCAAAATTCCCCAACCAACCTGGACCAACCTCTTATTTCAGAATTTTTTTATATCTGGGTGACATGTTCCCTTTAAACAAATATTTCAAGTCAAATACGCCCAGCAGAACCGTTGCTAAAGGTCAAACTGTACATGAGCCAGGCTCAGGTGACAGACAGATGCCCAAACACCTCGGCACAACTGTCACTCACAATCAACTCAAGGATGATACCGAGAGACACCGTAGGCACGTTGCCATGGAAACACCGGGTGGCGGAGGAATGATGGTACAGGTTTCCCCCGCTCTACCTCTCGCTGTATTGCACGCTCCAGTTCGTCCACAGACGAGGAGAGAAAATCTACAGAGCCGCACATCACACACCACATTTAGCAGCCGACGTGGCCGTCTGGTGCTCTCATTCATATTTAACCACACTGATACCGATACCCCTCACAAGACTGGGAAAGCTGGCAGACTGTTTCTGTAAGGCATCCTCTGTGTGATATAATCGCATTGCTGCACTGCCATCATTTTCCAAATGAACTGTGAAATGCAATTATGTGTTTAAAGAGTCGGGGCAAACAGGGATTCATTCATCTGTGTCAATCTGCAGCCTCAGCAGGTGCTGGAATAAAACCAAAACTATGTATTACAGAACCTCACTAAACTCTCACGGTCCTATTTTAGTGTCATGTGACAAAATAATGTATATTATTGAAACTAAAATGGTTTAAATTGAGGTAAAAATCGCTGTTTTAACAGAACAATTTAACAAATGATTCATTTTAATATATGTTTTTTTCAGTTACTGGTTGTGATGCTCCACGAGGCAATGACTTTTGGTCTTTTGGAGATTGTTGCCCTTGTCTGATCAAGGTTGATATAGTTTGCTTAAATTAAAACTATTGCAACACTTCTGTTAGTTGATTTCACATAAAATATTGGCCTTAATATTATTTGAAAAAAGGTGAAATGTTGCCATAGCAATAAAATCATAAGATGTTAATAAGAGTCACTTAAAATAGTTGCATAAATATAAAACTAACTTATTTTGCAATATAACGAATAAACAAATAACCATTAGCACATTAAAAATGCAAGAAAACGAAAAATATTAAAATGAAAGCCTTTTCTGTAAACAAAAGTCTAATAATTGTGTCTGATAGCTATGTACATTTTTCTATGTGTAAATATTATTTACTTGCATTGTAGCATATTGAATTATATAAACCTCTTCAGATAAGGTAAACAATGCTAGTTCAGCGCTTGCCCAGAAGAACTTCTAATATTTATAACTGATTCAAAATGTTAAACAAATATCTTTAAGGTTTAATTATATATATTATGTAAAAACTGAATCCGGAAGTGCTTCTGGGCCTGTGTTTACGTTCTGCAAGGTGGTCTATATATTGGATTATATCAGACACCAGCAACCCTGCTCTATTAATATTTGCTATTTATATAATCAGTCATGCACCATTTATAATTATTAAAAAAATGTCTTGTATTTCTTACCTCTATCGTGTATATTTCTTATGGTCTTATATTTCTCCTGCCTCGACTGTTTATTCTACAATGTATGCTCTGTAAAGCAGCTTTAAACAATGCAATATTGTCAAAGTGCTGTGTAAATAAATACTTCTTCATTTTTAATAATAATTAAAATAGTAATTATGACTCCTGCTCTCATTTAGATTAAAACATCCACGTGTGCTGCCGTCATTGAGATGCTGCCGTCAGGCGCCTGTGCTTCTCCTAGTAACCGCATGAAACACCAGTTGTTGCCTTGGCAACAGCTGCCCACTATCAGGGATGACAGTTAACCGCAAATAGACAAACAACTGATATAGCCTTATCATCACAAGTCTCAAACACTGTAACAGACTTTGAGACACGAACGTTCAGAAATGAATGCACCGCGCAATTTAAAGGGGCGGGAGAGGGGGGCAGGGTGCTTTGATTTGTAGCTCCACTTAAATCTCTTTTATAAGTGGAGGACAAGTCATCGTCGCCAGCTGACACCATCTGCTCCACTCGCCAAATCCTGAACGCCGTTTCCAAAATACAAAGCTTCTGGTGATTAGCTAATCCTGTCCCGGCCAGCAGGCGTCATTATGGACTGTGTCAGACAACACTACATGAAGGCCGAATACTGTTTTGCGTACTGTACTCATGAAGTACATACTGGAGGTGTGATAAAGCTTAAACACCAGATATACCAATCGGAGATGCAATCGTTTTTGTGTAGTGCAATGCATTGTGGGTAATATTGGTCCAGGAATATGCATGGGTGCATGGATTAGCACCCCAATTAAATAACTATAATAGATGATCTATCCTGTACTATAATGTACTTTAACAATTGAGAAAAAATGTGAATTCTGGTTCAAGAACTTCACATTGCATCATTTTTGTAATCCCAATGAAAAACCACAAATGGAAAAATACTCCAGCTTTACGGTCAGCGTTTCACGCCATCAACACACTTCCATTTCCTAGGGTTAGTGAACTGGCAGACCGTGGGGGGAGGTGACGGCAACAATGAAAATGCTAATACAAACATTCACACCCCAGCACCGACCTTGTGGTAGTTGGCACTCATCCCTGCGTTAAACATGGCTTGCTGAGAGGAGATGATCTTCTTCCTCTGCTTCAGTTCCTCCTTTAAGTTTTTTGCATCCTGGGTTTTTTTCTGCAGCTGGACGCAGATCTGCTCCCTCTCCCTGGCCTCCGTCACCAGCCTCTCCTCGGCCGCCTGCAGGCTGATGCCGAGACAATCCTGTGAGTGAAGCAGGTATTCCACTGTGAGCTGAGCCAGCCGGAAGAGCTTGATCAGAGCCGGGTCCACGGGGCTCTGACAGCGGGTGCAACGCTCGCCCTCCACGTTACAAAACGTCACCGCCGTGATGTGCTCCTGCAAAGCGTTAAAGTCCATTTCGCAAGCCACCCGGTCCACATCAACGGCATTGAAGCGACGCCAGTCCACGCTCTCGCGCCGAGCTCGGAACTTGAAGGGCGGGGGGACGGCGGTGCTGACTCCGGATGAGGTGAGGGGTCCGGACATGGCCGGTCTGTTCTGGCTGCCGGAGGAGGGCTGACTCTTTGGAGAGCTCAGGAGAGACGGGATCCCTGCTGAGGAATGGGTTCCCGGGGGATCGGTGGGGTACGGGTAATAGACGTTGTCGTGAAACGGCTGAGGAGGAAACGAAAGGCAAGGTGAATTCTATAACAGACACGTGCATTCGAGTGACATCTGACGGATGCGATTCTGAAGGTCGCACACAAAGACATCTTTTTTTTTCCCAATTGATTCAAGCACTGCTGCTAATGGTTACCAGCTAACACACCTCCACATGACTGTGATCATATCAAACACGATGTATATTCACCAAAAGCATTATTTAATCGCATAAAATCCACCTTATGTTGTCGATTCGTGGCGGTCGTCTTACCATCTTGCGTTTTTTGTGAAGTATTGATATTTGATCAGAGCGGCGCGCGCCACCGCTGCCTTCTCAAAGAGCGTCCTGCGCGTTTCTATGGAAACAAGAGCGCGTGTCCCAGTTTGCACAGCACACTGTACGAGAGAAGAAGAAGAAACAGACACGTGTATGTTAAAGGTCTTTGCGAAGCCCGTTACACAATTATTACATTATTAATTTACATTTAAACACCACATTTATGCTCATTACTGTAACGAATGCATTCGGTAATGCTTAGAAAAATACGCCCAACAGGAACCCGAATTGAAGGGTACTTATTATAGTACAATAAAACATGACATCTGTAGAAAAACTAGAATAATGCAAATGGCATTCCTACAAAAACACGGTATTTCACTTTTATTATACCAACCAGCGTTCATTTACACGTATTTCACATACTGTAATGTTTACAATAAACTTAATGTTATTTAAGGAATGTTTACATTTATCCAAAGCGACTTACAGATGAGGAAACGTTGGAAGCAATGATAACAACATAAGTGCATACATGTTTCATGTAGTGTTTTAAAAACAACACAACGATGTGTAAACAATACACGAGTATAATGTCACTATATGGCATACTGTATGTTTGACGCTGTGATAGCGTGTTTATGTACACTTTTTAAAATCAACCCAACATAAAGAGAAAACAATGACGTGAAAGTACACAACATACAACAATATTTTTTCCCCATCGTTGAAACTACTTTGTTTTCTTTAAGCAAAATAATTCTTGACGTTTCGAAACGCAGTTTTCATCTAAGTGACTCCCACACACAGAGACTTAAAATGTCTTTCTCCAGAAAATGTCATCATTCTGCTTCCCAGATTACTGCCCCTTGCTTTCAAACATCTCAAGTCGGGACAAGCTCGCGAACAAAAGAGGGGCACGAAGAAGCGGACGATTAAGAAGAAGGCAAACGAGAGAAAGAGAGACCGCAAACCTAGACACCCTGAAGCTTACCAGCCATCTTTACAGCAAAACGCGACGTTTTGGGACTCTGAGTAACGGGAAGAACTGATGTAATGGCTCGTACCTATCCGCAAAAAGTTCTCTGCGTCGAATCCACGCAGACTCGCGTCGAACCCGGTTCATCCGAGAGTCACGTTCAGCTACGCGATCCGAAGTCGACTTAAAGAAAAGTTGAGACTGTCTAGGCATCGAGCGATCCCCCGAAAGTGTGCGATCCACGTGACGTCACACAGCGCATTCCTGCCTCGCGCCTTGGCGCATCTCCGGAGTTCGAGGAGGGGGAAGGGCACGCGCAGAAAACTTTAAATGTTTGTTTGTTTTATTTATTTATTCGCTTATTTACTGTTTGTAAGAATATTTTAGTCATTGTGAGTTGTGTTTGGGCAATATGTGATGGGGCTGTATTTAATATACAGACGATACTTACTGAACGTCGTAAAACTATTTAAAATAAACTATTTAAAAAACTATTTAAAATAGTACAAATCAATGTTCTGTTTAAACAGTTAAAAGAGCGATTATTAAAAATGGTACCATCACAAACAACAAAGTGACGTGATTGTTTTCTTGGTGAACATCGCCATCTGGTGGTGTCTAATGGATGCGTTCTTTCTGCCATTAAACGAGGCAAACGACATAACTTGGCAGTGCACACAGGTAATAATTTGCACCCCAGTATTCTGAAGGAACTGATTGTTGTTATATTTGTCTTTTACTTGTGGACGTCTTGGAGGAAATAAAACTTAAATAGTGCATGAACACAATTTGCCATGCGGTACAAAACACCATTATCACCTAGGTGGGGTGCAAAAAGGAATCTATACACCAGCGGGTATATGGCTATTTATGCCATAGTGCTAAACGAGTAGAATACAAAGCAGAATGTACATAATATTGTGTCGCTGTATACACAGAGATGCCAATAGCGTCTGCCTTTTAACAATATGAAAACATTTAGATTTAATAGATCAGAATTATGAGGTTAATTTTTGCCTAAAAACACAATGCATTTTTATTATAAAAGGCCATTATAAGACAGTACTGAGTTGAAGCCTAAATATTTATTTTTTATTGATTTACAGCATCCAGGTAGGAAAAGAGGTCAACTTCGAGGACCGCAGCAAAACCTCAACGTGTCATTTTGCAACACTGTACAGAGTATTTTATGTCATCCGTGTAAAATGACCTAGCTGCATGCTTAATGCAGAAACGTTAATGTTAAATGTTGTGAAAAGTGCTATACAGATAAATGTGAATTGAAGAGCAGTGATGTCATCAAACAGTCTCAGACCAGTGATGTCATCACCCAGTCTCAGACCAGTGATGTCATGTTGTCTTACTGCAGCCTTTGTTTCTGAGCTGATTTGAAAACTTAATAGTATTTCACTTTCCACATATTCCATATTGTAAATAGATTTAATTTAATACATTTACTTTATATTAGATACGTACAAATGTTTTGAGAAAACCATCAGCATTAGACACACTCAACGAACGCCATTTTCCAATTTGTTCCTTTTCCGTCAGGTCACACAGCTGAGTCTCTGGGGGGCGGCGGGAATCTGATGTCTGTTCTTGAAGATCGACTTTCTTGTGTTTCCCTCCTGCCTGTACTCAATTGACTTCCTCTGCTTTCTCCTTGTGATTGGTATGTCGAAGGCACGATGACTGTTGTGGGTCTAGAGGAGCCCGGCAGCATGTACAACCGTCTGGTACGAGCAGTCATGTAAGTCGGGGGTCTACTGGGTTTTGCATTCAATCTGAGCAGAAGACAAAACATCCATTATTGTGTTTTTGTATCGATTCCTGTTCAATCTATACAATGATGTGAGTCAGACCTCCGAGGGAACGACTCTCTCCCAGAGAAATAGCCCATGACTGCACTTCCACCAATAATCAGACACGATCCGCCCCAACCGATGAACAGACCCGCACCCAGCTCATACCTGACAAAACCACAAATGCAGCAGTGTATAGGCGTCGTATTGAACTTTTTGAACGTAATGTATTAATGTAATAAAAGATTTAATATTTACATACTTCATTTCTAGGAAATATGGATCCAAAAATTCAATGCGTGCCTTCTCGCCCCACCAAGAGTACACTATAATCCCACAGAAGCCTGTGAAACAGATGTTGTAAGGAGTTACAATAAATATTGAATGCATTCGTGCTTTTAATTCGATTTATGTGGTTGTAAGATGCTTTTGAAAGAAAAAACAAACTGCAGTCAAACAAACAAAAATTAAAGCTACGCCTCTTCTACCAGAATGTGTGCTCCTGGGAATCTACATGAACACTCAATTTATGCTTTAAAGAAAAGTTCCCACCAGATGCCATGTACGTCAACGCCGCAGCAAACGTAACTCTGGCGTTAATGAGTTCAGAGCCTCCGATCTTGGTACACTTCATCCCGATGAGAGCGAGCACAGCCGCCCAGAAGCCCAAAATCACAGAGACCACAGACAGAGCCCTGCTCACATGGAGGAAAACTGAAAACCAAAGAGAGAGAGAGAGACTTAATAACAAACCTATAATAATAATAATCCATTTACACGACGTCTCAGTTTCAACGGACTTACTAGAAAGGTTCATCATGGAGGGGAAATATCTGCAGTCAGAAACCCCAGTGGAGTCTGCGAGACAGTCCATCCACAGGTTGGAATAATACATACCAGCACTGAGAACCACTTCAGCGCTTTCAGAAACGATCCAGTATTCAGTGGCCATAGTAGAACAGATTAAAATCCAGCCACAAAGACAGGATACAAAACAGCCGATCTCTATGTACATCACAACTGTTCGCTGCATGATGATGTGTTCATCGTCTGTTTGTGGTTTTTGCATATTATAGACTGGAAAGACGACATGGGTTTACCTCATCAGCAGTTTCTTATTCCCAGAGTCCATTGTTTGTGTTTATGCAACAGGACAAGCATTCCTGAAAGACTTATTTGATATTTTTTTAAAGCATGTTAACCACAAATCCCATGATTTAAAAACTATTAATAGAAAATAAAAACAAGTAAAAACGTAGTAATAGGAGATGAACATTAAAAAGTATAGCTACACATCAAATACATAATATACAGTTTTAATTTGTATTCAATATTATACATTTAGTTTCTTCTATATTTTTTACATGAAAAATATTCAATTGTTTATCAAGAAAATTTTGTCCCACACTTACATAAACATTATATTCAGATTTGGTTTCAGAAAGATGTCAAATGCATTATAACATAATGTCAAATGAACGAGAACAATATGAAGCAAGCTTGAGCATAGACAAACATTTAACATGAATGCCTAGTGACAAATATTATTTCCCAGTAAAACAATTATAATCTCTCCATTAGACAATTGTTCTCATGCAATTTATCAATATTATGTTTTTAAAAATAAAATCTCCGTCAGAATATCAGCAGGCTGTTGCATTGGACGTGTCCACCCAGGTTTGGACGTTTACTAGGAATATTCTTCATAAATATGATGTTTATGATGTGTTTCATATAACACAACAGGAATGGTTACTGTTTCTGTATAAACAATATGAAGAAAAAGAGAAGCGAGATAAGAAGCTCAAATAACAAAATAAAAGATGAGACAACTGAATATAGAACAGATCTTGTTTAGATAAGAAGTGTGTAAACACTGTGGGTCTGTTTGTTTGAGACTGAGGGTTGAGGGTTTGGATATATGTGTGAATACCTGTATTTTAGAACAAAAATACATTTCTTACAAGCAACATATGAATTGCACATGTTTCAGTGTGTTTTTTCAGTACACTGAAAAAAACAACTTGTCGAATTTACTTACTAAAATCCTCGTGACAATTGGCACATGCATTTTCTAAAATTTGCTGCTACAGTATAATTCCAGAAATTAACCAGAATTAAGTATATTTTACTTATTAAATACTGTACACTAGTGTTTATCAAGTAAACTTTACTTCAAATATATAAATACATTTCGGCGAATAAAATGTGTCTAACATTAAGCTTCACAGATCACTTACTTTCATATTGAACTAAATAATTTTTTTTCAATATAGACGGTCAAGTGAGAAGAGTCTCTGTACTGACATAGGCACAGTAACTCAATAAGTGATTCATAACTAATATCGTGCCTCCCTCAGACTGGTCAAGTCAGCTTTATTTATATAGCGCTTTTACAATTTTCATTGTTACAAAGCAGCTGTACAAGAAAACATTGACTATAAGCAAAACATAAAAGGTTATGCAAGTCAAAACAGCCAAAACAAGCTTTTCTGAACAACTTAAAAAACCCAAACTTAAAAAGAATGCCAAAGCTTAAATCTCAAAGATACTGTCTTTCTTTTTATTGAAAAACACTTAAAATGACTATCCTAATGCAGTTAGATACAAAGCATGCTGGGAACTACAGATCAACGGCCAAGGTTATATCTACAAAAACTCAAAATAAATAAGTAAACTTCATTTGACCAATTTATGTAAATTGGTTTGACATAATAAAATTGAGTTGGATTTACTTAATAATTAGGTAAACACATTTTTATTCCCATGATTTTTAGGGATTTTTTAACAAACAATGGTAGAAAGTATATTTAAATAATTTATTTTCATAAAATCTACTAAGGCATAATACATTTGTTCAGTGTATGTTATCTTTACCATGTGTCTTGGTGTTTTAGGAGGAGTAAGAAATAAGAATAATTTGGTCCACTTTAGGACCCCATTGAGTGTTCCTGGGACCCCCATCTTTTTCCTAAAGTGTGACTCCATTTACTTTTATATCACGTTGGTCACAAACACGCTTCTGGCTCTCCTCCAGCCAGCTAAAGTGTTCCCATTAAAACCAAACAGACATCAGCGGCCAACCATCATTTCTCAAACAGCTCTTTCAGTTTCCCCTTCCTGGAATACTCAATTATCCGCCCCTTATTTGATAAAACACAGCTTTAAATTGATCAATCTCAACATCGAGCCGCTCACGTTCCTCCTCCGGCCCACACCGCTCTGACGTCCATTTACTCTCAGCACATGCTGCTCCTCGGCCCCATTTCCTCCTGGAAGAGTCAGAAAACAATCTTTGTCCAACAAATTTGGAGAAGCATAACTGACATTCGTTGAGAGTGTTAACGCCGAGGTCAAGTCTGTGAGTTTTTAGTAACTAAGCATAAAAACATTCATTCTGATTCTTTCAACAAGATGTTTTATTTTTATTCATGTCCTTAGGCTTTTAATTTGGATTAAATGTGCATTTCAACTCTGGTTAGGAATACAAGACATGAAAAAGAGCAAGCGCTCACACACAGGCATGCGAGTACATGCATACATGTACGAGTGCATTTCGTAGTGAAAAAGCTTAATTTGGAGAAAAGAAATGCTTCAGTAACCACATCACAGTTTACCTGCGCCACACTTTGACAGCTTGATGTGTACACACAAACACAAACACACCTACTTAACCCCCCGATGAGGATGTACGTCTGAACACCCTACCTTTGGGTACTCTCCTCTATGAAGGGTCTCTAGAGACAAAAGATATATGACCGCACTACTGGTGAAACCCTCAATACAAATATCAATTAATATTTCCAATAAAAGCCTTCTTTATAGAGCTGACATTTTGCCCTTTCTTTGGGGACAGTATTTTTATGTCCAATTTGGGGACATACACAAACCCTGATCAAGTGAAACTTTGAGCACTATAGTGATACACAATCTCTGGTCTTGTTAAACTTGTAGGACTTTACAAAGACAACACACACACATTTTATGAAGAGGGACTCTCGCCAAACAAGGAAAGAAGAACGAAATAAGCAGAAGAGGTTTTGTATTGCTTGAACCATCTCAAGGGCACAGACTTACATTTTCAAACAAATCAATGTATAAGTTGAGAAAATGTCATATTTTGTGTCTCAGCATGACTCATGTTGTGGAGGTTTTTAACATCCACGTGTATTTCATTAGGGCTGTGCAATTAATCGACAATTAATCGACAATTAATCGTAATCATCAATTTTGTCCCTCAACAACTCCAAAAACGAAATCATTGTGCTGCATCCGCTTTGCAAGGATCCTCTCTGTTCTTGAGGTGTCCTTTACAGTGGTTCAGCTGTGGTTTTTCTTTACATGTATTTTTCAGTTGAATTCACAGTTTATACGCTTTTATATTTTTCCACATTTTTTTTAAATGTTAATGAGTAATCGTGTTATATAATCAGGATCTCATTATTGGCCACAATAATCGTGATTCTAATTTGTGTCGTGAACGAGCAGCCCTATATTTCATTATGAAGAGCATAAAGCTACCATCTAGAAATGCCCCATGACACATTGGGGAGTAATAAATAAAGCAAGATGTGCACCAGACGACATCTTCTGTGTCTAACATCAGATGAGAGAAATATGTGCACATCAGTCAAAATCATATGAGTTATGACACTCGTCTGAACGCCCGCGCACACAGGGCCTGAAATGATGACTTTGAGATTTTGAGGTTGTTTTTTTACAGTTGTTCTCTGTTTATGGGTGCACAGAGTGACCGGAGGTCTCTAAGAAAACAACAGACAGTGTTGTGGATCCTGCTATTGCTGTCAGAAATGAGAAATGATCCGTCTGCTCTTCTCCATCCCTACTGACTCTTCATTCCTGATAAACCGGGAACGAGGAAACACCCAGCCCAATAAAACTTCAAAAGACATTCGTCTCTGCAACATTTTTATTGCATTTGTCTGCCCTAAAAAGAGAAACAAAGTTTCATCCAAGTGTATTTCTCTTTCATAAGGATTCATCTTGTTTTTCTCTGTTTCCGTTGCAAGAACAAAGTGATTGTGTTTGTATAAGAGAGTAGAAGACTATTCTCCAGAAGGTTTCTGATCCACAGACCACACACTATCCGTGGGTTTCCGGCTCAAATAAGATGTCAATTATCACACAGAAATATGTGCAAAGAGAATATCTGATTGACCCGGACGGATTTCCGAGCAGAGAAACTTCCATAGTTCGACACGATTCATATTTGACTGCCAAACGGAAAAGGGAGCCGCCCCAAAAAAACAAATCAAGATCATATAAGCCCAAATAATGTATGTCTTCGTGCTTTATACGTTATGTTTCAGGTGCATCTCCAGTAATTGAGTATTTGCATTCTGTGACGTGCGGCTGTCAGCAGGAGTTACCTGGGCAAGGCTGACATTACAAGCTTTTCCGCTTTCAAAGATACTCCCAAAAAGCTCCCTCTCACAAACGTGTCAAAAGATTTCCCTTTGAAGAACCCCCTCAAGAGAGAAGCCCCCAATGTGTTTTCCACAGATAATGATTTATAGAGATTTACGCTCAACCTTCCAGCTCTTCACCTTGCCGGCACAAGCCTTTGTAATATTCTAAGACTCAAAGATACCCCACACGAACATTTATGAGACAGAATAATGACTCACAGCTGCATTTTGACAGTCTGCTGTCTTTTTCAACGTCACACAATTTAGACGCGATTATACAAGCTTGACGGGCGTGTCGTTTTTATTTCTGTGAAATCTGATTTCTTTTAACAAATAATAAACACTTGCTGGCAGTCAAAATGATCCAGCTGGAGCAAACAAAAACAATTACATTAGCATTTGTGTCTTTGAGCCTGAAGTGAACCAAGATTGGGGGGATTTTAACCCCCATGCAAAGGGCCCTTGGGTCTATGAAAAGGGATTTTTACGTCTGCTTTTTTATTACCTTTGTTTGACATTATTATTCAATCAAACATCACAAACTATGCCTCATCCGAAAGCTAAAACACTTGACATTTATGTTCTGAATTTGTTTTGGCAAATCAATAAAATGCTCAAAAATAGGGGCGCTTTTACATTAAACAGGTTTACTTAGGAAATATGTCAGAAATATAGTTTTTTATTTGACTCTGAAAGGAATGATAATATTCTTGCCTTACACAAGACATTTAAGTTTAGTTTGTGCTCCTTTAGTCTACTTTTACTTCCCTTCACTTTATGTTATTTTACGTAATAATTAATAATCATTTGTATTGAAAAATAGTATTTTTCTTTGACTCTTAAAGGAATTCCAAAATGTTTGCATTACACTTGGTACACATTCAAATTTAGTTTTTTCATTTATTCTATTTGATTAGTTTTATGTAATAATTAATAATAATTTATGTAATAATTAACCTGAATATATTTTACACAAAATGATGTAGTGTACCTAACGTAATGATGCCATTTTCACAAATTTCCAGAGGTTTTGCATTACCCAAGAATACAAAAAAGTTGTCAAGTGAAGGCTTAAAGGCATTCCATTAATGTGGGTTTATCACTGGTTATTATTCATAAATCCATTTGTTTAATTGTACAAAAAGCCGAATAGCAAATGTTATGTTATTTTCTTTCATGTAACAATGAATAATATTTAATTGTAGTTAAAAATAGTTTTATTATTCAAGAACAGATTTAGGTTCAGATTAATTACTCTGTTTTCATGCCAGACTGGATTTCCATCGTGTCCCATGAGCAGGGCGGTCACAGAACTCTGGCCCGACCGAGTTTCCGGCTTAATGCCATGCTAGTTCAGCATGCTGGGTGAGAGTGCTTTAATAGCCTGCCAAGCCCACTAGAGGGGATGGAACTGGCATAAAACCAGGCCAGCGGTGGCGGAAAGCTAAATCTGTGAGACTGGAAGGGGGCAGTGGCCTGCGAGAGAAACAGAGCAAGGCTAGGGACAAACCCATGGACCCGGTTCCAAAATCCTTTACAGAGTCCCTCTGTAGTGCAAAGGGTTTATTTTAACCGAAGACTCTCGGCCATAGAGTTGATCATATTTAGGACTATAGACGAGTTTTTCTTACTTTCACAAATAAAAAAGAAACATTTTAGACACAATTTTAAAAGAGCAAGTGTAAAATACTCTCACATACATGTGCAACAAGTGCAATTTCACTTTATTCATAAAATATCAGACAGGCAAGATAAAAGGCAAGACTCTCGCAGTTTAAGCAAGAATTCTCAGTCACATCAGGTCAAAGGTACAATCCTACAGCCGTCCACAGAGCACCAATATAAAACATATCATTCAGAGGTCCAGGTTATGGCTTATTGGATCTGCAGCACAATCCAAAGTCAGCACTGATCTTTCTCAAGTTCACAGACAGCAATCAGTCATTGTATTACACCTGTCTGTGTCACAGAAAATTGCTTCTGTCGAAAACTCCGGTGGTCCGGAAAGATCCGACCGACCATGTTAAAAATGTGGTTTGCTTGTGTTTCCAGCATTTTATTTTGCACAAGTTAAAATAGATGTGGGCAGTATGTGTTTAAAAAGCATGCATGATGGTTTAAGGTTATGTTTTCTGATGGGTGAAAATGGCTAGTTTAGTAACTCTGGAGATGTTCTTCTAAAATATATTTATGTGTTATGAAGTCAAAATAAGTTGATTAGTATGCTTTTATATTTCTAATCCATTATGTTAGGCCTGTCACTTTCAAAATATTACATGTGAATATGTATATTTGCAAATAATCGGTATCGGACGGTAAAAGCTATTTTTCACACTATCAGCCAAAAACTGTTTGAAAACAACCGATGATCAGGGCTGATGTATCCTGTCAATCAAAAGAGGACAGGAAAATGCTGTGAATTTCGGCTTCTGTATTTAGAAAATGATCGGTATCGGCAGATATCACTCTGAATAACCGGCTATAGGTATAGGTGTATACATTTAGTATCTGTGCATCTCTAGAATAAATGAAATGTTGGTTACCAAATGTGCCAAAAATATAAATAAAATAAACAAATCACCAGGTGGCTCTGAACTGGCATGCCACTTTTTGATAACGTGGCAACAACACACCCTTATATCACTCAGAATCACCTTAGCAACCACATAGCAACCCTATTAGTTGATACCATACATTCAGTTGAAGAAACATGAAAACAGTAATTTTGTGTATTGGCCATATAGTACAATTTTCATTTCAAAATATTGGAACCCGGTCAGGTCAGGTGGTAAATTTGACAGCATGACGTTTTAAATGTAATGGAAAAATGAATACATGTCTAAAGATCATCGCTGAGCCCCTAAGTGTGACATCAAACCCATGTTAAAAGCAGCCGCAGATATCACCCACGTCCCCAAACCCATCAGGACCATATCACTTCTCCAGCATTTCATAACGCCCTCTCAGTGCCGCAACAGCGAGAGACGCTGAGTCAGTGATCCTCAGTGAACGTTTCTCATCTTGGCCGATAGCGCCATAAAAATCACAGCAAAGTGAAGAGCATCATGGTGCATTACCGGGAACATGCGGTAGCGCCATATTATTCCTCCTGTGCAACAGAGAGCGTGTCAGACAATAGAAGCAAAGCCAAGGGGTTTAAAAATGACCCACATGCGTATACTAAAACACACGATGAACCATTTTCTTTCAAGTGTTCTTATTTCATACTCTGACACACATTTTGGGAGCACACAAAAATCATTTAATCTACAGAAGTGCACTTTCTAAAATTCTTAACCGAAGCATGAAGTGGTAGAGTTTTGCTGTATGTCAGCAACACCCCTTCCATCCCTGAGCAACCTCACTTTTTCAATGGCTTCCTCGAGACCCCCTGGGACGTCTAATAGTCTGCATTATCAAACCACGTTATTAAACAAACCAGGAAAACATCACGCTTATGTATACAAGGCCCTATGCTAACTCCCCCCTTATCTCGCCCGTTTCCGCCCCTCTCTGTCTCTCTCTCTCTCTCTCTCTCTGTGCGAGTTGGACAAAAACACTGATTACTTCTCTGAGCATACGTGCCCGCTGCATTAATCAAGGTCCTGTATGGATTTCTATCACCATCACAGGCTTACATGTTTGCCGGGTGCTGTGAACAGTATTCACTGTTATTTGTCTGTTACGATGTCAAATGATGGTTACCATGTTTTCTGACGGCCTGTTATTACCAGAGTAAATTCACCTGTTCTTTTCTACACCAGTTTTTTGCTTCCCTTTTAATCAACCATTCTTAAAAGCACCCTTTTTACCATTTTATAGTCTGTCTAAATGTTCCATTTGCGCCATTTTTGAATGTCGAAGGTCCTTTATGGAACCTTGCAGACCAACTGTTTAGGAACCTTAATTTTTTTAAGAGTGTAATAAATGCATGAGGTAGTTTTGCAGAGACAATTCATCAAATTTGAGTTTGTCAGTTCATGAATATCATTATTGCAGCCCTTTGGATAAAGCATGGCTGCTTAAAACATTTACACGGCAGAATTTGCTGAGTTTTAAAAAAGGCTCCTGGAACTTTCCATCTTTTGAACCGGTTCATTTTTTTAAAGGCAACCAACCCAATTATTCTTGTAGGTTTGCTTTTAAAATGTTGTTCGTAACATAATGTGACACTTAAGGCATCTAACCTTTAATAGCAGCCAGGCAGTGTCGTACGTCTTTAAAAACAGAATAGTTTCAACCATCTTGTTGTCAAGACTGCTGTGGTGCCTGATGACTAATGTATGTAAATGCTCTTCAAAGAGAGATAAATGACTGACTCTGTGTTTATGACATGTTTATCATTCTAAAGACAGCTTAATTCTATATAGGCACAACACATATTCTCGAAAGGTCTAAAACAATGTATCTTAATTCATCCTCACAGACAGAAATAATTTGTCTGTTCAGATCTAGAATAAATGATATATATATATATATATATATATACATATATATATACACATCGAATATATGTATGTAGTTCATTACGTACAAAAGCGAATGATTTTCATGACATCTGTTTTTTATGGTCTCCATTCAAGCATAATGTCATACTTTAATATTCAGTTACAACTAAAATGATGTTTTAGGCAAGTTGTGAGCTTCCAATCTGAATTGAATGTGAAGAAATCTAATCTTATTGCGTCATAATGGCGATTTACATTTTGCCATAAAAATATTTCTGCACCAAAATATTTCTGGTATATATTATTATATATTATGGTATACATAACAAACAACATCAAATGTAAAATACTTCATAATAGTGAAGTATTATAACCAGCCAAACATAGAGATTTTGTGTTACATTCATAAATCCAGTGAATGAATCAAATTAAGTCAATGAACCAATCTTGACTTAATCAATACATTCACTACAGTTACCCATTACAAATCATTACTTGCGATTGTGACATGATTACAATATGAACCGAAACTATTTGATGTTATGTTGCACATGAGGCTTGTGTGATAAATATATAGTAGATGGTGAACTAAGACAAAAGCTAATATTTGCTGTTCAAATTATATTATATTAAATTCCATCATCATTAATGGTCTTGAAATATATAAGCATGGAAAAAAGATGATTTGTAGCTGTCCGTGGTGCTGAAACACTGTCAGATAAAAGGCTGGCAACAATTGTCTCAGTTTTGCGCTCAGGTTCTCTTATTGTGGATAAATGAATCATTGCATTTTTTATAATCTTGCAACGTACGTTTTTAATTTGTAATTATTATAGTGAAGCAGAACTGAAAACTCCTTTTAGGGAATGTTTGATGCAAACCAAAGATCTGACTGATTGACCAACTGTATATACCATCAGGAAGAAAGACTTTGGTCCCCGAAGATTAAGTTAGCATTGATCTGATCAGACTTTTTGTCTGTCACAAATTGATGGTATTATTCTTGTGTTCTGTACACATTTTAGACACTAGAGTGCCATCTTTTTTGTCTGACTTCTAATGTGGTGTAATCGGTTTACAGCCACGAAATAACATGTAACACAAAACATTTTGGGATTGTCAGTCAGACAGTCACTTCGCTCTAAGTCCTTACCATGTGGACAGGTCTCAGGCTGCAGTATGGACCTTTCAATGTGCACTTAACATGTCTGGGAGACCATTAAGTCATCAACAAGACATTTGTTTTATGTTTACTGAAAACTGAAGAGCAACAAAGTTTGTTCAATGAAAAGTGAAATACATATCACAGAATATTTGTTAAAAAACATAAAAATACAAAGGCTTTTACTGAAAAACAGTTCATTTCATCATCTTTTAAAAAAATTAAAGAGATAAACACCGTATATGTGTGCACTTTCAGCTATTCTACTAAATCCTTTTTATTTCTAGACTCACATTACAATGGTTATGAGTTGAATAATGGCTGGACCAATCGCTTTTTAGGGCAGCTCTCTCTCTCTCTCTCTCTCTCTCTCTCTCTCTCTCGCACGCAAGAACAAGCGCACGCTTGACAAACGCAACTTGCAACAGGAACTTACTCAATATCATCTCACAGAAATCAATTATTACACAATAATTATTTCATCTTTAGATGTTGTTCGTGTCTGCTGCCAAACCTCACATTGCAATCTTTCGGTCGATCATATCTTTTGGAAGAATAACAGACTATAAGAACCAGAGATCCGAGCGCACATGGATTGTTGGGCCGGTTCCGTTCAGGTGAGATTCTTCGCATTATTTCCAAGTTTAACGCAGCGTGGACACCTAAAGCTATGTTTCTTTTCAGTCTGCAACACAATGTCCAGCAGACCTTCATGTGGCGATTACATATGATAACACAAGGGGTGTGAAGCTCACTTTGCTGTGCGCGCATAATAATCCGACACCTGGAGAGCTCACTGAACCAGAGCATCACCAATGGCGTGACCACTCGCTTCATTCTTCGTACAATGGATGATAAATCCAACAAGCTCCTTTTAGTTCCCGTTTTAACCGTTTTATTTGTCATGATCGGCTATCAGTACATCTGCCCGGCGGGCAGCACGTCCTGTCGGTTTGGCAACGGAGAGGGTTTGCCGTTCTCCAAATACCCCGCGGACGTCAAGAGAGAGTCTCCGAACCCGGATGGGTTGCGGTCCAAATTCAACTTCACGCGCGACGATCTCGAGCGCCACGTGGAATTCGACATCAAGGGCGAAGACGTGATCGTGTTCCTGCACATCCAGAAGACCGGAGGGACCACGTTCGGCAGACACCTGGTGCGCAACATCCACCTGGAGCGCCCGTGCGACTGCCGCTCCGGACAGAAGAAGTGCACGTGCCACCGGCCCAGCCGAGCGGAGTCGTGGCTCTTCTCGCGGTTCTCCACGGGCTGGAGCTGCGGTCTGCACGCGGACTGGACCGAGCTCACGAGCTGTGTCCCGGCAGTGATGAATAAAAAGCAGAAGAAAGACGCGCCTCCGCAACGACGGTAAGTGTGGTTTGACTCAAAGTAAACTGCATGTTGAGTATAGTTTAGGGTGGAAAAAATGAAAACGAACCATTTCTTATAGTGTAACTCACAGTAACCACATATTTATCAAGTTTATCCATGATACTTGTAGTCAAAATATGGTAATGGAAAGAGTACCCAATTAATCTGCAAAGCGAAAAAGTTTAGCCAACTGCACCTTTATAATATTGGTTAATGGGTCCTAATAAATTCAGTAGTACATTCAATAGGCTACTTTATGTATTAATGTCTGTTTATTGTTGTTTATAAGAATTCCATGAACCTATGATGATTTTATTTATGACATTTATTATAACTTGCTATTCCTTTTTTACACAGCAGTGCCATAACATTAATGTTTCAAATGTGTTGCCTTTTTTATAGTGTACTTACAAATATTACAGTTAAAATGGTTACTACCCAGATCGCAAAGCTGATTTGATGTTAAATCAATATTAAATTGTTGTTTCTCAACATTGATTGTAAGGAACTATTCAACATTTCGCCGTATGTGAACATCAGCTGTCTCGATGATGTGTTGTGACAGACGGCTGTAAATATGTTGCTCAACTGGAAAGATGCGGACGGGCCATAAAAGATCTCTCCAAATGCACATTATGATTGTGCCTAATGATCCTAAGCTCTGTTCAGAATAATTTACTTTCATCTCATAGGAAACAGATTCATCTTTGATGGGCAGGGCTGCTGAACTTTATGTTCTTCTCGAGGTCTTCTAGATTCCATCAAATCAAGTGGGCTGTGGAATATTAATAATAATTTGTGCGAGGTGCATTCGCCCTCCTGAACTGCTTTAGTGACATGAACATTCCTTCTGTCCTCCTCTCTTATCTAGTCGGCCTTACAGACCCCCGCTGAAAGGTCTCCTCACAACTCAAGATGAATCGATCCACAGCAAAGGGCTTGTGCATCCTCATAATGTTGATTTGCAAGAAGCACCCTGAAGAATGCCTGAAATTGACCAAGACAAACCGCTGTTTGAATTGTTATTTGGCACAGTCGCCAGTATGATGCACAAGCTGCCACTTAAATGCTCTCGCAAAAGCTGCGATGTACAGCGAACGATGCAACGGAACGCTGCATGTGTATGCGCCGGGGCTTCTCACTTTGCAGCGTGCAACAATATAAGCGGTTTCCTTTACACGATCATGTTACATTGTGCAGACAACAGTGAAAAATCTCCCATCTGCTGCCACGTTTCAGGATATTAATCCCCCCCCACCATGAATGTCTCATCTTCTAAATCCTCCGTTCGCCCACGACGCCTCGCCAAGCGAGCACTTCAAGAGGGTGAAGGCGAAAGATGTGATCGAGAGACATAACCCCCGAGACCCAACTTAAAGTACATCGATAGCATTTTATTGGGTTACTATGTGAAGCCAAGTGCACTTCCCTGATAATTGTGTGCTATTATGTTGGCATTTGAGATGTGTGTGATCAGGACTTTAGAAAGTGTCTTTTCAGGGTCTCCGTGTAAGAGATGATGGGCTCTTGTGTGTTTGTATGCATAGGGCAGGCGTCAAGTATGTATGTGAACCGGGCACTACAGGTATTACATTAGCAATGCATGAAGGAGCACGGCATATCCCATGTGCACCGATAGAATAACAATCCTTCATATCATCTGCTTGGCATTCTCACGATATAAGTGCATTCTGTTTGCGTTTCCCATTTATCTGGCCCTTTCTGGAATATTTCTGAGGTTTACTTTGTGTTATTTATTTGTGCTTCAAGAATGTTTAAGTGGAAGAATAGCAGATAGCTGGATGTGACAGAACGCTTCGATCCGCATTAAAGGGTCAATTTACCCAAAAATGAGAAATCTTTCATCATTTATTCAACCTTAAAGTGATAGTTCACCCAAAAATGACAATTCTGTCATCATTTGCTCACCCTCATGTCATTTCATACCTGTATAATTCATTTTCATGAACATAAAGAAAGATATTTGCAAGAATGTTTGCAATTTTCAATTCTGTGACATCATTGACTGCCATAGTAGGAAATATTAAATGGTAGTCAAAGGTGCCTCAGAACTGTTCGTGTTCCCAAATTCTTCAAAATATCTCACTTTGTGTTCAGCAGAACAACAAAATATAACCTTTGCTTTTTTCTACTATGGTAGTAGTTGATGATGTCACAGAACTGAAAACTGCTGTTTTATTTTGGGGTGAACTGTGCCTTTAAGTCTTTCCAAACCTGTGTGACTTTCTTTCTTCTGCAGAACACAAAAGATTATATTTTGAAGAATGTTGGTAACCAAACAACATAGACCCCATTGACTTCCATTATAGACACAAAACCACTTATGGTTTTCTAAGGAAATCAAAAAAATAAGTCATTTCTATCATAATATCATAATAGCCCTTTAAGGCCGTTCATACCAATAGCTATTAAGACAACTAAAAACAATACCTATATAAGCATCCTATACAAATAATATAAAATTTTTTAATGAAATCAAACTACCAAAGTATGTAGCTATGTATTTTATTACATACTGTATCTCATGCCTAAAATTCCCTCATCTCATTTATAAAATAAAATATTATAATATATAAAATAGTAAAAATTACAAAATAGTATGATCAGTTATTTGGATTGTATAACCGTATATACACTACAATATGATTGTATTTAGACCCTCACTCTCTCCACCCCCTTCTCTCAATCCGATCAAACTCAAGCCCCCCGTTGTGATCAGACAATCAGAGATGCAGCGTTCGCTCCCATCGAGGTATTCTTGAGACGTCTGTAATCTTCACATTCCTTTAGGAAGATTAAGCGCACACGAGAGCAGCGATCTTATCATCTGCGCGAGAGATTACCATCCAGATTTATGCAAAACATTTCTGGATTACTATGAGTAAGGCATGCCCCCCCCCCCCCGTTCCGACGGTCACTGCCATCAGATCACGCAGTTTTATTTTTCAACATGTTTTTATGTTAATTCAAAGCGTCGAAACCAAAAAACATTGGTCCCCATTGACTTCTATTGTGGACACAACACCAATGCAAGTCAGTGGGGAACTCTTTTCTGCTACCAACATTCTTCAAAATATCTTCTCTTGTGTTCTGCAGAAGATAGAAAGTCATCAAGCTTTGAAATGACAATAGGGTGAATAAATCATCACAGAATTATCTTTTTGGGGTGAACTCTTCCTTTATCCCTGGTTTATTTAGAAAGGTGGTTAACAGCGCTTCCATCCCTGGCCTAAAAAATGGTCACTTGCACCAATATGAAAAAGTTGGCCCGACGGCATACTTTTACACACTTCTGGACAGGTTATATATCATAAAGTTTGAGACGCCGTGCTGTGGTCACCAATCAACTTAAGAGGCGAGATATGCAGAGAGTGCAGTATATGTAGTGCTGCGCTGAATCTGGTCCAAGAGCCTTTGGGGTTTGATGCTGGAGCTTTTAAACGCTATCTAGTTTCTGAGTCCTTGGGTATGCAAAGTCGGAAGGAGATTTATGCATGAACACACTGCATTTACTCACACACACACACACACACACACTGCCTCTCTCGCTCTCTTTGTTCAATTCTCCTTTTACTCCGTTTCCAGTCTCGCGTCCCCTGGGGTTTCCGTCGTATTCCAAGAATAGACTGCACTCTGGTCTGGGATCAGCAATGAGCCGCACTGTACGGGCTGCAGTGAAACTGATATGTGTGTATTACCTAGTCTTTGTGTCTCGCTCTCTGGCGCTTTCTCTCACACACACGGTATTACATACAGCTGGCAAGTTTACTTTGAAGCAGTAGCCTCTTTTCCTTTAAAAAGCCTGTCGGATCCAAAGGAAAAATGATAAAAAAACACAATTTTTATAATAATAACATATCGTTTACTTTAGGGAAAAAAATGTTTTGGGTCTGAAATGTTAACATGAATAATACATTTATTCCATTGTTCAAAACTCAATTTTCATTTAAAAATGCTTTTGAAATTACTTAGACCTTTTAATGAAGGAAAATGAGCCAATAACAGGCCAGAAAAGATGTGAACTCGTTCAATACGGTTTAAAAAGCATCTCAGGTTGAGACCTTAAGACTTATTTTGGGACATAATTCAATTTGTGTTATTCCATAGTTTACTATTATTACATGTTTTAAATAAGATGCAATCTGGACCCCAAGCTTTTAGCCTTTTAAACAGTGTGTGTGTATACTGTATAGGACTATGATCCGAATATTTCATTTTCCCAATGTGAAACAACACAGAGCAAATCCTTATTCATTTGAAACCATTTTCTAAAACCTTTCATCAAATGTCATCATACAATGTAACGCACACAATGTAAATGCTCATCTCATTGCCTGCATATGAGCATCACCTGATGTCTATAGCTCTGACAGCAGCTGAGCCAGTCACTGCCAAACGGAGCATGAATCTTTGAAGCTGGCCTTTACTGAGGGTTTGGCTGCGTCTTGTTTTTCTAATAGTATCACTGATCAAATCGGGCAGCAGTGAAGCTGTCAGCATCTTTGTGGGGCTTTTATAGTTGAGCGTCAGTCCAAAATCCAGTGCCAACCAGTTGGCATCTGCCATGAGAAATCACTTCATTTGCAGACCTCTTTATCAGCGAGACAGAAAGACACAGTTTTGTGTGCGTGTGGGTGGACGGGTGACTGGGAGAGAGAGAGAGGACAGCACGAGAATACGTTTTATTGCTTGCCGCTATTATATGTAGTGGATGCAGATCAGTCAAGTGCATTCATCCATGTTTCTGTGATCGCCAAGAACACAACGCACAAAAGGGACCGAAAGATGCCATTGCCAACATCCAAAAAAAAGGCACGAAAACACTATAAAAGCATTATTTTTCAATACAACTTCTGTGCTCATATCTAACTCTTGATGCAGATTAAAGATGCTCCACCAAATTGACTGAATCATTGATGCAAAATTTCCATTGGTTGAACCCACATTACTCTGAGCTTTGGTAAAGCGATGAATAGACGGCGTTTTTTTTCTCACATGGACTTACAGCGGGGGTTCACAGCAGAAAGCCTTGTTGGAGGCTCAAACGTAATGATAAGAGATCAAAGCAAAGCTCTTGTCTTCCAAAGCCTTTTGATGCCAAATTGACTTAAATGAGTAAACTTCCGTTATCTTTTCTTTTTCAATTACTTTAGCATGTGCTTTCCTTATCAGATCGTGTTTGACACATAGTTGGAGACTCTATTTGTAGCAAAAACATTATACCGCAAGCTATGGCTTCTTTAGGGGGTATTACTCATTTTCAACACAAATAGCTCACCAAACATCATGAAACAAAATATAAAATGCATGTATGCATCGTAAAGAAGCGAGACAACAATGGGTTATAGGGATATTATTATTTTAAGCGGGGAAATGCAACTGCATGAACAGAAAATAAGGTAACATTTATTTATTTATTATGTAATAGTGGATCTGACACTGAATCACTTAACATGCTGAATTGTGGTTGGGTGGAGCAGTTTTGAGTAGTTGATAGAGGAAGTGAAAAAAAACTGAGAACCATTCATTGTCTTGTTTTTTTCTAGGTTGGTGCAATAATGTTTGTTACTGTTAGTAATGTGACATTTGAACCTACGCTTCGGAGTTTGTGAGCGTGCCAGATGAAGCCTTGATTCGAAGCTTGTTATGTTAACGTAGAAATTAAGTGACCGATGTCAAAATCAAGTCTCGAACTCTCGAAGCTTTGAATCTTATCTCCGAACAGTCCAGGGAATGTTTGGGTGCTTTACCAATATATAACAATATTTTGGAGATCATGTAGTGTGTCTGTATTTTCTTTTTTCCTCTTAGTGATCTCTAATGAATGAGTCACTTTTATTAATCGGATCTTTTCACCGAATCCTCATTGGTCCGAAGCTGAGGAATCAGAGTTATTCGGACAGTTTACTCATGGATTGAAGCGGGTTCTTTTGCAATATAGAAAGCAACCCCTATCGTGGGATGTAGCGTATTTTATTCTAAAACAAACTTGACATTTCATCTTGCCGTCTTGCTGGGATGAAAAAAGTCGTTTTAAAATGTTTTCAATATAGTTTAACTTTATTTTACATTGAGGAGTAGAATGAAATGTGTTTGTGCGTGTAATCTCTCAGCTCCTAAATATTTGTATTATAGTTACAAAGCATTACAATTTAAATATCTTTTTCTCATCTGTTTACCTCAATAATGTGAAATGCATTATTCACTCAAATATCCAAATCTATCATGTAAATTGTAATGCAATGTTTAATTTATGATTGAAAACTGTGTTGTGCTGTTTGCAATCATGTATGTAATTGTGGAGTTGCTGTTGCCAAATTGGCCTCATGCTGGCACACAATTGTTTTGTTGATTTCTTGTCTCCTACACTGTTAAAAAGGAAACTGTGTAGTTGAAAGTGAACTTGATGCATAATAGAAATCAAGGCAAGCTTTCTTATTCTCAGGTTGATGGGATGAGAATGGATAGTGGCAGACCTCAAAACCAGCAAAGCAGTAAACTTTGACTATATTACACTATAGATATTTACTTGTATTTGTAGTAAATGTCGGCACAAACATACTTGTTTGACTATCTGTTTATTTGACTGGTAGAAGAAAATATCTAAGAATTACCAGTATGAATTTGCTCCCGTGGTAAAATGTCGCCACTAGATGTCATAACATTTTTCTTACTGATTCTGCATAGAGTTAGGCGAGTTGTTTTTGGATGTGTTCTCGATGGCTTTTATATTTTTCTTCATTCACACTCGATCTCGTTGGTGTGAGAGCCCTGGACAGCGGTGTGAACGGCGGCGAGAGGCCGATGAGTCAGCACATCCAGACAGAAAAGGCCTGTTGGGGCGTTCGTGCTTTGCTGTCTGTATGGAAATGGCAAGCTGTTCCTGCAACAGCCTCTGCAATTGATGATATGAGTAGATCCACAGCATGCCCGAAGGCCGCAAAACCTGCCATCTGCTTTCCCTAATTGAAAACACAATTGAAAGTAATGTGCGCACTCCGAATATGCTGCGGTAGGGAAAATGCAGAAAACGGCACAGTTAGAACGATTAGTGAGGCTGTCACGCAGAACCACTCGCAGCAAAACCTTAAATGCTCCAGTTTTATCATTATTTACACACCTTCTTTTCTCACTGGTCATTGAATGGATAGGGATTGAAGCTTTAAAGGGACCGTTCACCCTAAATGAAGTCGTCATTTACTCACCCTCAGGTTGTTCCACATCTGTATAAATGCCTTTGTTCTGCTGAACACAAAGGAAGATATTTGGAAGAGTGTCAGTAACCAAATGTAGATGTAATGGTGTGTGACGCACGGAAAGGAGCAGCTGTTGCTAAAGAAACCAAAAACCATAAATCTGACAAAGCGGTACAAATGTCCATCTCTAAATGAACATATTAATGTTTCTATGCATTTAGAATTTCTTAACTGTTTCCCACGAGAGAGTTTTTACCCACAATTTCTCAGTTCCTTTTTTAAACACTAATACGAGGCAAAAATATCTAATCATAAAATGTCATTGTATTCGTAGTAGGCCGCCGAACATTTATTTTATTTATCGTTTACTTACATGTGCTTTGGAAGGATGACCTTTTTTTACCATGGTAAGTCGCTTTACAGACCTTGCTTTATTGATTTGTAGACATTATTTTGCGTTTATGAATCGTACGTTATTATGCTGGTGTCTGTGACAGCAAATAAAAACTTCTGTGCTTAAAACATTGTTTGAGTAGGTGACTTTTATAATGATACCGGCGTCCACCACGACCCGTCTGTGTTTACCATTAATGCTTATATAAGAAACCGCATATTATTGTTATTGTTTGCCTGCAGACGCTCTGGTGGGTCTTGGTAGTTTTGTCATGGTTTTACCATGGTACATTACTCTGCCGTTATAAACTTAAAAAAACCTTTGTGCCGTTTGAAAAGTAAAACATACACAACATGTGCTTTAAAACACTGCATCGGATTTGAAGCTTGTCATGTAAACACGCACATCAATCAGATCACTTATTACTTACCTCTCATGTAAACACTACATTCAGTTTGCACAATCTGATTAAATTCAATCCGATGTGTCCATGTAAACGCAGCTAGTGACGTGCACTACCGCCACTGGCAGTTCACCACCGTCATGGCACTTTACCACCGCTTTGGTGCGGTTGTCACGGCCAACGTCACATCCCTATCATCAGTTAATGTTAACCCATCCGAGCATGAAGCAGATGTTTCGGAAAGCTGTACTTAAAGGAACTCTTATACGTGTAGCAAATAGACAGAATTTCTCAGGGATGCTGGGAGTGAAGAGGATGTAGAAATGATGCTAACGTCGGCGTGTGTCTTTAATTATGCATCTGTCTTCAATGTCAATGAAAGAAAATTGTTTTGGCACGTATAGATTCCACAGGTTTCATTTCCGCTTTGATGCTCACCTCCTGATCTGAGGAGGAGAAGAAGCATCAAGTTCAGTCGACGCTCGCCGTGATCGATAAACCCGCTGCGTGCGTCTGACTGAGGTGAAATGCTGATTAGGTCAACCGGCCGTAAATTGTTTCTCCAAAGGAAATGTCTTGACGTGTCTTATGAACTTTACGTTGTTGTTCTGGTCCAAGATCCTTAAAATAAATAGATGATTTTTTTGTAATCCTGTTGTTCGGCAATCTTGCCGTTTTACTTTTGGAAGGATTGTGAGGTCATATATTTATTCTATGCGAAACACCAAAGAACTAAGAGGGATATTTTTGTGAGCCATCATGTCCCATCAGAAACAATTCGCATGGAAGCTTAGACATTCATGTGCTTCTTCCGTTTCATCATGTGTCATATGAATCAGGCTGACACAAAGATATCACATGCCGGAGATATCACAGACGCTTTGTGCTTTGAGTTAGGTAACACTGTTCTCTGGATTCATTTATCTGCAGAACGACAGCTGTCCGCATGCAATGACATCAGCGGGTGACGGTGAAGATTAGAACAGTATCAAATATTTATCAAAAGGTTTCAGTTTGCATATCTGTAGCCTATTAAGCGTTTGACTCTTTTTGTTGGGAATGGTGTGGGTTTCATGTTCTAAAAATACATTTTTATGATCGTTTCAAATCTTCAGCTGATGTGATTTGTATGACTATATGAGTCGTAAGGATAAACGAGTATGCTCAAACACTGGCAAAATATCAGCCTCTTGCTTTTGCTAATGCAGATCGGTGCGAATTTCATGACACAATAAATTGCTTCTCAATAAATTCCAGGCTGCAAACCAAATTTAATCTCTCATAAACCTACTAGATTTGGATCTTAACCAACAGCCCCCCGTTGAAGTCCATTATATGGACGACCCCGAGAAGATTTCCTTCCAAGCCTCAATCTGTTTCCGCAGAAGAATTAAACACACGGATGGCTTGTATGATATGTGAATTACATTTTTATATTAAAGTGAACTACTCCTTTAAGATGTGAATTTCAGTTATAATATAAATGGTTCTTTAAAAATGTCTGTTTTGCTTGGTTGTTTTAGTCTTTTACAAAATATAGCGAATGACAAATACCTGTTTTGCTTAGTTTATTTGTTGTGTTCGAAACAATACTGTACAAGTACTGTACTTAATTTATGGGGCAGATCACCCCAAGTCATTATTTATTCGCCTCATGTTGTTTAAAACTTGAATGCGACTCTTTCTCCTGTGAAACACGAAAGAAGATATTTTGCGCAATGTCTCTGTGGTTTTGCGTTCATTCATACAATAGAAGTCAATGAGGTTCAATGTTGTTCGGTTATCAACATTCTTTAAAATATCTGATTTTGTGTTGTGCAGAAGAAAGTCGTACAGGTTTAATACGACATGTGGGTAAATAAGTAATGCGTCATTTTTGGGTGAACTATTCATTTAATCTTCAAGGAATATGTCATTGAATCTGAGCCAGAATCTATTCAATTTAATCCAAGGTCAGAAATTTAGTATTAAAAAGTCAAAGAAACTCTCGTGGGTTTAATATGTGGTTAAATCGAATGGGATCTCGGTTTGCAGAAAGTCTTGTAAAAAAATGTAAGCCGCATTCCAGCGTGCTGCACACTCACGTAATTGAATCTAGCCGTGCAGAAAGCAGAGATGAACGTTATCTCTTACTCCTCTGGTGTTTTTCGTAAGTGCTCTAATGTGCGAGATGTTCTGCCAGCCTCCGCACACATGAAGACCTTTTTCTCACTAACCCAATCAACATCCGACTGCTTTAAAGCCCTAACTCACATCCTGACAAACTAATGGACTCTGTAAATTTACTCGGCCTGTCACTTTCTCATCACTCTTAATTACATACTGTCGATCAACGGCGACCTCTAGATCTCTCTATATTAATGGAAAATATACATTCTTTGGATGAAATATGAGTCATTGTATTGTCAGGTCAGCTGTCATCATCGAGTTTTCAATGGAATCACCTCGGCCAAATTCATATTTATGAATACTTTTTGAAAGGGAACACATGCTTATTTTCTTTGATTAAATTCATTGTATTTATTAAAGGGATAGTTCACCCAAACATTAGATTTTTTACTCACCCGCGTTTTATGCGTTTTAAGACCTTTATTCGCGTCTTCGGAACACAAATAAAGATATTTTAATGACAGCCAAGAGGTTTCCAGGCCTCCTTATAGACATCATGCGAAATTCTCTCTGTCACGGAAAAGTATAAAAGACGTTGTTAAAATGGTCAATCTGATCATCAATTTCATTTTTATGAAGCGACGAGAATACTTTGTGCGCAAAAGAAAGTGAAATAACGACTTTAATCAATGTATTCTTCTCCTGTGAGTCTCCGACATGCACGTATATATGTCGTGGTGCTCTCGTTGCGCATGTGGCGTTCAACTCGCAAATGTTAAATATCCATTTTGTGTCACTATTGATGCAAGCTGTTTTCTCATTAAAACTGATATCTGAAAAGCCTACAACATGTTATTTGACAGACTTTACCCCATATAGTGAGAGCGTGTCCTGTTATTGGGGCATGTTGTCACAAAAAGCCATTATGTGTTAAATGAACTGCAACTTTTCCCGAGCAGTTATGGTGGAATGGTTTTGAAGCCAGCACATTATGAACACAAACACAAATTTGAACACAAATCTGAGAAACACCTTGGTATTTATTACTAAAAAGATCGTTATGCTGATGGGTTCCCATAATTAGGCAAATTAGTGTTCGTTTACTGGAAATCGGTCTTCCTCTGAAATCAAATCATGTATTTCCAAGATCCTTCACTTCGAGAATAAGGTTTCTGTTACATACAATTGCTAACAGTTGTTAGAATGCTGTGCAAATGCCCAGCGCTGGATCTCTGGACATCTGGACCTCGGTTGAGCCTGTGATCGTGGACTTGACCTTCATTATCATATCATATCCTGCTCGGCTTGACTTTATTGAACAGGTTAGCATTTGACAGCGCTTCTCCAATAGGTCACTGTCGGAGACTAGATGGATTACCGTAGTAAAGCATTATCGATTTCACTGCATTATAATGCTCACCAGGTATGACATTCAGAGCCGTAATTTAACCACGACGTGGCAAATCGTTACATTTGCAGTCGTGACATCACCTTCCAACACGTTTACCCACAATCCCCTGCGTCCTCAGTGTGAAATTCATTGCAATTCTGAAATGTGGAAATATAATTGTTTAGGATGTAATTTTGAGAGTTCAGTCAAATTGAGAATACGTCCAGCTGTCAGAGATACAGTCAGTGGGGCTTCTCTCATTGAGATGATTGGATATAATGTGCACCTCGTGTGGACGGTGACGATCCCAGCCAGAGGAAATGAGAGAAATTATGAGGAACTCTGTGACAATGAACAAGCCGCGTCTCACAGCCAGCATGTGCTCGCTATTCTGAGCAAGAAGCGATTGTATTAGCCGTGCAAGGAAATTGGATGTTTTACCAGGGATGTTTTTCTCTTTTTGTGATAAATACCAAACACCATACTAAGTTTCACGAAAGATGTTTCTTGATGATCTCTTGTGGATGTTTTCATTAGGCTACTGTATGTGTCTGTGAATATACTGGGGTTAGAAGTTGTTGTCTGATTCCCTTGTGAGCAAATTTACAGATTTTACATACTTTGCAGAAACATTTTTTAGTCTGGTTGAAAGCAATCGCCTACTAAAGTGGTTAAATATATTTATATTTATATACATATCTATCTTATGGGTAAGGGCCAGGACCATGGAATGTTCGTCCAATCGTTGCAACCGGTCTCCTAAATCCAGATAAATGTTTCCAGCCAAACCGAAAAGTATTGTAGGACTGCACAATATTAATGAATACTGCGGCATGTGAGAAATCGCTAAATAATGTGATAAATATTTTATGTGACATGACAATTGAAGTTTGTTAAATCAATTTGAATATTATTTAATATTTTAGGTATCTCTTTATTTCTTAGATGTTAATAATATTTTGCATGCACGTACACAGGGACTATCATTCACATGGCATTTTCTTGTCTTATCTAAAGTATTAAAAACATTTCGTTATTGCAAACCATCACATTATGCATATGACAACATGCACATCTGCAATATTTCTATAATTTTGATATATTGTACAGGACAGTGTTGGGTGTCTAAGTCATTGGTTACTGTAATTTAATTACTTTAGTAAAGTAAGGGATTACTTCAAAATGTCTTTACAGTTACTTCTGATGTAGTTAAACTAAATACTCTTTGAAATATATGTGTGTGCAATAGTGGAATTTACATCACAATTCAAAGAAATCTGTGCTATTTTATGTAGTTTTATGTTATTTATTTGAATAAATTTAAAGAGCTGTTTCATGTCTTTCCTTGAATCACTTAACTAATCAAGCTTGATATTGGATCTAGAAAGTAATGAGTTATAAGTAATGAAATACTCATTTGTACAGTGATCAAATTACACTATTAGTAACTAGTAATTCATTACTTTTTCAGAGTAACTTGCCCAACACTGGTACAGGTGCCATAGTGTTTCCAGAAAAGAAGAGATATTGGATCACTGGTGTTCCTTTTTAAATCAGAAGTAGATTATTTCCTGAAGTCCAGTCACTTATCCTCTGTTTTCTCTGCTCAGGAACTTCTACTACATCACGCTCCTGCGGGACCCTGTGTCACGCTACCTGAGCGAGTGGAAGCACGTGCAGCGTGGCGCCACATGGAAGACGGCTCTGCACATGTGCGACGGCCGTCCCCCCACTCCGGATGAGCTCCCGGCCTGCTACAGCAGCGAAGACTGGACCGGCGTGTCTCTGCAGGAGTTCATGGCCTGCCCGTCAAACCTCGCCAACAACCGTCAGACTCGCATGCTGGCCGATCTCAGCCTGGTGGGCTGCTACAATCTGTCTTCCATGAGTGAAGAGCGACGGGCCGACCTGCTCCTCAGCAGTGCCAAGCGCAACCTGCGTCGCATGGCTTTCTTCGGTCTAACTGAATTCCAGAGGAAGACGCAGTTTCTGTTCGAGAGGACGTTTGGTTTGCACTTCATCTCTGCCTTTACTCAGATCAACGGCACCCGTGCGGCCGGGGTCACGGTGGGCACATCCACCCGGAGGCGCATTGAGGAGCTGAACGCGTTGGACGTGCAGCTGTACGAGTACGCGCGGGAGCTTTTCTTGCGACGCGTACAGTACTGCCATCAGATGGAGAGGCAGGAGGTGAGAGATAGGAGACGAGAGCAACGCAGGAAAATGAAGGCTAGACAACAGGAGGGTGAGGAAAGAGAAGATGCGGAAGAGGAAATAGGAATAATGAGAGAGGCAGAGGACGTAACAGGTGTGACTGAAGACTACAGTAGTCAGGTGGTGAGATGGTGAGGTCTTTCCATACACCTTCATTCAGTTTTCGAACTGTGTCAGTCAGGTCCTGAGGGTTCAAGTAAATGCTAAAAGTAAGATTATATTCGGCCGGACTTGGTTAAAAACGGATTTGTAGGTGCTTACTTCAAAACAAAGTCTGTTGGTGTCCGTTCTGCACTTTATAAAATGAGTATATATTATTTATGATTTAGTATGTTACAATGGTACATTTCTCCGAGGTGTATTTTATTTCATAAATCGGTCAATGTTACTGAAGTTAAACTAAAACGGTGCCTGTCAGTCTTAAAAATGTCACTTAGGTAAACTTTTAGCTTTTTTTTGATGAAAAATGAAAAGCGGAATAAAGGGCAATAATGATACATCAGTGAAATCTTTTATTTTACTATCATTTAAGGCCCAGTGTCCCTTAAAGGGATATTTCACTACCAAATCAAAATTTCGCCCTGTTTTACTCACCCTCAAGGTATCATAACTGAATATGGTTTTCTTCTGGAAGGATAATCCAGTCAGAGGATGAATGGGAGTGAACGGGTGTAGAAGTTTTGTGCATCCATTGATCAAAGAACTGCTCAACACGATTCTGTGGTCTTGACAAAGGACTTCTGAAGCGATTCGATGCGTTTGTTTAAGAGAAATATGAAACTTTAGATGTCTAGCTTCCATCATTGCTCGAATGCGCGTGAACCAGAGGCTTGTTCTTCCGGCAAATGAGGTTGACGAAATCTCCCGCCAGAGTAGACACTATCCTATTGGCTGAAAACGAAAAATGCAGCATTCGCCACTGGAATTTATGACACGCCTGCATCCTCGGCCGGAAGAACAAGCCTCTGGTTCAAATTGTCACGAACGTGGTAGTGGAAGAACCCAAGCGCAGGCAGCAGGGATGAAGGGGTTAACAAATAGACTTTAATAATCAAACAGGAACAAAACAAACACCCTCGATGGGGAAAACACTATTAAACAAGAAACCAACTGAAAAACTAAACAAGACTAGCAAACACTCAATAGAATTATTAGGAACCATGAACACTCCACAGGACAGGATACATGAATACGTACAAGCAAGGGATCATGTACAACCAACGAGCACAAGACAATAGACAAGAGGGTATTATATAGGGAGACTAACAAAGGGGAAAACGATGGGCAGGTGTGGGTAATGCGACACAGGAGGAGAGCTATACTAGAAACGAGAGGGGCGGGGCCAAATGACGAGACAGGAGAGAACGCATATTATGTCCTGATTGACCATAATATGTTCCTCTCCACATAAAACACGTGGGTCTGTCATGATTCTGCCCCTAGACCAGAAAATCAAGACAAGAGCTGGCAGAATCATGACACAAATGTATACCAGAGATGACGGAAGCTAGACATCAACGTTAATAGCGCTGTCAGTATCGATATTTCTCTTAAAAAAACGCATCGAATCGCTTTGTCATATATTGCTGGAACATGTGCACAGATCACAGAGCAATAGCTCCAAATTAACACTTAAACCCCACAACCAAACCGTCTTCATCCTCTCCTTAAGTCTATAAATCCAAATCCACCCCGCACCATCGAAGAAACTGCATTGGAAATTCTTAAATGGCTATATATCACGTTTTAAATAAATGAATTGAAATTGAGTTCATTTTTTAACCAAAAGCTTCATTTTTGTTACAATATGGCTGTCAAAAGCAGTAGAATGTCTTCATCAGTACCCGTTTTCCTGTTTCTTCTTGTGGGAATTGACCAAGACACACAGACCAGATAAATTAGACAGTATATTACATTATAACAGGAAACTGTGGATCTTATATTAAAAAAATATTTGACTGAAGATGATGCGAGTTATATTTTTACAATACCAACCAGTAATTTCCGCTGATTGTTTCATTGTTGGGGAATTTTGGTAGAATAATAATGTGTATGAATGAAGGACGTGTGTATATATGTACAATAAACGCAATTTTATGTTGGCTTGTCAGTCTGAAAAGGGTGTGAAATGCGAATAAAATTTTAATGAAAATACAGAATCGCATGGTCAACACAACAGGTGTATTTCAATTCATTTTCAAGTGTACTTAATGAGTTACTGGTTTATTTGCACCGAAGATGCATGTGTATTGTGAAATGTAGGTGTTGTTGCGGTACTAAAACTCTAAAAGAGTTTTTAAAAAATTATAAAAGTTTACAGTATAAACAAAGATTTTATGTTCTTCAACTTTGCTACATAAGAAACAAGTATATACTATACAGTATGCAATGGCTAGGGAACACACACGCAGGTGAAATGCATACCTTGGATACATTGTGAATTGCTTTGGATGAAGCATACCTAATGGATAAACATACAGTAAATGGATGCTTGTGGTTTTGGATGCTGAGAGGTCAGTCGATTATTTACAGTAAAGCACAGCTATGACCTTATTATAAACTCCTTCTTGAAACCCTTTTGGTTTGGTTTGTCTGTGTGTGTGCGTGCGTGCGTGCTTGTGCACCTATAGTATGGTTATGTGTGGTCTCTGGTGAGCTGTATGTGGTCATGCACAGACGGGCAGCTGAGCTTCCGCATTAACTGCCAGACTCACAACTATAATCTCCTAAAACCTCAAGAAATGGGCTCCCAAAATAGACCAGCGAGCACTGAAATAAAATTAAGATGGATGAAAAGAAAATGAAATTCTGAATGAGGCAATCCAACCACTCGATTCAAAAGCTGCATGTGATGTCTCACTTCTACCACCATAGTTAGGTATATATGCGTTTGCATAAGCAATAGTGTGTTGTGTGCCACAGATCCTTCAGAACAAATAATTCTATTCAAATCAGAACATTAAGTAGGTTAGGAATAACAATGGAGGGGAGACTTAAGCAGAGAGTCTCATGAATATGGACTACAAGATGTGGTTCAACTCCTGTGGATAATGTGCCCCACTAGAGCTGTTTCTCAAAGGTCTGTTATCGGTGGAGAGTGACAGGCCCTGCTGCTTTGGGACTTTGGAGAGATGCTTCGGTGACCTGTTCTGTTCATAAGAATGTTCATTTTATGCTTAGGCACATTTATAATACGGCTCTTGCTAAAAGCACAACTAGCACACTTCCCGAGCTGCCTGAGGTTTTTCTGTCTAGGATTAGCAGACTTTAACCGAACGTCACCTGTTAGTGTCTGTGCTGCATGTTTTCGTCTTATTTAAAACACACAGCGGGTTTCAGAACTGTGAAAGAGTTTTATTTGGAAAAATGAAAAACAAAGGGGTCCCAGAAGTATTCGCTATACATTCTTCGTTTGTGTTCATTAGATATTTATAAAGCAATTTTTCCTACTATGGTAGTCAGCGGTACAAGCATACTTTCAAATATGTTTCTCTGTATGCATACAGCTGCAGTGCAACAGTCCTAAATGAAGCATCCCCTCCTAACTTTACTTTTATAAGTGTCTGCAGATCAGTTAGGAGAGGTGGGGGAGTAGCTGCTCTTTTTAAAGATGTCTATCAATGTAAGCAAATATCATTTGGAAATTACACGTCTTTTGAATATCTGGGTATTGTGTTAAAAGGTGCTCCTCGCATTTTACTAATCACTATTTACAGGCCTCCTAAATACTCTTCATCCTTTGCTGAGGACTTTACAGAACTGTTATCAACAATTTCCTCAGAGTTTGACTGTTTCTCTATTGCCGGAGATTTTAACATTCACGTAGATAATGCAGAAAACAATATGGCAAAAGAAATCAAAACTGTTTTAAAAACATTTGACCTGACTCAGCATGTACATGGACCCACACACAATCGTGGACACACTCTAGATTTACTTATCAGTAAGGGTCTAAACATTTCATCTATTGTTATTAAGGATGTAGCACTATCTGATCATTTCTGTATTTTCTTTGATGTATTGATCTCCCCTGCCATTGAAGTTAGATCTGTGTCTGTCAAGAAGAGATGCTTAAATGAGAACACTAGTGTACTATTTATGAAGGCCATATCCTTAACACCAAGCATATCTTCTGACTCTGTTGATTCTCTCCTTGATTCTTTTAACTCGAAGGTTAAAAGTGTAATTGATGATATTGCCCCTGTGAAAATCAGGAAGAGTGGTAGACAAAAAGCACCTTGGAGAAACTCAACAGCGGTGCAAAATATGAAAAGACAATGCAGAAAAGCAGAGCGCTTGTGGCGGAAGACAAAACTTGTAGTCCATTATAACATCTACAAAGACACCATCCATGCTTTCAATATGGAACTAGGCAAAGCTAGGCAGACTTTCTTCTCAAATATTATAAATAGCAACTTAAACAACACCCGGACTCTTTTCGCTACTGTAGACAGACTGACAAACCCCCCAAGCCAGATTCCCAGTGAAATGCTCTCAGACAGCAAGTGCAGTGAGTTTGCTTCTTTCTTCTCTGATAAAATCAATAATATTAGAAAGGTGATCAGCACATCCTTGAGTAGCGCTGGGGTCAGGCAGATCACACCACAACCTGAGAAAGTAGTTACAATGTCTGATTTTGAAGAAATTGATGGCAAAAATTTGGAAGAAACCGTTCAACACCTTAAAACATCAACCTGCGCCCTTGACGCACTTCCCACATCTTTTTTCAAAAGTGTGTTAAACTGTTTAGAAGCAGATCTCCTAGATGTGGTAAATGCCTCACTTCTCTCTGGAAGTTTCCCAAACTCCCTGAAAACTGCTGTTGTCAAACCCCTCCTGAAAAAGAGCAATCTGGATAAGACCATATTAAACAACTATAGACCGATCTCAAATCTTCCCTTCATAGGTAAGATCATTGAAAAAGTTGTCTTCAACCAGCTGAACAAATTCTTAAGCTCAAACGGATACTTTGACAATTTTCAATCTGGGTTCCGCCCACATCACAGCACAGAGACAGCACTCATTAAGATAGTAAACGACATTCGCTTAAGTACTGATTCAGGCAAATTATCCGTGCTGGTCCTACTCGACCTCAGTGCTGCATTTGACACGGTCGATCACAACATACTTATAGACAGGCTGGAAAACTGGGTGGGGCTTTCTGGGATAGTCCTAAAATGGTTCAGGTCATACCTAGAAGCAAGAGGTTATTATGTGAGTATAGGTGACCATAAGTCTGAGTGGACATCCATGACATGCGGAGTCCCCCAAGGCTCAATTCTTGCGCCTCTCCTATTCAACCTGTACATGCTCCCAATGAGCCAAATAATGAGAAATAACCAAATTGCTTACCACAGCTATGCAGACGACACACAGATATACTTAGCCCTATCGCCTAACGATTACAGCCCCATTGACTCCTTGCTCAAATGCATTGATGAAATAAATAGTTGGATGTGCCAAAACTTTCTTCAGTTAAACAAAGACAAAACTGAAGTCATTGCGTTTGGAAATAAAGATGAAGTTCTCAAGGTGAACGCGTACCTTCACTCTAAAGGTCAAACAACAAAAAATCAAGTCAGGAATCTCGGTGTGTCTCTAGAGTCAGACCTTAGCTTCAGTAGTCATGTCAAAGCAATAACTAAATCAGCATACTATCATCTGAAAAATATTGCAAGAATTAGATGCTTTGTTTCTAGTCAAGACTTAGAGAAACTAGTGCATGCTTTCATCACCAGCAGGGTGGATTATTGTAATGGGCTCCTTACTGGCCTTCCCAAAAAGACCATAAGACAGATGCAGCTCATACAGAACGCTGCGGCAAGGATTCTGAGCAGAACCAGAAAATATGATCATATCACACCAGTCCTCAGGTCTTTACACTGGCTACCAGTTACATATAGGATAGATTTTAAAGTTTTACTACTGGTATATAAATCGTTCAATGGCCTAGGACCTCAATACATTGCAGATATGCTCATTGAATACAGACCCAAAAGAACACTCAGGTCATTAGGATCGCATCAGCTAGAAATACCAAGGGTTCTCTCTAAGCAAGGAGAGTCTGCATTTAGCTATTATGCGAGCCGCAGCTGGAACCAGCTTCCAGAAGAGATCAGATGTGCTCCTACAGTAGTCACATTCAAATCCAGACTCAAAACACATCTGTTTAACTTTGCATTTGATTAATGTGCCACTGTGCCTCTGACCGTCCGACTGTTTGCGCTGTACTTTATTTTATTGATTATCTAATCTAAACTATATTTTATTTTATTTTATTAACTGGTTAATTTTTATTTTTCTTATTTCTTCTAAACTATGTTATTTTATTTTTTTATTCTTAACTGGTTACTTTTATTTTTCTTATTTCTTAACTGTTTTATCAAATGGATATTTTTAATTTCTTCTATGTAAAGCACTTTGAATTGCCATTGTGTATGAAATGTGCTATACAAATAAACTTGCCTTGCCTTGCCTTGCCTATGCAAGATGTATACAGATTTGGAACAATGTGAGTGTGAGAAAATGAGGATTTTTGTTTTATGTTCTGTTCCTTTAAATGATTCATTTAATGAACAAAGTTTAGGTCTGGACCAGTGTTGTTTTCATCTTGCATAATGGTCTACTTTGCCAATAATCTGGTAAATGTCCTGTTTTTGCCGTCAAGTATGAAGGTCAGAAAATAAAAACTCCGGTAAGGTGCAGAAAAACAAGGTAGAGTTTGAGACAGTGTCTTGGAATCACATGTCTGACAACGTCACACACTCCCCTGACAAATCTATAAATGGCATTAATGAGTCAGCTCACCTTGGCTTTTGTGCAGGTGACAGGCAGCTGTCCTTCCTGATCATTTTGCATCCTTCCATTCGCTTCCAGCGACACCGGCCATGTGTCCCTAATTAATATTACACCTGCTCAGAAAGATGGATGCAGAGAAAACCGCCCTTCCAGACCGCAGAAGACTAAAATACCCAGCTCATTTGTTCCATCTTTGCCTTCCAATGCATCATGTGAGAAGCTCGGGAGTCAGACGTCAAATATTTGGTGATAAGTTGGCTGAAAAGCGTTTCTGTTTTGCAATGATTGCTATGCCAAAAATAAGCTAGTTGATTCTGCGTTAAATCTAACTTTTTGCATATCCCCTGTTGACTTCATTCTTTAGGAAACATGACATAAGGATAGATTTAATAAGACAGGCCTTCATAATATACGATTTTCATGATACAAAAATACATATTTGCCCTCAACTCTTTTGTCTTTGTGTTAACCTTTATCACCTTTGTGATGCAACTCATTTGACTGGTTTGGCTGATCCAGAAACAGTCAAACGGGTGCCTGAGGTCATTCATACTGACTGACTGTCCCAATTATAATCTCAATTCATCAAGGTTACTGCCTTGCTCTTCCGACCGTGGGGTCAAAGTGTCCCTCATTGGCGTAGACCAGTTTGCCTCTTTTTTTTATATATAAAAGTAAAGCCACCAAACAAATGTTTAAATATTTCATGAGGTGGGATTGTGAATGTTGGCGGATAGTTTTCCCCAGGAATTGTTGACATCCTGAATTATCATTGTTTAACCAACAGCAATTGTAAAAGTATAGTACGGGAGATAATGGAGACACTAATCTGTCCGTCCATCCATCCAAATATTTTTTCAGAATAACTCACAATAATGAAACACATCTACCATGACTGAAAATATATTAAGATAAACACATATCAGTGCTTTTAACAGGTTTCTTATTGTGTGAAAGAAAAGCGAAACGTTCTGCCAATTCTTTGGGATGGTTTATTTATTACTCCTGCATTGATTTTTAAGATGAATCTGATCCAGATATAAGACTTTGTCTTGAGGTCTGATGGATATTCCGGGAACAAAATATCTTCATTCCCAAACCTTTACTACAAATATACACTTTCCCTTGGTTGGGTCAAATATGAACATTTTCTAGGTTAATACATGAAAAGAAATCGTGATTGACTGCAACTCTATTTTTATGAGAAATGTTTGAGGTTATGTTCAAATCTCATAATAAGATGAATCCTTCAGAGAGTTAAATACACTTAGATGAAACATTGTTTCTTTTTTAAGAGCAGATGATTGTAATAAAACTGTTGCGGAGACGAATGTCTTACACAATGTTATTGTCTTCTCGAGGGTAAAAACTCCTTCTCCGTATATCAGGAATGAGGAGTCAGTGGGGATGGCGAAGAACAGACGGATCATTTCTCATTTCTGACAACAATAAAAAGATCCACTGTCTGTTGTTTACTCTGAGACCTCCGGTCACTCTTACAACCTTAAAATCAAACCTCATACGATTTTCACTGATATGGATAATATTTCTCTCATCTGTTACATACAGAACAGTTTTTAAACATGCTTCACAACTTTTGGACACCGGGAATCCGCTTGGACAAGAGAAAGTATTTAGATAACAACTAATTCACTACATACGTAGGCATGGGCAGGGTACCACACGATAAATCATTTTGAAACAATGACCCAACTTAACCTTTAGTTTGGTTGCATATGATGCCAAAAGGTCATTAAAATGGTTCTTTAGTGTGGCTTTAGAGGGATTTAAGAATGTTTGTCTCCCTCTGGAGGTAATTCTGTGTACCCTTTATGCTAAAACGGCTGGCTGCTCTCAGACACTTCAGAAGAGTGATGTATAAACGGAGGGCGGGTCAGCTGCAAGTAGGTGGGACTTTATCTGCAAGTGGGCTGTACAAAGCGCCGGAGGATTTTAATGCATTTATTTAATGTCATGTGTTGTGTATTGGTACATGATCCACTGTTGGTATTGGAATATTCAATATTTTTCAATAATAAATTCAAAACCTCAAACCAATGTTGCTCTCAGATAAGGTCCAAAGAGAAAAACCGAATCACAAACCCAAAGCACCAAGCACTACATCAGTTAGCCAATTGGATGGGTTTGCTTAGGGGTGAAGCCCATCAAGGCAAAATTTTGCCAGCTACAGCAGGGGAGCGTATTATGACAACTAAGAATGTTGCTGTCAGATAAGGTTTCCCTGTTTTTGATGAAAAAAATGACCGCAGGCCTCGAATCAACCTCCTACGCAATACAAACCCAAAGCACTAACCATTGGATGGGCCTACTTGAAGGTGACGGCTTATATCACTCGTTAGTTATAAATGATTTCAGTGGTTTATTTGCAATCAATAAGTATCAAAACTAGAAATGTGTCCCGTTGCGAGATTTTTTTAAATGATGCAAATAGGAATTGTATGAACCTTTTTGTGTGTTTGTCATTGTTACATTGTTACATTTCAATAACTTTTTATACATTATCGTGTTTGTGGAAAGTCAGCTAATTCTTATATAATCTTTAATCCCAAATATATTGAAGGAATCATCTTCTTTTTTACAACAGTTTGATAACATTGCTCAAACTTCTGTCATGCTGCACCAAAGTTGGATGATATCCTCACAGATATTCAGCAGACACCATTACTTTACAAGCTTAATGTAAGAAAGGTGGTTTTGATATTAAAGACGAATAACTCTTAATTTTTTCAATAGCGCTACAAATAATGAAATGTTACACAATGTTTACATCTTGAAATATTGTAATTAAAAGACTGCTATATTCCAAATGATTGTACATCATGAAATAATTTCTACCTTTCAGTCTGAAATATAATTATTTTAAGAATGCAAAAACATTCACTGTGGAAATGTATGATCTTATTTATAAGAACCAGAATAGAAAAATGAATGTTGTCAAAGTTCAAGCAGTGCCTCAGAACAAAAGTGAACTGATGTCATTCTGGACAGTGGTTCATAAATACAGTTATGGCTGGTCTAAAGGTTACTAACACATCCACATCCATATCCATTCACACATGAAACATGACACAACATATATATATATATAGTTAAATCCACCAAAAAATATCTACACATGTGTATTCAACACCTCATTATATGTTGGCCTTTGGAAGTAATCGTTTTCCAACACTGATGTATGATCTTGCAGTTAAATGAAAGGTGTTATTTGCACGAATATTGCAGACGGCAATGCATTGATACACTTCATGCACAAATTTGCTCGATTTCATCTTCCTCATCTTTGTCATCGTTTACAATTCCCTCATCGATACTCTCCATGCGGACCCTCTGGCCATCCGGGTCTCTTTGTGTGGGCAGACATGATGAAATATTGTCAATCATAAGAAGTTTGGCATCGCTTTCTATGGCTTTAGCCATGCTGGACGCAAAGCTGTCAATCGCCTGGTGTATCTCCGCCTTCACCAGGCACTGGGACTGATCTTCAACTGGTCAAAAATAAAGTAAAATCTATAAATAAGAGCTTTGTCAAATTAAAATGCAGACCCAGTGTTTTTTTGTTCTTACTGAAATGCATGCACTGATGATCATAATTTCATTATACCTTTTGAATGTTCCACCTGGTCCTCAAACATGACGGAGCTTCTAGGTTTGTTGAATGAAGCACTGCAGTGGGAGGTTTCTGGAAACTCGGAACAGTTATCAAGCAACATGATATCTGTACCTACAGAGTAACATTTATAAAATAAAACAAAATGAACAAAACCATAACTGTTCAAACGATTTATTGTTTCAAAATGTTCCTTTCGGTTTTTTTACGTTGCTTTTCACCTATACAAAATCGTGAATTTGTATATTTACACTATTTGCACTACAGAAATAAGTTTAATAAGTAAAAAAGGGGTTCAATTTGATTTAAAAGCGCTTTAACAATAATTGTATTTACACACACCTGAGTCCTGGGAAAAGCTAAAGCCGGTGTCTCCAGTGCTGCTCCCGGCACCCAAAAGCTGACCTCCACCTGCAAGCATGGCTGTCAGGTGTGGAGACATACCGAGATCTGCAAAACAGAAATATGTCTATTCAGCACATTATGCATGTGGTCTCTGTTTTTTTTAACATTTACAGCAGGGTGCCGATGACACCAACGCCATGAGTTTTATTCCAGTCTGTATGACCTTGAGGGTTACTTTGTAAGTCCACAACAGGTTTCAGTTTTCCGTCAGTTAAATCCCCATGAAAATACATAGATGTATAATCTTAGTATACCTGTGATTCGATTTGAGATGTTAAAGAGGCGGGACTTCCTGTGACGACTGACGAATGATTCTCTGTAGTGGTGGTCACCACAGCACATGCCAAGCATCTCCTTCCTAACGGTTTTATTCCACAGCCCGTATATGAGAGGATGACACGCGGCACTGACGAACGACAGCCAGGTCACCAGTGTTTCCAGTCCGGGAGACACGCTTCCTTTACCCCACACTGCTTCTGTGCAAATCACTACGACATACGGCCCCCATGTTAACAAGAAGGTGCCAACCACCACTAAAATGGTGACCAGTGCTTTACACTGACTGCCGGCATAAATCATGCCTCTACGACTTCCGACGGAAGAAAGAGAGGCGGTGGAGTTCTTTCGGCCATTCCTATTGGACGACGAGGGCAACTGGGATACAACCACCGTCCCACAATGCACCTTGCGGGCTTTGAGCCGAGCCACCTGGAAGATGAGACTGTAGCACACCAGCACGGCACAGAGCGGAATCAGCCAGCACGACACGACCCAGAATACAGTGTAGCCAAGTTCACGATGCCAAGCTACAGAGCACGTCTTCTTGAAAGGGTCGAACTCGAATGCGGACCACCCGAATAGAGGTGGAAGGCAGCCCATTAGAGAATGGAACCACAGATACACGATGGCCACGGTGGCACGGTTTCCAGTGATCTTGATGGGGTACACCATAGGGAATAACACAGCATAGTACCTGATAGAACACAACAAAATTGTGTGACTTTCTTTCTTCTGCACAACACAAAAGGAGATATTTTGAAGAAGAACGTTGGCAACCAAACAACCCATTCCATAAAACTCCTCACCTGTCGATGGCAATGGCTCCTAAAGTCAGCATGCTGGCAGAGCTGATGAGCAGATAGAGCAGTGCTGTGAAATTACACCACAACACACCAAACAGCCATTCCCCATTAAAAGAGCTGACCACCACAAACGGCAGAACCAGAAAGGACAGAAGGAGGTTAGACAGCGTCAGGCTGCACACAAACTTATTGCTCGGAGTCAGGAGGTAGGGCTTTCGATACAGGGTCACCACGACGATAAGATTACCCAGACACACGGACAGAGCGATTATGAGGATGGCGACAGACTCCACCACCCAAATCCTGCCGTCTCCCACATCTGTGACATTCGCCAGCGATGTTTCATTGCGGCTGCTGTTCATGGTATCATCCGAACGGAGAGCAACGATATGTTTGCACAGGCCTTAGATCCATTTCTTGGGCATCTCACGAAGACTTCTTTAAGGAAACAAAAGAAACATATGCGGTTAGCGCAGCTATTTCTGTTCAACACAAAAAGAATAGACTTTTTTATACAATAGAAATAAATAAGGACCGGAGCTGATCCTAAAAAACTGTTTCTCGTGGTTTTCTTCTTGAGGAAAGTCATATGAGCGGGAACACAAACAAAACAATAAAAAACGAAATATATTTTCAATAGACTAAATGTAAAAAGAAAAAAAATTGAAACGCATAAGAAAACTTCCCTTCTTAATAATATTCATTAAAAAAATAACTAATAACTACAGTAATTGAAATTATTTGAAATAAAACCCCGAATTTACCATTGTCTCATTGTATTGACAATTGTTCGTAATAAATCTGCCATAAACGTGGTTTCTTAAGTTTTACTATAATAAATTCGTGGTTCCTAAGGGCAGTTTTCTTAAGTATAATAAGTTGTATGCCACCATCTTACGATTAAGTCAAAGAAAACTTTCAAAACTCATCCATTGTATGCAATTCTCAAGTTTAGTTCCACACAACATTACTTAATAAACTCCAAACTGTAAAAAACCCAAATGGTTTCATCGCATATAGATGTAACGTTCAAGATAATCCTGCTTTATCGAAAACGGTTTTCCCAAAGTTGCTTTGCAAAAACGCTACTTGACTCACCTCGCTGTTAGATCGCATTAAATGTCGCTCGAAACAAGTTGTGTCGGTATTTTAATCTTTATTCGCAGTTTGTTGCTGATGAAGAGACAGAAAGCACCGCAATGGCGGATCCCTCCTGTCCCGTCTCTTCCAGACTGTGTGTTAGTCTGTGTGTGGTCCGTCTCTCAAGTAAATCGAGTTCAAATACAATTACAAAGTGTTACATATGACGTATCGCTTTAAAACTCATATCAGAGCACTGCGGTCATGTGGAACAATATAAACTCTGCATGTCAGGTTATTTGTGATCATAGTGTGCGTTCACGCGTTTGTCTTTATAATGACAATCTAGTGTTTTAAAGCGTGTCAAACACACGCGTTGATGCTGGATATTGAACTATTATATTTGCAACACGGTATGAATGAAACTCTTTTGTTGTTGCGGAATGCGCTTTCGGACCACCAAAGAAGATTAAAGATTCCCGCAGGTTACGTCACCTCAGTCACGTGCACACGGTTGACCAATTAGCTACTTTCGAACTGCTCTTGAGCCACGCCCCCCTGCAAGCTTTCTGTAGCTTTAGGAAGGAACTCGCCACGAACTCGAAACTAAACGTTTTTTACTGAAAGGTTTTACTTCGGTTTTCATGGTGTATGTTTTATACGTTTAACTAACAAAAAATACGTTTAACTAACAAAAAAATAAAACGAATACAGCAGTGTGTGAAAAAAACGGAAAGCGAATAATGTTTTATTTCTAAGATATTTAACTAACAAATAATTAAAACGAATAGAGCAGAACTGTATGAAAAAAACGGAAAGCGAATAATGTTTTATTTCTAAGATATTTAACTAACAAATAATTAAAACGAATAGAGCAGAACTGTATGAAAAAAACGGAAAGCGAATAATGTTTTATTTCTAAGATATTTAACTAACAAAAAATTAAAACGAAAAGAGCAGAACTGTATGAAAAAAACGAAAAGCGAATAATCTTTTATTTCCAAAATTTTTGAAAAAGCAGAGAAGCAGGGCAAACTGGCTTTCTTGATCTAACGTTGTATACTTTGACATTTATTGTTTTGTGTTGAAACCCCATTTACTGTTGAAATGATGACTTTCTTCAAATTAAACGTTCTTTGTATTTGCACGGGTAGAAAAACACAAGAAACGAAAATACATACAGAAACTAAATGATTTGTATTTAATTCGCAAGAAATGTCATTAAACGCGAACGGACGTGTCTTGTAGCATCGCGAGATTTGGAATGCGGAAGTGACTCTCGGGTGATTTAGGTCATGTGGTGCAGCTCGGAGCTGTGACATCCTTTAAACAGTCTGTTTATGTGTGTAGTTGTTTTTGAAAGTCTAATACATTGAGCACAAACAGATTCATATTTCCTGGAGAGATTTGTCGAAGCATGCAGAACGTTATTAACTCGGTGAAGGGCACTGCTCTGGGGGTGGCAGAGTTTTTAACGCCTGTTTTGAAGGTAAGACGAGGAATGTTGTTAGCGTGATTTGCAGTCTGTGAAGCTTGTAAGAGTTTAACATTTGATTAAATATAAGTTGTCAGCATACACATAAAATGGGAATTATGGTAAGAATAGAATAAACCAAGCAATTTGAATTGCTTGAAACATGCACTCTGTTCTTTTCTTTACAAAAACATACGATCATTTGTATTATTGTGGCATTGTTTGTCTTAATGGCAATATAGTGTCTATAATAAACATAGTCTTGATCCACTACAGCTTGGTTGATTAACTGTAAACTTGAAATGTTTTTGCCGCCTTCTGAAATGTTACAGAAATTAAATTCTTCCTCTACAACAGCTTCTTTCATTGTGGTCTGATTATTTATGTTTTTTACTGTGTTTTAAACCCCTAGGAATCAAAATTTAAGGAAACTGGGGTTATAACTCCAGAGGAGGTGAGTGTGTGTGTGTTTTAAATGTGCATTCATTGCTTTATTAAAAATGAAAACATATGCTAAAGCATTACAAAATTTTTTTTTGTAGTTCGTTGCTGCTGGAGATCATCTGGTTCATCACTGCCCGACATGGAAATGGCAAGAACATCATTTAGATGCACTACTACCAGACTGGACACGCCTACTTTTTTCGCACTTTAGTATATTTAATGTGTCCGGGCTGCTTTTATCCAGTCTCTAGTTCAACTCATCCATTATGTAAAGAAATGTACTAAAAATAATTATCTCATTTCAGTTATACATACACAAACATTAACATTATGCATTTTGCAGACGCTTTTATCCAAAGTATTGAATGTACTATACATTTTAGTTTCTGACTATGTGAAAACATTTTTAGTGATTAGCTTGAAGCAAAACATTGTTACATTAGTCATTTTTTGGTGTCATAATTTTTTCCATGCCCAAACTTTATTTTGAAAGGCTTTTTACAGAATTCAGAATGTATTTTGTGTATTAATAGGGCCTCTGGTGAAGAAGCAAAGGTGAAGCCCTATCTGCCCAAAGACAAGCAGTTTCTGTTAACCCGAAATGGTAAGGAAGTGAGAATCATGTTCAGTTTCACCGAATATACGAATCTGAACTACGATGTGTGAAGTCAAAATTGTAAGGCTGTAATTGTTGTTTTCTTTTGTAAATTTGTGGTGCAGTGCCGTGCTACAAGCGCTGTAAACAGATGGAGTACTCTGATGAACTGGAGGCCATTATAGAAGAGGATGATGGTGACGGAGGATGGGTTGATACCTATCACAATTCTGGTATGAAATGCACTTTTTCACTCTTTATTTAAGAACATTACTGACCCTTTGCTAAGCCATGCAGTGGAAATCCTTTAACCAAATTAAACTTTTGCTCTTCTGATGCATGAAATCCCATTTTTTTCTTTCAAACCTCGGTTTATGAAAATGTCCAATTCTTCCAGTCAATAATAGATGTATGTTGACGTCTTGACATTCCCAGGTGTGACAGAAGCAGTTCGGGAAATATCATTGGATAATAAGGTAAGGTGACCCAGTGTTAACTTTAAAACATTTTTGGTTTTGTTTAAGTTGTTAAGAGCAGGTGTGTGTGTTTGCGTGGGTGTGTAGGACAAAATGAATATGAATGTGCAGTCAGGTACGAGTGGAAACGGTGATGATGAGGATGAGGGTGATGAAGCAGAAGCAGCAGACATGGAAGGTAGCCATACATGTGTGTAAATGTTTTATTCTTCTCAGTGTATATGTTTGAAGTGTAACTGGTATGTGTGTTTCAGATTATGAAGAGAGTGGACTTCTGGAGACGGATGATGTAAGAAAGTATACACACAGAAATTTCAGCACTTTTTTTTAATGGGAATCATTCACATTTTTGTTCTCTTTAGGCCACTCTTGACACAACCAAAATGGCTGATATGAGTAAAAGCAAGACAGAGGCGGGCGGAGAAGATGCAATCTTACAGACTAGAACTTATGATCTCTATATCACATATGATAAATATTACCAGACACCAAGACTATGGCTGTTTGGATATGATGAGGTAACACCCCTGACAATACATTTTTCGGCATATGGAAATACTTTTCTGCAGACATTGTGTTTTTAATAGTACAATAGGTCATTTTTGGTGTAACTTGCTCTTTTTCAGGACAGACAGCCACTGACCGTGGATCAGATGTATGAAGATATCAGTCAGGATCACGTAAAGAAAACCGTTACCATTGAGAATCACCCCCACCTGCCTCCACCTGCAATGTGCTCTGTGCATCCATGCAGGTAAACGCAAACAATAATACTCCAAACTCGAGTGTAATTTTTAAGTATGCCACCTCTTTACAAATCTTAATCATTTTATTTACAGTCAGATGTCAGAGTTGTCAGAGTTGCAGATTGTCAGAGTTCCAAGCTTTTGTATTTCTTTTATTTGTCAGACATGCAGAAGTTATGAAAAAGATCATCGAGACTGTGGCAGAAGGAGGCGGCGAACTTGGGGTCCATATGTATCCTTTAACATAGAAACCTAATACCATTGCATGTGTTTGACATCAGCATCTTGTAGATAAACAAATATACAGACGCCCCAAACAGCATCTAGACAGTCTGGATTATGTTTGATAGTATAATTCTAAACAAATGGCAGATTCTGAAGTTTTTTCCTTAACCTTCTTTATTTCAGGTATCTTCTGATTTTCTTGAAATTTGTGCAGGCTGTCATTCCTACAATAGAATATGATTACACAAGGCATTTCACCATGTAGCTCTTCGTTTGGCTGCCTATAACTATGACCTCATATTTAAGTGTATTTTGCGAATGGTGGCTGTTACAGCAGCGTGAAAGTAAAAACAAAACTGCCCTGGAAAGACTCTGAATCTCAAAAATTCTATGAAACGCAGAGAGGGGGTCTGGAGGGATCAGCCACAAACGTTTAAATCCACTTCTCTCGATTATTCTTCTGCTTCTTCTTTGTGTTAGTCACATGCTCTTAATAATGCTTTCCTAAACCTACAATTTTTATTTTATATATACCTTTAAGATATCCGATTCAAGATGCAACAAGTCGTACTCTCGGTTTTACCAGAAAAAAATAAATGGTTGTCAAAATATTTTGGTGTTATGTTTATGGTCAGGATCACTTCTCAGATGTGAGCTGAACTTTAAATTACATGTTGACTTGAACAGCTTGTCATAACGTTGTTCTCTGAATGTTGGAGCAACACCAGTATTGTGGAAACTATATTTACATCTGTTGGTGCGTATCATAATTTATGTGTGGTTTAGAACTTGTCTGTGTATTGTTGAAGTAATACAAAAGGAAGCTATGCAAATTATTGAATCTATTGCAAAAGCTTAATGGGTGTAATCTATTATTGTGGTCCACAGGTAAACAGCACAACATAGTTCTTAATGATAACTAATGAATATAATTCTATGAAGTCATTTAAGACTGTGAGCAGCTCTTAATTGTATGGCCATGTGCACATATAAAATATGTACATTTATTAATAAAACATTTTATAAAGACATGTTTTTGTTGTTGACCATGGTGCAGGGCTCTCAAGTCTCAAGAGTTTACAGGTCAGTCAAACTCATGATTATAAAGAGAGTTATCAGTCAGCAGTCAGTTTTATTCTGTAACGCGAAATTATAACAGAATCACGATTTCAGTGATGTTTTTTAATCGCTTTCTGTTTATTCTGTTATGTGAAGATTTACGAATGCAAAAAACGCAATACTAACCCTTAAATAGTTTTTGTCACGTGATTGTATTTACTTTAAATTGTATATTGTTTATGTTGGTGTAACTATGGCACATTTCAGCAACATTAAACAGTCTTTGTATTAAAACATGTCATGCTGCTGCAGTTTAAAGACAGCTTTTGATGTCGTTGATAACATTTTACTGTCTATTGCTTGTCATTATTCATATTGGTTGAAATAATTGATCAAAAATAGATATGTTATTTTAAATAAAATGCACATTTGATGAGGTTAATTAAAATGAATATAAGAATGCACATTTTGGAATGTGAGATCATTATATCAAATTATTATATATTAATACTGTTTTCAGATCTACAGGTCAATGTACGTTGCGCAGTACTGTTCATCTGGCTTGTTTGGGGGGACATTTATTTACGTTTTGATCATTTTAAAATATATTACACTATCTTATTTAAATGGATTTGTCTTTTATCAGATTTAGCATTTGTGCTGGGCAAAAATAAACAATAGGTAAAATTGCCACATTTGACAGAATTGGGTGCTGCTTAATTTGCGTGGCTCCTCCCCCAACAGATGTAAACTCCGAGCCGCTAGGCGGCAGCGTTCAAGTGCGTATCAATCGAGAGCGGACTTTCACGTCCAGACTGTTTTATTGCATGACGTCTGATGAATCGATTTCGTGCTAATCTTTGAACAAAGGGTGATATATACTTCAACAAAATAAATATATATGTATTTATTGTTTTGTTGTCTGGTAGTTCCTGTACTGTTTAACACGTTTGCTAATGCAACGCTTGTAGCGGAAGTGTTTCCTCACGGAATGTTTTAATCGTCGTTTGTTTCAGGGGAGTGTGCGTCCGTCGGAAAGGTCCCCCTTACTGGTGAGTTAACGCTGATCCATTCTTCATCCTTTAACATCTCAAATATTTATAATCATTAACTAGTTTGCCAAAAAATATCTGTGGACTATTAAATACCCCCACTGTCGTTAGTGTTTATGATGTTTTTTTTATTAGTTAGTTTATATACGTCGAAACATTATATATTAATAGAATTAAAATAGTTAGAAGTTTACTCAATAAAATTAACTTTGTTTAGTACACATCAGACACTCGTGTTTTATACATTATATAATGAATTGAGCAAAGTCTTGATGTTTTGAAAGAGTAAATAATTTAGGGGGAATGTCAAGTGTCAGAACCCATAGTTATGTTTATCTAACGAGCATCCTTAGTATAATTAATTATGTTTATGAATTACTTAGGTTTTATATGTTGTAAACCCATTGTAATAATAAATCTACCACAGCATGACCACAGTTTAGCATATTTGCAGTAAAACTATGAAAATGCGAAAGGTAATCAGTTTGTAGCTTCATATTCTTAACTCTGTTTACGTAAAGCCGCTTGTGTCGTCGTCGAGGTGTTCTGTGTGGACATGGAGTCAGGTTTGTCTGCCCTGCCGTGGGTGCCAGTGAATGTTGGTGGTTGTGATCTTCTGGCCAAAGCCTGGTTTGGTAACACACAGTACCGGGTTCTGCTGAGTGATCTGAGCGGTGTTTGGGAAGAGTATATGAATGCAGACGACATCCAGAGTCGAGCACAGGCAAGAACATACGACACCACACACTGCTGACCAGCCATTAAAAAGCTTTTTTTGACACCAGGTTAATTGAAACGGTTTTGTCAGTGCAAGATGTTTTATTGTCATTAAAACAATAAGATCATATAAATAAGTATATCATATTGCAGGTCAGCTTGCATTCGTTTGTGCTGGCTTCTCTCTCCTGTAACCGGCCCCCTGCACAAGTACAATGTTATTAGTTTCCCCCTGTCAAGGGCATCATTTATTGACCCTCATTTTGTTTAAAACCTGTGTAAGACTGAATGAAATTCTGGTGAATAAATGAAAAAGTTTGTGCCATAATCTCTCTTTTTTGTCTTTTTCTGTATAAAAGGATCTAAATAAGCGCCTGAGGGCTCCTACGCAAGCTTTTTTCTCTCATCTGTGCTCAGTGGCACAGCCTTGTTTTTCAAGCCCGGGTGATGATCAGACCTGTTCTGCCCAAGTCTCACTGGAACGTCACGGTGACAATTTAACAGTCAGACTCAAAAGTGAGCTGGCCGGATTGCCGTTTTACTGGGAGTTCCGTGGCACCCCGATGCCGGTAGCCATGGTAAAAACTTTTCTAACAGTCATTTCCTGCTCACATACTCTGAAACCAACATTTACTTGCCCATACCTAAAAATGTATGAATGTCATGCATTGGATTACAAAACAAACCAAGTGGCATTTATTTGAAGGAAATATGCGCTTTTGAAGTGCATAATGTTTAAAATGATCAATCAATATCAATAAATCAGTATTCTTATATTTTTAATAGTACAGCTATTTGGACACTTATGGTGTCTTTATCCCACTGAATACCCAAGATGAGCGTTCTTTTGTATGTATCAGGTTTGCAGGCAGCTGGTGCGCCCCCTGCTGGCAGTGAGCAGGGTTCTGCAGAGACAAGTGGAGGATCTAGCCACTCAGTTGATCAGGAAAGATGCAGAGATACAGGACTATCAGGAGAACGGAGCTGTTCTCAGCAGAGGTCAGGTCCCCATTTCAGCGTGAGCACAAACACATGCCTTCATATTTCTATTTGTAGCTCAATGACACTTTCTCTGCTTTCACAGCTCGACTGCAGACGGAGCCATTTGAGGTGCACAGATACAGGGAGAACTTCTTCACAGAGGTGTGAATTATTTTTACATTCAATCTACTGCTAAATATAGTCGAACAAGCTCAGACAGAACTAGCAGGTATATGAAGATGGGATGGAGATACATGTTGTGCAGTCACACATGGGCGATTCCATAAATTCTCTATATCTGTCAGAATAAGATTAATCATGAATTAATATCAATTAAACTGCAGTTGGTTTGTTTTGATTTAAGCCGTAATAACGCAGAAAAAACAGTAATACTAAATTACAGAACTAAAACAATAAAACACAAAAAAGTAACATAATAAAAACATGAAAGATTTCAAAGCCCTCCAAACTCTTCATTTGTTAACGAAGTAAAGGCATAAGGTAACACAAACTATTTCTCATTTCATAATTTCTTGTACATTTTTTTGCATTAATTTATCGTTGGTAATGCCTTTGTTAATGCCAATACAATATTTTCATGTTAGTTCCTTGTGCATAAATGTTACTAAATATAAAAATGGTTTAATAAATGCAGTAAATAAAGTTTAAACATGAACTAAGATTAATAAAGTGCTGTAGAAGTATTGTTTATTGTTAGTTCGGGTAAATCAATGCATTTACAAATGTTAACCAGTACAACCGAATTGTTAAGTGTTACCAAAAATTTATATGAAATGTCATTATTTGAGTAATAAATAAAGTCGAAAAAAGTTAAATCTTTTAAAGTTTAAAAAAGCTTTACGTAATGGGTGATTTAGAAAAACAATATTGTAAAATAGGAAACAATTTATTATGTCTTTAATTACATTATACATTTAAATACATGTAAAATGTTTGAATGTAAGATTTCCTATATGCGACTTTTAATGCAAAATTATATTTTCATTTAATTTTAACACAATTTATATTTTACTTTTATTTTAACATATTTTACTTTTAAAAGCATTGTGCCTTACATTTAAGAAACAGTTGTTCACTTAAATGAGAAGTGGAGGTGTGTATCTCTGCCATGGCAGCAGAATGAAAGACAAAACCAACAAAAATTGGTTTTTCATCATTTTTACTTTCGTGTCCTCACCAGGCTTTTGTAAGCAAGAACTTTTTGTCTATCCCTTAACATTACACATAACACCATAACACCAAAACACAGTTGATGGAAGATTATAATCAGTCACAATCAAACCCTTATTTCAGTAGATCCAACATATTTGAGATTGTTAAGAGACCTTTCATTTTTCAAGATTGATATTTCTCGGTTCTCACGCGGCCCTTTAGACCTCTCCCTATATGAAACGCTTTATTCAACTCATCAGCCCTCTTCCGAAACAGGCTTGTTTGACTTCATGCGGCGCCCGCAGATCAGCGAGTGTCATCACAGTACCGTGAGCGTGTTTAGAAAGCAAGCATATAGAGTCGTGTACTCTCGAATCGCTCTCACGGTGCCGTGATGTCCCTCGCTGACGGGTCCGAGCTGCACCACGTCAAATTGAATAAACCTAATGCTGCATAAGTCTTCCTAGTTAACATGCTAACCAGATGATGAGCTGAATCAAATGTTTTATATCTGAGGCATTCTGGGAGGAGGGCATGAGGACTGGAATTGAAGAATCAGCCATAAGCAGAAACGAAGCCCTTGTTAGGGGGGTCTGTTCTGGGAGGACGCTGGAGGAAGGGTGAGGAGAAATGAGCTGGGCAGGAACAGAGAGAGACTGGATCTCTGTTTGACTCAGAACTGAGGGTCACCACACACACACACCGAGTCAGCGTATAATTAGTCTGTGGTTTGGTTTGTGGAGACCGGAGAGTGTTTGCATTGACAGCTCTGTTGTAGCTCAGCCTGTAGACTGGGCCGTGTTTTCTTTTTCCTACTGTTGGGGTCTGTGTGAGTGTTTTCTGTTTTTTGGTGATGAGTGGGATTATGGCTGGCCGCCGGTTTTACTGTATGCATGTGATGGTGTGATAGAAATGGACTGATCCACAGGCACAAACGTTTAGGGTGATGTACTTATTATTTATTAATTTACACATTTTAGGAGAATAGCAAGCTCTTCAAAATTCAGCATTTCTAGATGTTTTGTGGTGATTCCACTCGTGTTTGTTGAATTTCACCAAAATCAAACTAAAGGAGTTACAAAGTCATCCAACAGCGACAAAATGACGAGACGCCTGAAAAGTGTGATTCAAAAACTACACGATTGCATCATTTTTAACTTTTCATAAATACATGTAGAAATGTAACTGTTGTATTTCTTAAAAAAAGTGAATGTTAACTTGATTTCTATGTAGTATTTGAGGTGTGTAAAAATACAGTAATTTTGACCTGTTTCTCCAAATAAATGCAAATAAAAACAATTTATTTGTTTGAAATTTGCGAGTAATATTGCTAGTAGTTCACAGAATGAAACAAAAACGATAATTTTACCTAAACACATACCTATAATAGTAAATTCAGAAAAACAGGAAATAATTTTGAAAGGAGCCACTGTTTATCTAGATTTGTCTAGGAGTCAAACCAGCGGCGGTATATTTGAGGTGTCAGAGCCGTGCGGTTGTGTTTATGGGCTTTTATCTTTTGATGAGTAAAATATTTTTTGGAGCTTCAGTCATTAGCATTGATTTTTTGTGTTGGCAGTCATATTTTCCGTGTGAGGTGAGGGCTTTGATCTCATTGTCAGTGTGTATGTGTGAATCCAGTGGTATTTCTCACCAGCCTGGTGAATGTGCAGTCAGATATGTGTGGCTTGACTTGGTGGTGTGAGAAAAGGATATGAGTCCACTCGCCCACTGTATTCAACACTCAGACACTAGTCGCCTATTTAACCCGTGCCATTTCAACCCAACGTGACAACACAAAAAAAACTGATTCAGGTATTTCTGATGATTCGTTTTAAATTATGAGTGGAGCTCCTATGTAGTTAACCCAAGATAAAGTTACATTTGATAAAGGAGTTAGCTACACTATAAAACAGATTGACCGACTACGTTTTGTACTTTGGACAAAATATTTTGAATTGAAGAATATTTTTTTCTTTATGATTGTAATTTTTGATGATAGATTATTGACGTTATTCCATAAATTAAATAAAAAATCTATTTAAATAAATTGTCAGTTTGTGCAGTGCATCAAGTCTTTGTTGTATGCATTTATTTATATTATTATGAATTATATATATATATATATATATTTTAGCATTATAAAAAACTGCCATTATTTTATGTACCAACATTTCCTCCCAAGATAACCTCATCTTTAAAGGGGTCACATGAGCTGCCGGTATGCCGTGATTCCGACCCCGACAGTACTTGCCGTGTGTCCATTGAAATTTTTCTGAAATATCAAAGTCTTTGACTGCTTCTGTCTCACAATACAATGGGAAATTCCACTCCACACTGAAGAACCATTTAAGATCCAATTCAGAATGAAAATAAAGGCATATTCGGAAGAATTTCTCACCCAAATGCCAAACAAACATAGCAAGTCTCTGGAAAAATGGAGCCCGTTCTTGAGATTCCTGATGGCTGGAAGTCTGGCCAAGGATGTGTTTGATAAAAAGATGCACGGACATTTGATTTCCTGTCATGACCATATATGACCGAAGGAGCGTGTGTTTTGTACCCTGGTTTTGTCTAAATGTGTTGATTTTTATGCGATTGACACAAAGATTTGTGTATAGTCCATATTAGTTCAAATGCGGAGTGGTGTTGTTTCTACAGATCCTCTCGGTCTCTGTGTATTTGTGCATGAATGTGTTTTAATGACGCATGCTGTTGGTTTTTTGAGGCTGAGGGGAAAAAAGAAAATTTGACCGGGTGAGTTGAGAAACCAGTTTGGTTTTGGCAGTTGCGGACTGACCCTACCCTCTGCCACACCGGGCCATGGGGCGTACTGAACTAAACATCAGCGGAACATCCCATAATCCTCCGGTATTAGAGACAGATGCATTTAGGTCTTATGATGCGTTTATTAAACCAAATTATTGTCACAATGAATCAGCGACAGAAAATACAAACTCAATATTTACGTTGTGTTTGCACTCGGCAGTCTTTTATTATGGATGTGGGTGGTTGCTATGGCATTGCTAGGCACTTGAGGGCGGTTGCTAGGTGGTTACTTACTGGTCCAGTTAAGAACAGCTCACTTGTTGTTTATGAATGTTATGGACTCTATAGGATTTTCTCTATTCAACAGATGAAAACTGGACACAACATTTATGACCACATCTATAGAGCAGGTCAAAATTGTCACTTTAGATAAGATCTTACATATATATATGAGATATGATATTTGAAACCAAAAGATATACAAAAGTAATTTTATCTGCATAAGTGAATATTACAAGTTGTGCAATTACATGTTATGCAACAACAACAACAGATTATCTTTGATATCTATATGATATGTGATGTTTTGATCATATTATTTATGACAATAAAAGAGTAGTCACCAAAAAAATACAAAGAGACCACCTTCCACTGACAACTTCCATTGCTTGTTGATGTAACATGAACATGCATCTATAAGGGGTCGCTAGGATGCAGCCTGGGTGTATGACTTGGTCGTCATGGAAATGATGTGATGGCCGATTCGAGCACAGTGCCGAGCAACTTTTCATAATTTAATAGCAGATCATTTTCAAATGTTTTTCTTCTAGTTGATGAAACGTCGTCCGTTTTGTAGTGAGACGTGAGGAACTGTCGGGTCCGCATACCTCCAGCTAAATCTCGAGATGTTTTCTCGTAACTGAAACTCTTGGCTCCGGCCTTTGGTAATCACCCCGAACTGATAACCATGAAACCCATTCAGAGGCGCTCGGAGAGGCCAAATGTCTCTCGTTCTGTTATTTCTTTTCTCTCTCTCTCTCTCATAGCACTAGTCCAGTTTTCCACAGGCTCGGCTCTGATCTGTAATTACTCAGCTGTAGCAGGCCTGTGGTTTATTCCATCTTCTTTTAACCCCTGAGAAAGAAAGTCGGGACGAGAGGAACGTCCCGTCAGACACAAGCTCCTCTCGTGAAGATCACGATGAGGAGGAGGTGAGGATTCTAGAAAATTAAATGAGGTAAAACAATCGCAGGAGGTGACAAGTGAGAGAAGCTCAGACAGCGGTTATAGATATTTCAAGGGAAGAGGGGGTGTTTTGGTTGAATAAGAGCGAGGACAGATTTATGAAGGCCTGTAAAATGAAGCTTTTCTGGGGTTTAATGCATGACGCTCACTTAAGACTTCACCTGCTTTTATTTGTTTAGATTGTGTGCAGTGTCTGTTTGTGCGCTTGGCTCGGAGTCGGGTTATAATAAATATATCACGAGTGACATGACTTTATGGAAGAACGACTGTTATACAGGCGTAGCTGTGAGGCCGCAGAGTGAAAATGTGGTTAATCACGACCGCCACAAACTTTTCTTTTTTTTTATTAAGATTTACTTTTGCTCTCGTAGTGCTGAGTTGTTAAATGACATAGTAATAATATTCTTTTTTGTACGATTTATTCTATATGTAAGACGTATGCAATATTTTAAGTTTTGCTTTCCATCCTCTCAACAGCTGTACAAAAATACAAAACAGAGGTGGCGATAGAGAGGCAAACGTTACGGGTTGCCGCATTTAATCGAAAATAACATGAAAACCCAAATAAAGTGGCATGGGTAGTAAATGATATATTAGATGAAAGTAAAGCTTCCTGCACTCTTGAATGTGAATGTCGAATGTCATTAAATTGTTCAAATGTATATTTACTATTCATCTTATCAGTTTAGTGTGCACACTGGTGCCTTTAGAGTTTCTGGAATCTTCCATTGGGGTCCATTGGTTTGGGGTTTAGCATGAAGCCAGAGCAGTTTATCCACAAACCACTAAAAACCAGCCAGCGCTGTTTACCAGCTATGAATAGGTGTATCAACATGATGCATCAACACATGTGAACCACTGTTTTCCTGCCCTTCCTAGACACGCCTTTTCTTTGACGCACACAGGTGAAGGCCAATAAGATTGGTTTAATAAAGTACTTGATGCATTTAATCAGTTTAAAAAGTTTAAACTCATGAACATTCTGTCATTGTTTATTATCTACGTTGTTATTCGTTTGTACACAAATGCAGAAATAAAGACCGCTCTGAACATGTTCAAAAACTTCAATTTTGGGTTTTTGTCCTCACACAAAGCTATCGCATGACTTCAGAAGACCTGGGTTATATGGAGAGGAAGTGCACGCTCATGAACTGCGGCTGCTCTCCTCACATTGAGCTCTCTGTCCCCAAAGAACGGCTCAAAGTACACATTTATTTTTATGATATTTAAACAAATAAATAATAAAAATAAATCAGTGTAAACCCTGAATGTCTACACGCTTATTTAGGGGTCCCTTTATTCAGCCGGTGGTCACCAATCTCACCGAGTCAATATTTGGGCAGCTAATTTTAAGAATGTGTCCTCTCTGTTGTGAAAGAGAATGTGTTTAAGTGTGTTTGAATGCAGTCACCGCTTTAACATCAATACTGTTACCCTGTTGAATTACCCTGTGTGCGTTTTCATTTTGTGTTTTATGCAATCATCATCTCGAGCATCTGTAGATGGTGCTGTTTTTGTTTAGATCTGCTTTTTTGGTTTGGCATAATTGACAAGAGAACGATTCTGACCTCAAAGGGAAGTATTTCTTACTAGGATACAGAGAGGGGCTTGGTGATGTCAGATTTCAGTACAGCATTCAAACATTTTTGTCTTTAAAATAACACAGATGAATTGTGCACATTTAGAAAATACATTTATTTAAAAGTAGTCAGACGGTATTTTGAGTTCATTTAAATCAGTGTACGCTTTAGAAATATGATGGGCTTTTTGCCCCTTTAATGGATAAAGTGTTAGAGGACGTAGCGGTTTTGTACGATTTCAAATATATTTTGGTGATTTGTTGTTATTATAAATGTAAGCTTTATCCCAAATTGATATGCCGAGGCGAATACAGAATCGAAATTGAACCATGTCTTAGTCATTCTTTCTCTTTGTTGTACAGACAGTTCCACAGATGGGCGTGCCGTTGGACAGTTTGGGTTTTGAACCCGAGTTACAGGCGCTGTATGTGGCTGTACACTCTATAAAATCCGCTCAGAAACGTAAACGCTCTTCAGACAGCAGCCCTGCGTCGGACGACATCAGCGTTCCTGAACATCAGTCCCCGGATCACCAACAAACCAATGATGTTCACACAGGTTGTTCTCTCACACACAAGCTGTAGTTGTTCCTCTTAGATGCATTTATTAAACGAACAGTTGAGCTTGGTCTTGTGATCAGTCATAGTGACACGAAATAGATTTGACCAAATAAATGAATACATTTCATTGGGCTTTCCATATTTGTTTTGTGTAAAAGAGCCTCCAGGAACTAACTTTTTGTGTTCTGTGGAAGAAAGTAAGTCATAAGGGTCTTGAACAAGCAATTGTTTTATTTTGTCCCTTATTTTGTTAACGGTTTGTGTTGGTTGCTGTGGTCATGTTCAGGTGTGGGGGCTCCATTGGCTTCTCAAGAACACAACGATGTCAAAAAAGCATCTGGAAAAACTCAGGAGGAAGACAGTGAACAGGTTCGGTCTTTAATTCCTCATTCAGTCATGTTGGGTTTGCTACTGCCTTAACCGTTACTCTTGACTTTTGTGAAATCGTTTCATGAAAATAAATATTTGATAAATCCTTCTGGAAATCCAAAGTGATCATTTCACATCCTCGGTGTACCCAGCATTTCCAGACCTCTGGCTGGTGGAGTCCAGCCACTGTTTGTGTTTAGAGGTCGTTGAAGTTCAGCAACATAAATTCCGCTTGCGTCTAAATGGGCTAAAATGCTCACATTCAATGTTAGTAATGTTCATCATCATTTTTCATATGTCGTTTAGACGGTGCCGCTAACACCTGCTGCTGCTACGGGTTCTGAAGAGCGTTACACTTCACGGCCGAAGAAGAAGAAAGCCGTGGGACTCTTTCGGTGACCATCTACACCTCCAAAGCTCATTTATACAATATCAAATTATGGACACTTTCTAAACTCTTAACATACACACTTCTTTAAGTGTATTTTAAAATCTTTTTTTAATTTGCGTTTTATTCTGTGTGTTTCAATTTTAAAATGGTGTCTCTTAAAAGCAAATAAAATATTGCTTTCCTTTATGCAGATTTTTTCGTTTGGTCTGACAGAATGCATGAGATCAGCTTGAAATGAAGTGCCAGTGTGTTAAATTGTTATTTTAACACATTTGGACTCTTTAGTAATCCTCATTGATCAACCTTTCCCAGTGTCAGAATGCATTGCGGAGTAAGTAAAATGGTTTTAAACGTTTTAGCTAAAAATGTAATCCTTTGTTCGCATTACTTGCATTTTTAGGTTTGTTCAGAATATTAGGAAGCAAGTCATTGTGGTATCCTAACTAAATATGCCACTTGTTTTCCGAGTCATGATCTCTGAAATCATTAGTACTTTGGAATGAATAGAACCACCAGTACCCACTGAGCAGACCAGATCTTCTGACCAAAATCCTGCTCCGTTGACCTGAAGTACATGATGCCTTAAATCTAGATTTATATGCGGGCATAAATAATTTAATTTAGGGTGTATATTTTCTGTCTACAGATTATTTTCTGATGACTGGCCAAAAGACTCTCTAATTTAAGTGTATTTAGAAACCCCAGCAACATCTTCACGCTGTCAACATTGTGGTCACGCAGAGCCAGAAAGAAATGCCTTCACCACTAAAAGAGACGTAGAACTGTCATCATTTTCCTACCAGTATCATTTAGTAATGGTTCAGGCATTTATCTGATGAGCTGTCTTCAGAAGCTAGATGTTTGAGCTCTTCGTGTTAACAAGAACACTCTCATTTTATATTTTTGATGTATCCAAAGGGACTTATTTAGTAAGTCAAAAGTTTACAAATAATATTTTTGATAAATGTTCCAAGTTATTAACTACAGGCAATTAATCCTAGACCAGAAATTGAAGACTATGATGCTATTTCTTCGTTTTATTGAATTATATTATTATTTTAAAGTTTGTAGTTGCATTCTTCATTTATGTGCATTTATTGCTGCATTTATTACAGGTTTTAGCTTTGGTTTAGTTTAATTTCAGTTCATATTAGTGCCTCAAACTTACTTCACCATTTCCAAGTTTAAGTTTTTCAAATAATATGAAGTTTGTAATAGTTTTAGTAACCTATAATAAATAACCCTGTATGGAAATCATCACTTCTATGAGAAGCCCTCTCTAAAGGTTTCTATTGTGTGTGTTTATGTGTTTACGCGTGCTGACGCGCCGTTGACAGGCAGTAAAGCATTGCCGTGAGGTTCTTCAAAGGACTACCGACACCAGAGTCCGAGAGTCCAGACCTGTAACGCCTCGCGTCCTGGCAGCCGGTGGTTGCGGTACAGGGGGAGCGCGGAGCTGATAAATCGCGTCCGCCTGAAGGGGTGGAGAGGAGGACAGAGGGCAGGACTGGCAGGGTGCGGTCTGTCGCACTCGCATCTGATCTCGGGTCACTTCCATTTCCATCTCAACTGAGACCCGTGCGCCACAGCGCAGCATTCAAAAAGCCGAGCCGGGCGCCAGAAACCGCTGCGGGTACGCGCACTCTGACCGCGACTCTGCGCAGCCAGGATCCGCCTGCGTACGATTCTGAACGCGCTTGCCAAGATAAACGGAACTTCTCTATTTATTCCCCCTGTCTCCGCTCGGACTGAGAGAAAGCGAGTTTAACAGACCCGAGAGGACGGCCGACGAGCTGGCACCAGCCTCGCCATCATCAAACGCCTGGGGGAACCCTACGTATCCGGTCCGGGGTGCGCAACATGGTGAGCGGCAGGTGCCCCGAAGTATCACCGTCCTAATAGACCGGTCCTCCTCCCCCTCCGGTGATCTTGATTGAGGACAGAAACTGAGATTAGGGGGAGGAGGTGTGCACTACCATCATAATCTTCATAATCTCTGACACTCCATATTTTTGGAGTGCCCTTTGGCACCGGTTGGTATGAGACTCTCCATAGCGGTGGCGCTGCTCACCGGGTGTATCTTGTCTCTCTCGCCACTTTGCGACAGCTGCGGACCGGGCAGAGGTTATGGGAAGAGACGGACTCCGAGGAAGCTCACGCCCCTCGCCTATAAGCAATTTAGCCCAAACGTCGCCGAGAAGATGCTCGGTGCGAGTGGGCGATACGAAGGGAAGATATCGCGGAGCTCCGAGCGTTTCAAAGAACTAACACCCAACTACAATCCAGACATCGACTTTAAGGATGAGGAGAAGACAGGTGCTGACCGAATGATGACGCAGGTGAGACAGACGGAGACCATCCAGGTCACCAAAGCGCATTGGGAAGGTCTGCTGGTTTATTTGAATCTGTCACTGTTTAAATCATGCGAAGAGACAAAACAATTATCTCACGTGGTTAATTGTTTTGCTTAAGGACTTAATAGTGATGATAACTCATTTGTCAATGGGATTGAACCCCGACCTTTTATCATAGATATTGCCACTTCACTTTACACGAGGGGCTATTTTCTGAAGGGTATACTGTGCCCCGCTAAGGCAACAGTTGTATTTCGTTGTCCATGTTGTTTTTCCTTGAAAGTTTGATAACCTTTTAGTTTGTTCAGAGGATGTGACCAAGAACATCTGCGTGTTATTCATTAGTTGGTCCGTTGAAGACCTTCAATTCGCAACAGGAACAAATGGAAGGTTTAAATGAATGTTTATTGTATCGTGGCTTTCGAGCCTGTATAGTCCTAACAAGGTGTCGTCTTGCGCGTTTGTTCGGACGCTTTTCTTTCATTATAGCTTTCATTATTTCGCGTGCGTCGGGGAAAGAGAGCGCCTCTGAACGTCCTTGAGTTCATTCAAGGTTTCAGCTCTTTCACTCTTCATAACAGAACGAGGGGGAAGGTTTCGTCCAATTAAAGAAACAGTAGTCATCGGGTTATTTTATAACCGCATATTTGAACTTTCTCCCACGGGGCACTTGCTCGATGTATGTGAATGAATGAGCGCAAAAGGGGGGCGACTGCCGATAAAACGCAAAGGAAACCCGAAACGCTCAATTAAAACAGTGCCTCGGCTGTTTCAGGCGCGACTGGAAAAGAAAACATTAAAAGTGCGCTTTTAGATCGAGCATGACCCGAACTGTTTTAATGTTTCCCCTTATGCTCCGACACGAGCGCTCGTGATTAACGGCACTTCTTTGAACCGTCGGGTGTTTTTTACGATGTTGATGTGGTCCCGAGCAGAGTTTATTTGACTCCGATCTCCCCCTCGCCAGAAGTATTTATATCAGCTCTTTTCCTCCGAATGCCCATGCGACCCACGTGGGAACGGAAGAGGGCTCACCCCGTCTTTACCTGTCACCTCTCCGGTACGCGCGTCTACCCGCGACCTTCCCACGATTTATGAGGGCGACCGCTGGAGACAGCCTCTGCTCTGTTTTTGCCCTTTTTATTTTCTTGTTTGTTTTCGTGCGTAAAAATAGCGCGTTAGCCTTAATTGCGCACATATTTCTCTCCACCTTATTTTTGATTCAGTGGCTCTCATACAGGCGCGAGTGTTCGGACCACGCGTCGCCGGTGCGCGCCGGGTGAATGTTTACGCAGCCCGCGGTTAAAGCACTCCTCCTGAAAACCCGTCGATCTCTGCTTTGAAAGCTAAACTAACAGAGTTCACGGGCTGATTTATGAAGTCCAGTTCACTTTTGCGACCGCGACCAAAAAAACAGGAGCTGAAATCCACACCGCCATGTGAACAGGCATCTATGCATACTCTATTCTTATCATCCAATCCGTATACATGCAGGGGGAAATGTGTTTTGAATAGATTCGTCATTTTATATCGCATAAAAATACAAATGCATATTTTCTTTGGTCGTGGAAGAGCTTTATCATTATATCTGAAATGATGCCAAACGCGCAATCTGCACTAAGTTGACCATTAACTACCGTTTCCTTTTGCAGGTCAACATAAACCGGTTCTGCAAGTCTTATCATTGCTTTCTATACGGTTTTACAAAAACTATTCGATCATTTATATTATATGGAAAGAGGGCGTTACGTTTTATTTGACGTTTTATTTTTAAGAATATTTATTGCTATAGGCACACAAAAAACAGCTTATCAGTAATGCACTGTGCTTTATGCTTGACAGATATCAGTTCCAGTAAAACCACAGTATCAGCTTTTTTATTTTATCAATGACTATTTCCTTGTCTAAATGCAATTCTGCAAGCACCTATTTACCATGATGTCATTCCAAACCTGGTACCCTGGCTGCTTTTTTTTATGATTTGTTCTTTGTGAGCCTAAATACCTTCTTTGAATAATATCATTTTGTATTCTACCACAGAATGAGGGCGAGTAAATATGACAGAAATCATTTTTGAGTGAACTGTACTGTAGCAGTAATGTGAGAGAGCGCATGTAAGTGTGGGAGAGTGCATTATCATTGTTGTCTCGTGGTCTACATTTGCTCCTGTACGTGTTTTGGTTTCAGTGCCAGAAAGACTCAACATAACAAAGAAAACACACCGGATCTTTATTTTCAATCGCTCTTTCTTGTTTGCCGTCTTGCTCAACCATTCACTCCCAACTCAGATATCCAAAGAAATGTAGAGAGCACATGGAGAGGTTATGTACATTACAGTGCCCATCAAAACACTGAAACGGCAGAGGCCTTTTAAAGCCTCTATTGGGTTGGAAAGGTGGGTCTCCGGTTTTCGGAACAGAAATAGATTTTTGACGGTGCAACTATGTAGCGAGGACTTTGCAGAATAGTCACATCAAAGAATTGCTGTCGTCACTAGGCAAGCAATTTGTGCCCACTTAGTCGGTGGTTACGTGGTGACCTTGCATGTCTCGTGGCCTCTAGTTATGGCGGGGATTTATCAGCCCGTGGGCCAAATGTATGTGTGCTTACAACAACTGTGTCAAATGGCTGTCAGGTCTTTATTTGTCTGTGCGTACCGCGTCTCTCACGTAGCAACCGGCCCATATGGGGTTTTGACAGGAGTGCCTGAAAAATCCATATTTCTTCCTGGAAATCCACTAAGTGAAGACAATGGCCTTGTGTTCTTTGCTACCATAGAACATGCAAAGCTGTCCAATGTTTCTTCAATTAGTTACTTATGTATCGGAGTATAGCATACTTGTCTAAGAAAATTAAAATTCTTTCATTGTTTACTCACCCTCGTGTCATTCCAACCCTGTATGACTTTCTATTTTTCAGCATAACTCAAAAGATGTGTCACGGTAACCATGGTTACCGGTTTTCCATTACCAAAGATTTTCTCGTTAGCTCACATTAAATTGTCAATGATTAGCCTGAAAGAATGAAGTCTTAAACTGAGGCGAGACTCAAGACTGTTTTAGTTACATGATTTCACTTAGTTTTTCTCAAATTGCGCATTTGTATCTTTTACAGCGTTGTAAGGACAAGCTTAACTCGCTGGCCATCTCGGTGATGAACCTGTGGCCTGGCGTGCGTCTGCGGGTCACGGAGGGCTGGGACGAGGACGGACATCATTCCGAAGAGTCCTTGCATTACGAGGGCAGAGCGGTTGACATCACCACCTCGGACCGCGACCGCAGCAAGTACGCCATGCTGGCCCGCCTTGCTGTGGAGGCCGGGTTCGACTGGGTCTATTACGAGTCCAAAGGCCACATTCACTGCAGCGTCAAATCAGGTGCGTTTGTTTCGGAGATCTGATGTGAGAAACAGATAAGGGAAGAAAATGAGTAGAAGCAAACAGGGAGGAGAGATGATGTGTGCGCATGAGTTTAGGCTTTCACAAGTTTTATATTGATCTAATCTTAACTAACAGAGAAGCTTCTCACCTGGATTAAGTGTATGGTAATGTACGGATACAGAGCGGTGCACTTAAAGAGCATGGCGGTGATGTGATTTAAATACAAATAGAAACACATAAAATGCCTTTTTTGTTTACCGTGAGCACCTTGTGAGTGAGTCACACAAGCATTTGTGTATGTTTTGCTAATGTTCAGTGATGTTAAGCAGCCTAATCTGTGCCGTCTGATCAGTGCGACTCTCACTAACATCTCATCAGCTCTTACTTTCACTCAGTTTTCTTTCACCTTTGCTTTAGTTTGACTTTTATCTTTTTTTCTGTCTTAGGCTTCATTCACCATCAGCATCCTCCAGACACGCTACATGCTGTTTATGCTATTTTATTCAACAGGAGAAAAACATAAGATTAATACCTTAAAACATTTTATAACAAATTAATGAATCTTTTTATCTTTAGCACATGCATTTAAGACACACTTAATAGGGATAGTTCACCCAAAAAAGGACATTTTGTGAATCAAAACCGTATACATTTCTCTGTTCTACACAAAATAATATATTTGGTAGAATGTCAGTAACTAAACAGATCTCATCCCCCATCGACTCCCATAGTATTTATTTTCCCTGTGGCAATAAATGGGAATTGGTTGCTGACATTTTTTCAAATATCTTCCTTTGTGTTCAACAGAATAAAGAATTGAAACAGTTTTCGAACAACCAAAACAATGTGATAAACGATGACAGATTTAAATCCGGATGGGATTAGTTATTAACAAAATATCCAAATATTATATTTTATTAAACATGTCCATAAATAATGTGATGATCTACCTGCTGAGTAGCCTGTGTAAACTTCATATATTTATGATAAACTGGTAATAGTAATTAGTAATCTAGTAATAGCAAGAAAAGTAATGTTTGCAGATGCAGCTTTGTATAAATGCAGTTTAATTGGTGTATTTCAATACTGCTGGGTTGTTTAGGTCCATAACATTTGGCCAAACCCCACCATTGTTTTTTATTAGTCTAGAAAAATCTATATGAACTCAGCCTTAGGCTGAAACAACCCAGCATTTTCTATACTGGATTGTGGCGTAGGAGTCCAAATACTTTCAGTGGCTATCGTATATCTTCTCCAACATGTTTAACTAATATTTCATATTGTTTATGGCCAACCCCATTGCAAGGTGTATTTGACAATTTATTTGATATATTTGCATTGTGTTTTATAGTAAAATCGCAATAACATTTATTATCTGTTTTCTGTATTTTCTCATTTTTCTTTTTCTTCTTTTCTTTCATTCTTCTTTCACCTTTCCTTCCTGCCCAGATCGCGTAACCCGAGTCAGCTGTTCCTGACTTGATCAGATAGGAACAGAGTTTTTTTATCTAGCTTTTATATGTTGTTTATTATAATGTACATATTGTAACCAAACTAGAAAGGCAAAAACTGCTTGCAGTGCCGGTTGAGTTAGAAAGAGGCCACTAGGAGGCGCTCCGACGTCAGATAAAGGCCGGGACTTTAAAGACGTCACACTTATCTCATGCACCTCTTCTACCAATCACTTAGGAAGATACCGTAGGACCTACCAGTGACTGAAGAGCTAAAAGGCCAGAGGTTAGGAACAGTGTCTTGGGCATCGTCTCCATTCTCCATCTCTGCAATAACACGTTACTTTCTTTCTTTCTCCATCTTACATTTCCTCTCCTACATCATCACATTCTTTTACTTCTCTCCATCTCTGTACTGCCCTCAGATCACTCCGTAGCTGTAAAGACAGGGGGTTGTTTCCCTGGGGGGGCTTTGGTGACGACGGAGAACGGGACGCAGAAACCAATTCGTGAGCTCAGATCTGGCGAGCGTGTCCTGGCCTCTGATGGAAGCGACGGGTCCGGCGAACTCATCCACAGCGACGTACTCACCTTCCTGGACCGCAGCCCCACTACCCAGAAACCCTTTTACGTTATGAGCACTGAGGACGGAACCAGTGTCTCTTTAACAGCCGCTCATTTACTATTTGTGTGGGTTGGGAACTGCTCCGGAGACGAGCACCCAGTGACAGGAGCCCTCCGGACGATATACGCCAGCGATGCTCATGCGGGGCAGTGCTTGCTGACCGTGGACGAGCGACACGGAGGGGGACTCAGGAAGCGTGTTTCACGCATCACTCGAGTGGAGGTGCAGGAGGACCAGGGCGCTTACGCACCGCTCACGGCCCATGGCACTTTGGTGGTGAATGGAGTGATGACCTCGTGTTATGCAGTCGTGAACAGGCAACAGCTCGCTCACTGGGCGTTTGCTCCTCTCCGTCTTTTGTACAAATGGACCGGGCCGGATCATAATAACAAGACCGGCTTACACTGGTACTCTCGGGTCCTGCTGAGTGTGGGATCACTACTGCTGGACTCAGAACTGTTCCACCCGTGGGCATTAGAAGGTCATGAAAGATGATGGATTGAAAAATAAAGGAGAGGCCAAAGCAATTTAAAGACAGAGATTGAAATGTTTGAAAGCTCAGGGTTCAGGACTCGATTAGCATTTATCCATCACCAGTGTCAGTGTAAGGTTTATCAAAACAAGCGGCGTTTGAGTGTTATTTCTTAAACATTCCCCGTCGTCCTGTGGCTGGAAAGAATATAATCCCACCCCAGATTCACAGCACTTGTTGAGCCAATGTGGCTGGATTTGTCATACAAACAGATCGATGTTTGATAGCAACACCATCGTGCAGTTACAAATGTCTTATTTATAGTTGTCTCTGAGATAAGAGATTACACACATCACATTTTACTGTAAAGTGAACAGATTGCACACTGACCCCCAGGTCATGCTTTTTACAGGAATTGTGAGAGACCAATTATGTTTTGTGCTTTGTGTTGTATGTCTATGACACTATTCCCGTAATCCAGCCTCTTTCCTCATTGGATAGTCTTGTTCAACTAATTTATAAACATTTTTACAGGTACTAATGATGTCATTAAGATTTGATTAAAGTATTTAAAAATCTATTTTTTAAATTAAAGTTGACACAAATAAGTTCCTTTTGTCTCTTATTTGGTCTTGGATGACCATTTACACTGTCACTTCATTGTCATCTGAAGGTTTGTGTGCGTAATTGTACTGATGGCAGAAGAGGGTTGGTACAGCCAAACAGGGAGATTAGATGGTTTCATTGAAATGTCGAGGCGTAACGGGATTCCCACCGATTATGTCATATCAGACAATTTAAAAGACACAACTCCTGTTACTATTAAGACAACGCAAACATGACATATCTAAATATACATGACTGCAAATTCAACAAACTGCCAAAAAATAAAAAAGGAATAGCATTTAGAAAATGTTGTTCAAAACTTGTAACATCCCTTAGAAAAAACATGGTTTTACTATAGTAAAAGTACATTACAATTACATTTAGTCATTTAGCAGACGCTTTTATCTTTTAAAGCGACTTGCGGTACAAAGAGTTCGGGGAGCAATAAGCGATATGTCATAAAAGAGCAAAAGTACAATAGGTGCTAATACAAAGTTACTAGTTTCAACAAAAGCCAGACCACTACCTGTTGAGAGAAGAGGGTTAGGGTACTTTTTTTTCATTTGTCTTGTCAAGTATTCACAGAAGAGATGCGTTTTAAGTAGTTTTTTGAAGGTTGTGAGAGATGTGGTTGACCGGACTGAGTTAGGAAGAATAAAATAAGTAATCAGAATAAAAGTCGTAATCATGTTTAGTTTTCCGGCTAATTGATAACCATTGCATATCCATAGTTTTACTTAGTATCGTGGTTAAACTACTGGAACTGGAGTAAAAACAACATGCTGGTAATTATTATCACACTTTATGGACTCTATGCTTTTGCTACAATTAATATGAAAACTAACATTTTTACAAAAACTATAAAAACAATCTACAAAACAACAAAAAAATTGTAATTAATATACTCAATATAATGAATAATAAATATAGAAAGATTTTATAATAGACCGGTTTTAGAAGATAAAAATCATTTGTTTAAGCTAACCGAAAGATTTATGACATGTTATTTTGTTATCCCATCAATAATGAATATTGCCGTAAAGTCACATTTTAAACTTATTTTCTTATGTCATCAATAATGAATATGGCCGTAAAGTCGCATTTTAAACTTATTTTCTTATGTCATCAATAATGAATATGGCCGTAAAGTCACAATTTAAACTTATTTTCGTATGTCATCAATAATGAATATGGCCGTAAAGTCGCATTTTAAACTTAATTTCTTATGTCATCAATAATGAATATGGCCGTAAAGTCACATTTTAAACTTATTTTCTTATCTCATCAATAATGAATATTGCCGTAAAGTCACATTTTAAACTTATTTTCTTATCTTATCAATAATGAATATTGCCGTAAAGTCACATTTTAAACTTATTTTCTTATCTTATCAATAATGAATATTGCCGTAAAGTGGCATTTTAAACTTATATTCTTATTTTATCAATAATGAATATTGCCATAAAGTCACATTTTAAACTTATTTTCTGAGCTCTAACTTATTTTCTTATCTCATCAATAATCAATATAATGAATAATAAATATAGAAAGATTTTATAATAGACCGGTTTTAGCCGATAAATATAATTTGTTTACGCTAACCGAAAGATTTATGACATCGACGTACCGCAAAAGCCGTTCAAGAGCTCCGCTTTGGATTCGTTCTCGCGATACTTGAATGTCATTACGCTTAAGAGCTTCTGCGTCGTGCTTGGGTTTACCTGCGCCTTTAAGAGAGCGTCTATAATAAGTAATGGAAACATAATCCGCACAGTTGAAGAAGCTCTCTTTCTCTCTTTCTCTCTCTCTCTTTCGTTTTCCAGTCTCTTGCCACCGCAGGCGCATAACGGAATTCGTAAGACTTACCGTGTTTAATAGTTTTCAAGGTTAACGCCTCAGTTTTCGTGAAACACTAACGGCACTGTCTCTTTAAGAAGGATTAACAGTTACTCGCCGACCTCCTGTCCAAGTTATTCCACCAAAAGCGACGACTTCCCTTCTGTCTCTCCTGCTGTTACTCTCCGTGCTTTAGCTCGTCTGTGACGCCTTGTTTATTTATTGACTTATTTATTCACGTTGAAAACTTGAAGAAGTTTAACCATGGCAGAGATAGGGAAAGTGGTCAGCCCTGGAAAACTGGCCAGTAATGTGCAGAAGAGGATAACTCGAGCGCAAGAGAAGGTATGCGTGTTTATAATGTGTGTGTGTTTATATTTCACATGTTCATTTACATTGAAGTTGCTTATGGGCGCTATTGCGTTAAGTAGGACGCTATAGTTAAATGTCATTATCTAGTATTTTTTTTTAATACAACAAATTAATACTTTTATTACTTTTTTAAATTGTATTTATGTTTAATTTTAATGAAAATAATACAATTTATGCTTGAGTGTTACGCATGCGCAGTGGCGTGGTGCGTTTTTCTCTATGGTATCTGTAGGACAATGATTGGGATGTTGTTTAAAAGTCACATTTTAAACTTATTTTCTGAGCTCTTACTTATTTTCTTATCCCATCAATAATGAATATGGCCGTATAGTCACATTTTAAACTTATTTTCTGAGCTCTTACTTATTTTCTTATCCCATCAATAATGAATATGGCCGTATAGTCACATTTTAAACTTATTTTCTGAGCTCTTACTTATTTTCTTATCCCATCAATAATGAATATGGCCGTATAGTCACATTTTAAACTTATTTTCTGAGCTCTTACTTATTTTCTTATCCCATCAATAATGAATATGGCCGTATAGTCACATTTTAAACTTATTTTCTGAGCTCTTACTTATTTTCTTATCCCATCAATAATAAATATTGCCGTAAAGTCACATTTTAAACTTATTTTCTGAGCTCTAACTTATTTTCTTATCTCATTAATAATGAATATTGGACATTGAACAATTGGATATTGAACACTGTACAAGTATGTTCTTAAAAACAATTAAGATATATTAGTTTAACTAAGGCCTAGTCTTTTTTTAAACGAATCCCTGTCTGGGAAATCACCCAGTAGTATTTTTAGATATAATTTCTGTAAATACCTATATAAAATACCTACATAAAAGTTACACTTAATAATCCTATGAAAATCGGCACCAATAATATACAAGAATATAGCTACAAGTTTGAGACAACGTGCCCCTATAGCAGTTTGTGCTATGTCACTATATCATGGTATATTGTCATTGCTTATTTACACTGATTTACAAGAATACTGCAAGTATGACATACTGTTCAAAGCCCACCGCAATGAACAAAACGCTTCGCCTGCCCTCAGCAGGATATGGAGCAGGTAGGAAACGGCGATGTTGTGTTTAAATTTAAGCGGCAGGGCATTAACGTTACATCAACACAAACAGAGCCACATCTGAGCCCGGGAAGACCAGCCCAGGAAGTGTCATTTCCACACTAAACATTCGAAATGGCTGCTCGTCCCCCACATGCACAGCTGAACACCAGAGCCGTGGCGCGTTTGATTTGGGATATAATGTAAGAAAAAAAGGATAGGAACTACTTAAAACATCATTAGTACAATGTGAATCTTATAGGTGCTGGCAAAATGATCGGTAGTACCACTTGGTGTGGCCACTTATCAACTGATTCATATACTCTCTTAATAGCTTTTCCCCCATAATGTTGCGCAAAAATGTCTGTCTTGATGTTTTGGTGATATTAAGGGGTTAAATAGGAAGGGAGAATAAGCGATGCGTGAAAGAGATTTTTACAAGTCATTTCCTGTCTCTAAAGTAGGCAGTCTTATTACATAGATGTGAAAAGAGTTAAGATGTTGTTTAGAATCATTTAGTTGCGTTTGCGTTCCTCTTCCTGTCTGTCCGGAACGCTAGACTCGCAATGTTTGTCCTCCATCAATTATGCTTTGGTACATCGCAACAAGACCTTTGATGCACAGCACTTTTTGAGTGGTATAAGGTATAAGTTTACCACCTCTTTAAGGGTTTGTATGCATATATATGCGTTTGCTCTTCTTCTGAGCGATCACTTGCTTTGAGAAGGTCACAGTTTCCTTTTGGCCTGTGCAACCTTGCCAAATAGAGAAGAGTTAACCATGATCCTCTGCTGGCAAACAGCCCACATCTTTCCCCCCTTTTCTGCATCCCCCCCTGTCCATCCCTCCTCATACGAGGTACTATTTAAAATAATGTCCTTGTTCCTCAGTCGCCCATTGAGCAAAAATGAGCATGACCAGTTGTTATGGAAACCATCGCGACCTCAGAGGAAGACGAAATGGGTGTCCCCAGCGTCCCCTGACCTCTGCTCCGACTGGACAGTCAACGCGTCAATCAAAAGTTTCCACCGCGCTTCCTGTCTTCTAGCGACGCCCCTCATCTGCACTCCACCCACACACCTGTCCGTCCTCATTGAGCTATCGAGCAGTGTGTGGTTAGCGCTATGAATAGCAGACAGGCTGTAGCTGTGAGCTAATCCCCAGAAAGCTCTTGTGTGACAAACCCGGTGTGTGTGAATGCCAGCGGCCGTGGTCTGGGGTATTTTTGGGGCTGTAATTGAACACCGGGACCCATCGACTAGAATTTAAGACCAGAGGCCACTGTAAAACACATATGAAGAGACATGTGTCTTGGTAGAATACACTCACACACTTATTAATAAGACAATTAAAATCTACAGTAATGTCTATTATTTGAGCATGCGTTGGAAAATAAGATTCGAGCTTGGACAAGATGGAACAGATTATATGCGTGCCGTGTTTTATATACAGTAGATCACTGCATCAATTTGTATGCAGTCACTACACAGTTGTTCAAATGTTGAGATTGTTTTTCTGTCACGCACACAAATCTCTCAGCTGTTGGACAAATGCTCAGTGTTGGTTTGTTTAAAATAGGTTAAACACGGCTGACTCAGGCCTGGGGCAAATCACAGATGGGATATCTGTAATATCTCCATTATTTCTCAGATTAAACTGAGATTAAACGGAGAGCAAATGGAAACTTTTGCTTTATTTTCCTGTGTCTCGGTACTTCTCCTCAGAAGTATTTGTCCTCATTAGAGTTTCAGAAACGATCTCAACAGTGTGTCAAACTGAGCTCAGATTTGTTTAATCTGCAATCTAAAGGCCTATTATTGAAGATCTCAAAATGACCTCAAACATTTCTCATCAGATTTACTTCAATCCAGATTATTTGACCTCTACAATCTACATTCATTTTACACCACTATACTCTTCGTGGATTTTACCAACTGTCCAACTGAACTGTTTACCAACTGAAAGGTTTTATTTCTCCTATGCACTTTTGGGAGAAACATCTGAGTCGTTGATATTTAAATAAAACATGAGAACTCTGTCAAATCTCGAAACGTCTTTTTTTGCGTTATGGATGTGACATAAAAATGCTCAGAGGATGAATTTGTTACGAATATATTGAACCATCTGTTTATATTTGACTAAACTCTTGTTCATAGAGTCTAAATATAAAAAATGTCCGTCTATTAACAGATTTTCCATTTAAATGAAGGAAAATAAACATGCATTATGGATGTTACAAAAAAAGGATGCGGTATTTGGTAGACGACCAACTTTGTAGGATTTCTGTGAAATAAAGTGCACTATAAATTAGTTACTTTATTAAAATTTTCATGTGTCTATTTATGAGGAATATATAGCGTTATGGATGTGACAATCCTGAAATTGGCTCTTACCTGATTATGAGAAATCACGCAGTAAAAATAAATAAAAATGCTTTTCAAATTTGAAGAGAGACCTCACATGGATATTTGAACCCCCAAATGTTATATCTGTGCTTTTACCGTTGTTTTTTTGGTGGTAAAATGGACATTTTCACGGAATTGCCCAGTTGTATGTTTAGTGATCACTTTTTTTACTCTATTTGACTACTAAAAACAATATTATCCGTCCTTCGGATGCCACGTTAAACCGATATCCTGACTCTCTGTGGTCATAAAAAATCCCAGGATGTCCTTAGAATAAGAGTATGGGTGTTACCCCGGCATCCTGGGCATATTCGCCCATTCGCCTCTACACATCATGGCCTCCTAATCATCCCCATATGTGCTAATTGGCTTCGTATCTTTGTCTCCTCTCCACCAATAAGCTGGTGTGTGGTGGGCGTTCAGGTGCAATATGGCTGCCGTTGCATCATCCAGGTGGATGCTGCACATTGGTGGTGGTTGAGGAGTTTGAGTACCCAGAATATGTAACGCTATATAAATGCATCATAAAGGACCTTGGAAATGTAGATGGCAAATGAAAAGTTTGGTAAGAACCTCAATCTGAAAGCATATTAAGATATCTTTATGACTTTATGTAGTATTCCTAAAGCCAACAAATTTTACTTATAGACATTCAATGGTGTTATCTTTCTAAAGTTACCACCCTTGTAAATTCATAAGCATTTTCATTTTGACCCCTCCTCTACAAGATAATAAATAAATATTTATCTATTACATTTAATAAGCATTATTTCTTCATGTATGTATTTCTTTAGCCAAAACGAAAATGCTCAAATCTGTATTTTTAGCCTGGGGCCTCTTCTTGACTTTACACTGACTTCTGTTGTTTGAAGGAAAATTTCACCAGAAATGAAAAAAGGAAGTGCTTTAATGGATGTGGTCTATTTCAGAGCTGGTCCAGAGGGCTTACTGTGATCTCTCTTAGGTTTCTGTAGTTGATGTAACGTAAGGTCACGGTTTCACTGAACTTTAATGCAAAATGGTTTATCCAGCACCATCCTGTGTGCTCCTTTCATCTTAAATCATCATGACATCATGAATCGAGTATTGTGATGTGATGGAAAACCAGCACTGTCTGGGTCACACATGGCCCGGAAAAGGAAATATCCTCTGAGTAAATAGAACCGGATTCAAACACACTTGACAGGAAGGAAACGTGCATCATTATTAGGACTGGTGGGAAATGTGTTTTATGTTTTCACTAACGTGTCCTTGACACAATATTCATGAGCTTTATTTCCTCGGAAACCTCCTTTGTTGAGTTTCATTTGTTATGAAGGTCTTTCAGCGCTCATGGTGAGAAATAGAAACATGGAACTGATACTGTCAACTACGATGGGGTGGCAAATGATCCGAGGAACTTTTTTAAGACACACACACACACATGAGGGATTGTGCTTTTGTTTAAACCCTTTTCTTGTAACATTAAGACAGAAATGTCAGCATTTCTATTGAAGATGTAATAAATCACAGCCGATGGGCACAGATCTATTGTGTTTTATTACATTAAAAAAGTTATCAAAAGATCAAGCGGTGCAAATTGTAAACAGATGTTGCGACCTGAACTATCATAATCTATAGTTTTTGTCTGTTTTATTGGCATAATTTTTTCTCTAATAGGTGATGCAAAAGTTGGGAAAGGCAGATGAAACCAAAGACATGGCCTTTGAGGAGGTGGTGGCAAACTTTAACAAGCAGCTGGTAAGACCCTTCACGCTTCACCCTTCTGTGACCCTCGTCCTTAATATACCGCTTTTCTTTTGCCCTTTGACCCGTATCCAGCTTCTTTTATCCATCTTAAATGTGATGGTCTAGTGATGGTTTCTCTTTGATCTCTGTCCGTAGGCTGACGGCACCAAACTCCAGAGAGACCTGAAGGCATATGTGGTTGCAGTCAATAGTAAGACTGTGTGTCTTGTGATCTTATTGTAGCTTACTGTGTTTTTTTAAATTAAATAACCTCAATAATATCTTATTTAATATGGACATATTTCTGTTCACTAGGTTTCACCCCAATAAAAGAAATTACTTGTTGTTCCACACACAACTGCTTTGTGTTCTTCCGTGAAACACAGAAAGAGATATCAGACAAATTCCGATTGACGTTTTTTTGCATTTTAATACTTTTGCGTTCAGCGCTAGCAGGCTGAAGTTTTATTTGTTAGTTGTGTTGTGTAATATTTGCTGAAAGTATAACCTTCCACCTCCTTCTTTAAATCTCATGTTGGTGTACATTTAAGTATTAAGTGAACAAAGAGACATGTAAAGGAGCTACATATGGGTTGAAAAAGACAAGTCATGAATTTCTTTCTGAGTCCCACGAAAGTAAGAATATCATCTACTTTTAAGAGGACACACGGTGAATATCATTCATTAATAGTAAAAATGTATATAAAAAATGGAATGACAGAATTTTATGCGAACTGTTCCTTTATGCACCAACGAAGGCAAAGTGGTCTTTGTTTGATGAAACACTGTAATGTTGCTGTCATGCAGACCCCCAACCATCCAGCTTCTTCCTGTGAACCCGCGACTGCTCTCACTTCTCTTAAAGTTGAGCGATTGTTCACCCTTGTCTCTTAGCTTACCCGCTGTCTGTTTCCGCAGCGATGCACGAGTGTTCAAAGCGTCTGCATGACTGTCTGGCCGACATTTACGACCCCGAGTGGTTTGGCAAAGAAGAGGTCGACTCCCTCGTGGAGGTGTGTACAAGTTCATGAAATTACTCCAAGACCGAAACAGACTGCCGTCCATGTTGAAGTACAGCTCTATTCACTCTGTCTCATTTGTGTTTTAAGGAATTTCAGGTCACACATTTTGAGACTTAACATGATAGTTCACCAAAGCCATTATAATTCTGTCATTGTTTACTCACACTCTTGTCTTTTCAAACCAGTACGACTTTCTTCTGCAGAACACAAAAGGAGATACTTTGAAAATGCGAACTGGACCCCATTGACTTGCATTGGTTTTGTGTCCGTACAATAGAAGTGAACTGGGTCCAGTGCTTTTTTTTAAATATCTTCGTTCTGCGGAAGGAAGAAAGTCATAAAGGATTGAAATGATAATAGGGTAAGTAAACAATGACAGACTTTTCACTTTGACATAGGTAGATATAACTGAGAACTTTATTAAATCTCCTGAGCAAAGAATAGCTTTATTAATCTTGCCTGCACTTAATCTTTGTTGCTTTTGCGAATTCATTCTCTTTCTACATTTTGGTTCCTTCCTTCTTCTCATCCATCTCTTCATGAATAAAGGAAATGATAGAGAAAGAAATGGATAATAATCTGGAGGTAAACATGACAAATGGCTCATATAGAGCGCAGGGAGAGAATGGTGCTTGGTGTTATCTAGATTAGAGTATTTATAGAGATAGGAGTGGTGAGTAGTTATACTGATGTGAAAATTTAGATTATATCTGTGGTTCCATACTGTGTGTATGTGTTAGAGAGAGAGAAAGAGCATATGAACGTGTGGATATGTCTGACGTGTTTATTTGACAGGACACTGACATCCTGTGGCAAGATTTTCACCAGAAGCTTGCGGATAATCCCGTCATTTCTATGGATACATACTTGGCGCAGTTTCCAGATATAAAGGTTTGTTACATTGCGGGGAGAACTTATTACACCATCAGAATATTTTAGAGCAGTGGTTCTCAAACGGGGGACCGTGTTCCCCTGGGGGACCCCAAGATGATTCCAGGGGGGGCCACAGATTTTATGAAATATAGAAATCGATCATAAACTTTGTGCAATAAAAAATCAGGAAACATTGACCACCAACCCAAATTAATTTATGTTTTAGCATTGAATAAATGAACATGTTTTTGGTTTTATTGGGGGGGCCGCAATACACTCTACACCAAGAGAGCCTTACAACAAAAGTTAATTCTAAGTAGTTTTAAAAGTAAAAAACTAATACTTCTTTCTTTTCATTCAAGGTTTAATTGAACTTTCTCTGTCAGTGATAGCAGTTGAACATACATCCTTAACATTTTAAATTGAGAAGGAAGTTAACAAGCTGTAATAGCGCAAAATAAAAAAATTAAAAATTAAAACATTGTATATGTCGATGCAAGTCACGTGTTGCTCTGTGCAATATATCCAAAATGACTTCCACTTTTTCCTTCAGAAACGTTAACATATACTCTGTAAGTCTTTGTTTTGACTTCCTGCAGGCTCGCATGGCGAAGCGTGAGAGAAAGCTGGTGGACTTCGACAGTGCCAGGCATCACTTTGCTTCTATACAGAAAGCCAAGAAAAAAGATGAGGCCAAAATTGCCAAGGTACCAGATGCTCACCAGCTTGTCATGTACTACCTAAATCTTGTTAACTAACCAATTTAAAGGAACAGTTCACACAAACATGAAAATCATCTCACAGTCTACTCCATCATATTTGCTTTTACATTTTACATTTAGTCATTTAGCAGACGCTTTTATCCAAAGCAACTTACAGATGAGGAAACATTGGAAGCAATTATTACAACATAAAATACATAAGTCCATCAAAACTAGTCCATTAAAGCCTAGCAAAGTATTTGTTTGAACTATTCCTTCATTGCTTATGAATGTGACTGCAATATACTAATAACAGTCTTTTTATTGACTATACATATGTTTGCACAAGCTTTTTTAAAACACATGTCTCATTTTGCATCATTCTGCTTGATAAAATTTTTGCAAGCTAACAAAGCGCTTGAGTATTTCTGAGTGACTTTCTCCTGGCCTGTTTTCTTTTTTTGTCTCGTTCTGCTTTGGAAATCTGTTTTCTTCTGCATGTCAAGCCATTTGCTCTGGTGGAGAAAGCGGCTCCCGTGTGGGCTCAGGGAATAATCACAGCACACCAAATCGCTCAAACTAACCTCTGGAGAAACCAGGTGACTCATCTGTCACTCAGCCTGTGAACCCTCCCCTAACCTGTCTAACCCCGCCCCCTGCTCAAGGTCCCCCCCAGGTCTGAGCAATGTGATGTCTCATTGGCTTCTTTATACAGCGATATTATTCCTAAGGTGTATTTATGGTTTTAGACGTGGCTTAAATGTTTAATGCACTTTGAAATGCATGCATTTTTTTAAACATGAGCTGCAGGATACTGTAAATGACTGTAATTATTTACTGTAATTGCTATCTGTTTGGTCTGTTTGTATGCGTTCAGGCTGAGGAAGATTTGGGGAGAGCTCAGAAGGTCTTTGAAGAGATCAATTATGAGCTTCAGGAAGAGCTTCCCACCCTGTGGAACAGGTAATAACCACCTTGACATCTCGCTTTATTCTTTATCCTAAACTGAACCTGTCCTGATCTGATGAGTAATGTCGAGATCTCTGCCTTCAGTCGTGTTGGCTTGTATGTTAACACATTCCAGAGCGTTGCTGGCCTGGAAGAGAAATTTCACAGGGACATGGGCAAAGTGAGTGAATAAAAGTCTCTCTTAATAACAAAAGACCAATGATTAATCATGTTTTGTTTACAAAAATCTGTCTCATCCACAGCTGAACCAGAATCTGAGCGACATTATGACCAAACTGGACGAGCAGCGTCAGGTGAAGTGAGTACATGTGCTTTCTCTCTTCCTCATAGAAACCGTTGTTGTTTTCTGCTGTTTTCCTGTAAATGTAATCAACCAACCCCCAAAAACCCACAGAAAAGGTGTTAAAGCAGACAGCACTGGGACAAGGTAACTACACGAGTTTTGTGTATTAGTGTTTGTTGCACTCAAGACATACTGACACACGGGCGCTGTGGAAACTGACCACAGACGTGTTGAGCGTGCATGTCTAAATGCTGACACGCCAAATAACCGCGTGTCTGGAACATCTGTGAAAGACAGCATCTGTGTGTGTGTGAAATAGATTGAAATATTAACATTGACTTGTGCTGACACCTAGAGGTGAATTATAGACATGACCCATGTGAATCACACTGTGTTTTGTAGTGTTGTTTCTTAATCAGTGTGTCTTTTTAAATGCAGTGAAGATGCAACCAATCACAGTCTCTCAGAGCCTGGGACAGACATCAATAAATCTCCACCAAAGGTACGTCCGGGCGTTTGAGAAATGTGCTTTATTTTAGTTGCTGTTTATTTATCTGTTTGTCACATTGTTTGTGCCTATAGCGGTTATTAAAATGTATAAAACAGATCATTGTGGTCTTTGATGATACCGATTCAATAACTAGAATATATGAAAGGCCGAATGAAAAAGGATGAAATGAAAACTTTATTAATATAATTTACTTTTGACGGCTTCTGGTAAATATAAGTCAAATAATCTAATATAAAGTAAACTCTAAAATAAAGCAAATATACGGCAAATAAAACATAAAATAATAATGTAATATAAATGTACTTTAAATACTATAAGTAGACTTTTATTCTAAAATGCAAGGATAATGTGTGCCTTCACCTGAAATCTAAGCACTGCTAAATTTGTGTTTTAACCTGCATTGTGTTTATTCATAATCCACGTGTGTGTGCATGTTTTTGATTGTATCGGCATGTTGTGTGGCAGTCCAGAGATGCGCCGCCTGCTCCACGGCCCCCCAGACCGACCTCATGTCAGGAGGTGAAACAGGACGTCAACACTATCGTGTTAGAGGAGACAGTGGTTGCTGATATTAACATTACAACCCCTTCACAGGTCAGAGGTCAAATGACTCCCTTTCTCATCTAAGAACGCCCTATATCTGCTTATTCATCATACACTCAGACCTGTCCAACACATTTATCCATACATCTTTTATCCTCTACGTCCACCTTAACGTCTCGCCATACACCTGCACAAACTTCTTTAGGAAGCCACTGCGTCAAGTGAACATTGTATTGTCCCAAGCACTCCCTGTAACTGGTCCCAGTAAACATGCTGATTTCTATTTGCGTTGTTTTTGTTTGCAAAGACTCATTAGTGAGATGTCTGCTGAATCTAGATAGGGATGCTTTGCATGTGCATGTGAGCTTTTTGACTATATTTATATTTGGCTATATACTATGTATATATATTGACTATATTTAATGTGCACGTATTTCCTTAAAAACTGAGCGTTGCACTTTAAATATTTGTATTCAGTCCATTCAAATATTTGTTTGTGCGTGTAATATATGTATCTCAAGGGATGCATGCCAATTGGTTTTGCACTTCAGACAACATTCAGAGATGAATCAGCATACAAGATCATTTTATTTTTATTAAAATAACCGTTGTAACGTTTAGCCCCTTCTCTTTTTGGCACATTTCTCAGTTGCAATACTTTTGTTGAGGAGTAATGTGCTCTCACATGGTGTCACATGATTGAAATATACAGGTCCCTTATGTGTGATGCTGTACATAGTCCTCTGATTTTTATATGAGCACAAACTGCTTAACTGCTGATTTCGAGCTTTCTCAAGTATTTACTGTTGACATGATGATAGATGTATCTTACATTCCTTTTGTGCTGCCTCATGGAAGGAGGCTTCATGGGATTCATGGGAGGTAAGATCTTGTGATGAACCACACCTGGCTGTGACCAGATGGTGGTCAGATTTAAAGTTTGGGTACGCATGCATTTAGCTACAAGCCACAATCTGATTAAGCTATTAGAATCAAGGAAGAATGCTGGTAATGCTTTATCGTTTGGAGTGATTCTCGACGGGGGGACGTGGACCACAAAGGGGTCCCAGCTGACTCAAAGGGGGCCTCAAGATGACTGATATTTTAAAATGAGACAAAATGATCATTGAAATATGTTTAAAAAACAAAAAATATATTTATTATCATTAGTCTCTAATTATGTAGTTGGGTAGAAATCGAGTTTTTTAAATTGGAAGGGGGTCCTTGGAATATTGTTGAATACAGTGGGGGGCTTTGAATACAGTCGAAAAGGTTGAGAACCCTTGAGCTACAGAAACACGTCTTTGTAAATATTGTGTATTCATTAGTGGGTATTTGCATTGCAAATCACAATGTCATGTTTAATGTCACACAAGTAGGGTGTGGTGTAAGCCTTGTGGTTAACAATCCTGGTTCAAATCCTACATTTTAGGGATCAAGAAGGTTTGTTGACTACAAATGTTTTATATAGTATTATATTGGCAAATTAATTTAAGTTTGATTAAATTGATTCAAAGTATCAAATGCAAGCAACACATCAGGATATCACATATAGGTGAAGTGTCAAATTTTGTAATTGTTCAAATTGTTAAATTACATTCTCGTGTTTCAGGTTAATATTTAATGACAGCTATGAATAATTAATTCCTCCAAAAACTGTCAACACTGCGCCGCTTTAGTTTGTTGGTGCATCCGATTTAGGGCGGGGCTTTGTGTCTAACGGATGGCAGATGGTAGAGTGTTTTATGGGAAACCTGTACATAATGCCATTCAGTTCTTTGTGATGACACTATTACTCCTGAAATAACACATGTTAACGCTAAACAACGTCTCTCACACATCCTGCCTCCATTACCTTCCTGCCCGCCTCAAAATCCCAAGTTTACCCAAAATCCAACAAACAATCCCTTCCATCCGCCCCAGCCCGATCAGACTTTATCTCAGCAGTGGGACTGGGATGATGAGGCTCCTGCGTGTGAGAACAGGCAGCCGTACGAGGCTCCTAACTGGGACGACGATGTCGCTTCTGCCGGGCAGCCCTGCTGGGATGGCGTGTTGGGGCAGTCAGGTTGGGACAATGCAACAGCAGAGGCGGATGGAGGTGTGGAGCTCTGGGGTGGGGAAGGGTCCCAGGTAGGGCAAGGGCAGGACGCAGATGCAAACTGGGACAGTGGCACTGCTCAGGACTGGGAGGCGGAGTCTAATCAGCCTGAGTGGGAGGAGCCTCAGAGTGTAAGAGGAGCTGGTGGGGGTAGTATTAGGATGCTTCTGTTTTGTGGGTGTATGTGATGTCATCGGTGGTCCTTTTGCGTTAGAGACTACAAAATTGTAGCTGAATGTGTTTGTAGTGGAGGTTTGTTTTGTTTCTTTTGGTTAGTAAATATTCTTTTTATTGTTTTTTTTAGAATGAAACGCCAACAGTGACAAATGGCTCTTCGGATGCCGAGCTGCCTCCCTCTTTTCTGTACAAGGTGTGTTTTAATGTTTTTTTTTACAAACAATAGTTTAAAGCTGCATTTAAACGTATGCGTTTATTTGCCTCTCTATCGCCATCTCTGTTTAAAACATAAAGCTACAGGTTACGTCAAATGACGTCAAAGTGACATTGTCAACAAAACCATAATAACTGATTTTTTTATGTACTTTTGTACATTTATTTTATTACTAGAAAAGTTACAGATTGCAACTTTATTGTTATAAGATATTCAGCGGTTCCGAAAACCAAAATTATTTTCAGGTTTTCTGAATTTACTTTTTAAAGGTATGTGTTTATGTAAAATGATCCTTTTTTGCCTTTTGTGAACTACTAACAATGTTTCCCCAAATTTCAAATAAAAATATTGCTTCTATTTGCATGTATTTGCAGTATAGAAACCAGTCAAAACAACAGAATAGATGCTCTGTATTTTGTCAGACGTCAAATACTGCAAAGAAAAAAAGTTAATATTCAATTTTAAGCAACACAACAGTGATATTTCTACATGTATTTAGGAAAACCTCGAAGGATTTTAGGATGGTTTTCATGTGTCTTGTCATGCTGTCAGTCTTTCACATTGCTGTTGGATGACTTTATGTCACTCCTGAGGTTTGATGCTATTGAAACGCAATCACTGGAATGACCACAATACATCTAGAAATGATGATTTAATGAACATTTGGAATGGACATTTTTTCAGCGGCTGTATATCTATATATACTGTATATATGTCTATAAAGACATTCATAGTTGGATAAAGCTTGTTTTTTAGTTCTAATGCCTGGTTGAAATGTGTGATTTGTAAGGTGAAAGTGGTGCATGACTATGGAGCAACAGACAAGGATGAACTCGATCTGAAGGCTGGTGACATTGTATATGTGATTGACTTCGCCAATCCAGATGAACAGGTCAGAAACGCAAACACACAGTAAAAACTCAATCGTACAGCAAGATACGATTATCTTTCCTCCGTTTTGTTTTCGCAGGATGACGGCTGGTTAATGGGCGTAAAAGAGTCACATTGGCTTCAGAATAAAAACCTGCTAGCGAAAGGCGTCTTCCCGGAAAACTTCACCCAGAAACTGTAAGCGGAACAACCATCACCTACTCGATGAATGTCCTCACCCTCTACGAAACAAGCGCTGTGATCTTCTTGCTTTTATTTCCTCATGGTTTTTATAAGACACCTTTCAAAATAAGGGCTTCTCAATCAAATGTGTTCATAAATTGCGGCTCCTTGGAAAATAGTAGAAGGTGTTTAGAGCAACATGTTATTTCACACTAATCTTGTTCTTGATCTGACATCCTTCCTTGTCATTCTTGGAAATACATTTTTCTTGCACTGCATGTTAAGTGCTGTCCTGGTACCTTTGACTCCTCAGCCATATTCAGTATCACACAATGCAATTTCATTATATTTATATTGTTTTTTTTGTTTTGTCAATGATGTCTGCAGGTATAAGACACCAAAGATTAGAAAATGTCATTATTACTTTAGGGCAAACCACTAACCAATAAGTTTGTTTGGACATTTTATAGATCTTTTTTCGAGGCATGCTTTATTTATTTTTCTATTTTCTGCTGTTACAAATATATAAACACATTTCCAATTGATAGATTAAAACGAGATCTTGGTAATGATCTGGAAAATTCATTATGATAAACTGAGCCCTGACGTCAGTCTAATGTTATCTCTGATAAATATACTGGTAAGCTGAAAAGCTGCTTTTGAGTGTTCAGTCTCGATTAGAGGTGATCTTTTTTATTGACAAATATGATGCTGCTAATGTGTGTATTGTCAGATCTGATACTGTCACTCCGTGCTTGTCAAATCTAGATCTTGTCTCCTTCACTCCCTCTCATCTGTTCGCATATTAGATCTGTCATTTTCTAATTCATCTCGAGGCTCTTCGTTTAAATCTGTTTTGAATGCTGAGGCATTCGAAAGAAACACCCGCAGGGGGCGTTTGCTCATTGTTCTTGCAAAATTGTGTGAATGTTCCTGCACTCTTTCAATGATAAAAGAGATTTGTATGAGAATGGGATGGTGCGAGTGGGGGAGGATTTTCTTTGAATGACAGATTGCAGACATTCTTTACATTTTACAAAAGATAACTAATCGATTACCTCAAGGAAGATGTTTTTACACTGTGTCTTTTGACATCATGCAACTGCAGCTCTCGTGACTTTTAAATATGACATATTTATTATGTTCTTTCACATGACCTACCCCTTACATGCATTATTGAAATATAAAAAAATGCAATATGCGAAGATTCAAAATGTACCACAGGAAATACAAGGATTTTTAAGACGGGGGAAATATGCCCTGAGGCATTATGGTATAGCTTGGGACGCCCTGTTTTAACATGCTGTAACTGTCTGGCAGCCCTTGAGAAGCATTAAAATGATTTTGAACATCTAGTGTCCTCTCGTTCATTAATGTACCTTTGGATAAAATCACATATGAGGTTCTATAGCTAAAGATTATTTGTTGTTCATATCCCTACTGTGATATTAATGATGACTCTGAAGACTTTGTTGTGTTGTTTCACAAAGTGTTGTCATTGTGTTTGTTTACCTGCTGCGAAAGCAACCTTAAATGGTGCTATATAAAATAAATGTATTATTATTTATTGTCATGGGAACATTTGGTCCACAAGAAGTCCAAACTCGAGTTTGCCCTTTATCCAGTCAGTTTCAAATGATCTCCAAATCCAACATTATTCCAGCGTTTATATAACTTCCATCACTGAAATGCTGTGAACAAACAAACACACCTCAACTTCTCTCACTATAGCAAGAGTAACGAGCTGCAGCTGCAGGCCCACAGCGCAGCCAATCTGTATGGTAAGCGGGTCTCGCTCATTGGTTGACTCATGGGCGTGTGTTTCGGGGAGAATTGCCCCATAAGGCACTAAGAAAAGTGTTTTTTATATATACGAAACTCGTGTTTTGACAAGTTGTCCATGATGAATGCAGAATGGATGAAACACCGTTGCACCCCCCCTTTAAAGCTAAAGCTTATTTGTTTCTTCATACTGTTTCTTTACTCTGAAGGCAATGCAACAGATGGACAGCATAAAAACTATTGTAGCCCTATGATAGGATATACTGTACATATTAACTGCAACAGATAAAAGATTAAACAAACCTTCAGCCTTCAAAGAACTTCACATAATAATAAGTTATGTGCATTTATTGTCATGGGAACATTTTGTCCACAATTGAGAAATGTTTGTTTCTGAGCACCATGGTCACCTGTTAACAATACCATAGATGACAGTTAACTACACAAATGCATAAGTAGTGCTTCGGGTTAGTGCCCGGGTCAGTTTGGCTAGCATACAAAATGTATTGAGACAGACAGAAATAGAATAATGAAAATGCGCAGCTAAGTATTTGTCCTAAATAAAGACAAAAAAAGGAAATATGTGATGGATGCTTACCCACACCACAATCCAAAGGATCGTTGCTACGCGGTTACTAAGGTGTTCTGGGTGGGCCGGGCCCTCAACAAACTTCCAAAGGGTGCTTCCACATGTCTTAAAAAATAAGACTAATCCTTACAAAAATGTACCATTGTTTTACTACAGGCAAAAAACATGATTACTGTCGTAAAACCATGCGACCACAAAATAACCATGCTGGATTTAAGTCTTAAACTGGGGTTACTATAGTAAACTTATAGTTTTGCCAATAGACAAAACAACATGGTTGCTTGACTTATTCATTATTAATACATTTTCCTAAGGGAAAGAAGCAAACAATACAATTTCTTTGCAGTTTTAGTGGCTCTTTATTTTTATAATAAAAATACATCTTTTGAGTTAAACTATCTACAAACATGCAGAGTAGAAATTGCGAATGCGAACATCAAACATGTCCTCTATGATCTCTATCTCTAAATGTGGCTTCTTTATTTCTCTAAGGGAAGTCTGCACGATACATATCATTGAGAGATGATAACACGTGAAACAGATTTATCACTTAATTTCCATCAGATATGGTCCATCGGGGTTATTAATCTCAACTCTGAACGAGTGTGGGGCCGTTCAGATCAGAACAATAAGAATAACTGTAAACAATAACGTTCAATTCAGGACAATAGCGGTTCACGCCATAACGATAAAGTTACAGACAACGATATCGTTGGGATCACTTTCAAACGATATTTTTTTCCAGCTGATGAGCAGTTTCTGGAGGACTACTGGTGATCGCAAAGCGGGTTTTGTGTCCGAATTAAAGACCGCAGTGGCCGGAAGTGGCGCGTTTACGGCGGGATATGATCTATGTAATGCGGGAATGACAACGTAAGCATCAGCATCAGGTCATCTACAATCATTTTATAGTGACTGCAGCGCGCAGGCTTAATATAACGTTATCTTCATCTTCCGCATCACAGTTATCATTTATCGTTATGATCTAAACCGCCCTTTACTGTGTTTGAAACCGGAAGCGTTGGGATGTGACTGGGCGTGTTTGCTCGAGCTCTCGACGTCTCTGATTGGCCCGATTCAAGACCAGCACGGCAGCTGTTCTCATTATTTGACTTAACCCCTTTGTTTCCAACAACAAACCAGGTTGCCATGGCATCGGCTTACCCTTTATATAGCGACGGTCGCCTGACAGAGCGTACACAAGATTTCTCAACCGATCTCCTGACGACGGCCAGAGGAAAGATTAACAATGGTAAGTCGTTTTAAAACGATTCATCTATCTATAAAATGATTGATAACATCGAATGATATCGCTCGAATTTAACACGTTAAGATGTGGTTTTTGTTCGGTTGATTTGAGCGGATTCGACTGTTAACATGACGTGTATGGTATTTGCACAAGGTCACGAATGCACTGGGTTTAAAATGCGTTTTGACGTTTTCCTCGCAGCGCGAGTGTATTTCCATCCATGTCGGCCAGGCAGGTGTGCAGATGGGCAATGCATGCTGGGAGCTGTATTGTTTGGAGCACGGGATCCAGCCAGATGGTCAGATGCCAAGTGATAAAACAATCGGAGGAGGAGACGACTCCTTTAACACCTTCTTCAGTGAGACCGGAGCTGGAAAGCATGTCCCGAGAGCGGTCTTTGTGGATCTGGAGCCCACCGTCATTGGTATACACAGTAATTCAATACTGGGCCTTCTCTGTTCATTCGACTCGGTATCAGTGTTGGGTGTGACTAGTTACTAAGTAATTAGTTTTTGTAATTAATTACGTCTCCCTTCTAAATAAAGTCAAGGGTGTTATTCGGTTACAATTGTGATAAATATGTTGTAATGCTGTGTATTCAATTGTGGAACCATTTGTTAATGTATGCATCCTTCTTACATTTGTATAATTTTGTCAGTTAATAATAATAATTTATGTAGTTATATATTGTTTATATGAATTGATTAATTGTTTCATGTCTATCCTTGAATCTGTTCTAATCGAGGTTGATGTGGGATATAGAAAGTAATTAGTTATAAGTAATTAAATACAGTTTGGTAGAGTCATTTGTACAGTAATCTAATAACACTATTGAATTTGTAATTAGCAACTAGTAATAAATACTATTTCAGCGTAACCTACCCAACACTGCTCAGTATTTATGATTCAACTGTTACAGATCTTCTAAAATGTTGTTCTGTTTATTAATCCTCATGAAGCATGTATGACTCTTTTTATGCAAAAGATATTTTGAGAAATGTCTCGGATACAACGTAAGTGAATGGGGGCCAATGTTGTTTGGTTACCGACATTCTTCGAAATATATTTTGTGTTCTGCAGTGGGAAGAAAGTCATACACGTTTGGAATGACATGAGGGTGAATAAGTGATGAAAGAACGTTCTTTTTTGGGGGTAAACCATTCTTTAAGGTGAAGTACATTGATGGTTTTTGCAGATGAGGTGCGCACGGGAACCTACCGCCAACTGTTCCACCCTGAACAGTTGATCACTGGTAAGGAAGACGCCGCTAACAATTACGCCCGTGGCCACTACACCATTGGCAAGGAGATCATTGACCTGGTGCTGGACAGAACTCGCAAACTGGTATGACATCATTTATTTTCCTATCCCATTAATGTGGACATGATGAACAAGTAAAATTTGTAGTATTCTATACTAAAGATTTCCCCTTTGTATTTTAAGGCTGATCAGTGCACTGGACTCCAGGGCTTCCTGATCTTCCACAGTTTTGGTGGTGGCACCGGCTCTGGCTTCACCTCTCTGCTCATGGAGCGACTCTCTGTCGACTACGGCAAGAAGTCCAAACTTGAGTTTGCCATTTATCCAGCTCCCCAAGTCTCCACGGCTGTGGTCGAGCCCTACAACTCCATCCTCACCACCCACACCACCCTCGAGCACTCCGACTGTGCCTTCATGGTGGACAATGAGGCCATCTACGACATCTGCCGCAGAAACCTCGACATCGAGCGCCCCACCTACACAAACCTCAACAGGCTGATCGGACAGATCGTGTCCTCCATCACGGCATCTCTGCGCTTCGATGGAGCCCTGAATGTGGATCTCACCGAGTTCCAGACTAACTTGGTGCCTTATCCACGTATCCACTTCCCTCTGGCCACCTACGCCCCAGTCATCTCAGCAGAGAAGGCCTACCACGAGCAGCTGTCTGTTTCAGAGATCACCAACGCTTGCTTCGAGCCAGCCAATCAGATGGTTAAATGCGATCCACGTCACGGCAAGTATATGGCTTGCTGTCTGCTGTACCGTGGTGATGTCGTCCCCAAAGACGTCAACTCCGCCATCGCCACCATCAAGACGAAGCGCACCATTCAGTTTGTAGACTGGTGTCCCACTGGCTTCAAGGTGGGCATCAACTATCAGCCCCCAACTGTGGTTCCTGGAGGAGATCTGGCTAAGGTGCAGCGAGCCGTGTGCATGTTGAGCAACACTACAGCCATTGCCGAAGCTTGGGCTCGTCTGGATCACAAGTTCGATCTGATGTACGCCAAGAGAGCTTTTGTCCACTGGTATGTGGGTGAAGGTATGGAGGAGGGCGAGTTCTCCGAGGCCAGAGAAGACATGGCTGCCCTGGAGAAAGATTATGAAGAGGTGGGCACAGACAGCGTCGGAGATGAGGGAGAAGAGGAAGGCGAGGAATATTAAAAGATCCCCGTTTTGAAATTTTAGTTAACCTTATAGATCTACATAGGTTTTACAAACAGTATTTTCAGGCAAATAAAATATTGTTTCATGTTTCCTATTCTTATTGAAAGCATGTAGTTAATATGCATGTCTATGTGCAATTTCTATTTTCATTCATACACTTATATAAAAACGCACCACCGAATAAGATACAAACAAAGAAACACATTCACTGTAAATAGTCTTAGTTAGTATAGTAACAAACTTGTCGAGAATTGTTGCAATGCTAACCACTACAGTGCAAAAATCTTTTGTTTTTAAGTTTTCTGGAAATCAAATAAAATCTTGGCTAACACTTTGCCACCCGAAGACCATCTGTGTAACGTCTTTGTTTTTCATTGGTTGAACACTGAGAATCCAAATGAAGGAGTGCACATTTAGACGGCACCATGGAAACCATCAACAACAGTTTTACATTTACACACCATTTGCATGACTTTAGAAAGCACGAGTCAGTCAATCTGTTTCAGATATCTCTGTACAGACACGTTTATAATCATTTGAAAAGAAAAACATAAATTATTTAATGAATCGATTTTAGAGTATGTGCTTAAAGGTGCCTTCTAGTGAATTATTTATCTGTAACCGTACATTATTTATACAGTGATGGTTTTCAATACCCAACAATAAGTTTACTTCAAGTTTATTTTATAAGCATACTTAAGTAAAGTATTTAGATAAAGTTATTTCTTCCTTGATGTTTGAAGTATACTAATATCGATGTACTATAGTCAATATTACTTGAAGACCACATTACTTTGGACACATTTAATATATAAAAGTATACTCGTTTATTTGTACAACTGCAATAGAACTTAACTTATTGTGGGTAGGCACATTTTAATTGAATCACATTCTTAATTTTATAAAACTACATCTTGAAGTATACGCTCTAGTGTACTGCAGTAAAGTACTATATTGTCTTAGCATTGTTCTCTTTAAGTGAGTTTAAAGGGATAGTTCACCCAAATATCTGTCAACATTTACTCACCTTCGAGATGTTCCAAATCTGTATAAGTGTCATTGTTCTGATTAACACAGAGAAAGATATTTGGTAGAATGCTTGTAACCAAACAGTTCTTGGACCCCATACACTATCATATAGGAAAAATGACTTTATAATTGTTTTATTCTTTTGAACACAAAGCAAGCTTTTTTGAAGAATGTATGACAGCAAACAGTTCCGGGGTAGACTTCTTTTGACTACCATTGTCATTTTTCCAACTACAGTAGTCGATGGGGTCCAAGAACTGTTTGGTTACAACCATTGGTCAAAATGTATTTCTCTGTGTTCAACCTATGAAAAGGAATGTAGACAGGTTTGAAACAACTAGAGAGCGAGTACTTCATGTCAGTATTTTCATTTTTGGGTGAACTACTCCTTTAACATCATACTAACAGTTCACAAAAATAAATTCAAGATGTGAGTTTATAAGTTTGTAAAACTGTGAAAATGTATTGATAGGCTCCTCAATCGAAAGAGTAAACACAACTAAAGACAAGTATACTTTGAGTATAGACCAAATACTGTATACTTTGATTTGTCTTTTCTTTTCAACGTACGGTGTGATTGCAAAGGCTGTTTCAGTCTCAAAAGCCGAGAGGTGAATTCCACAAACAATGGTCTAATTTGCATTGAGAATAATCTATTGAAATGCAAAGCAAGACATTTGACAGCTTCCTATAACACAATGTCCCATTCACCTGGCCAAACGTCTTTTAAGGTCTTTTTGTCACAGTTGAAGGCATAGTAACATGAGATGAGCTTTACTCTCTGTAGTTTCTTTCATGCAAACATAAACACTACCCGCTTAACACAGCCCTGAAATTTAAAACATTCTCAACTGAGGACTTCTCTAAACATTTGGACTTATCCCAGCGGCAAATCTTTGTGCAGGAAAAGAACAAGGGAGCATCGATTATTGAAGAACTAGATGTGTTTCACATTGTTAATATATTACACAAAAAACACGATGTCCTCCAGTTAGGGAACATGCGATGTGGCTTATCTGAGGATATTGTGCGTGACGTGTGTCAAAGTTCATGGCACAGATATCCACATCATTCATCATTCTGAAGACGTCTGTGTGTAAATGTGTTTCTGTGTTATTGCCTCATGCTTTCAGATCAGACCACATGCCCTATTCTAACTGTAGTATAACCAATAGAGAGTGCTAGGTCTTTGAAACAAACAACAATAAAACGATGAAATGTTTGTCAAATATATTTATGAAGTCAGCAGTTTTATGTAAGACTGCTAAAAAATTAGGCGTCTGTTCTGACTCAAGTTTATAGTTAGCCCACCAAAACTTTAATATAATATAGTCCGTAATATAGTCCGACCTACTTCCAGCCGAAATAACCTTGAATTTGGTAACATGTCATTTTTGCCTATGATGTATGATATTCCATCATGTGAAGAAAATCAACAGGCGTTTGGTTTAATTCGTTTGACATTTCCTGTGTGTAGCCACGATTTAGCTCTTATTCAGACGGGCTATTTGTAGTCGAGACTGGTTCATTGGCGTTTATGGCAAGTCAGCGCAGAGACTGATTCTATATCTCATCATGTTCGATGTATAAATAATACAAGCAAAAGATGTTTGTCATTTCATTACATGGTCGATCTGGGGTCACGATTTAGCTCTGAATGGGTTGGGCCATGTGCAGTTTGTTTTAAGTCCACCTAGCGAAATTCCCTTTGGGTTAGGTGCTGCTGATAATGCCCTTTGTATGGTTCCCAATCAATGCGACACATCGTCAGTTGTGCACACTGGCTTCATTGGGTGTTTCGCCCTTTATCACAAGACACCCTCAGCCAAGCGAGGCCCACCGCAGGTTGATCAGACCTGGGTGGGTGATGCATTGTTCCAAGGTCATCTGGCAGCCCATGCTGTGTCCATCCGCCTCAACCAATCGAACTAGCAAATTTCGACTCTCTAGCCATTAGGCCACGACTCCCTACATTAAAATGAATGCTCAGGGACCAGGGGGGTCCCATATGGCGCAACTTAAACACAGTACCAAAATCAACGCAACCATACGCGCCGTCGGGCAAGATGGGTATATTTGTATTATATTGGCTGTCACGTAACATTCATACACATTCTACAATATAAGCTGTCTTCCATTTTAACAAATTAACATAATGCAATTACAATTCTTGACCGTTAGATGGCAACTGTAGCCCTACAGAGACTTCCGGCAACGCAAAACTTGATAGTTAGTAGCGAACGCTGTTGCGAGATCTCGCGAGAACGCGTCGTTTGAATTGAGAGCATTTCGTGTAGGAGCGCAGCATTTTCCTGCTGTAAGTAACTGTGTTTTTGTTTTGATTTGTGTTCATAATTGATCTACAATATTTGTTAACATGTGTGTGGGACAGTGCGGAGCCATGTTGTGGTCAGTTTAAACCTGTTAACTTACACGCAAGTGTTTCCGTGTGCCCCATAAACTCTTAATTATGAGAATCCAACATGTGCAACCTATTAGAATTTGACATGAAAGCCATCAATATATTATATTCTTTAGATCATTATCATATAAAAAGTGAGCTTTGTTTTGGCAACAAGACTAACTAACATGCTTTGCATCAAACATAATTTATGGCGTTGTGTAAAGACAATAAATAATAAGATTATTAAAAACGATTTAAAAGGTACGCTGCACAGCCCTAGTGTGCCTCCAAGCTAAAGACATCGACTCTGGTTTTACTTACTTTAATAACACTGTGATGATCAACTCGCCAGAAAGCACTAGGGAGAAGATGGGAGGGGATGAAGAAATTAAACCAACTATTCATATTATTTAATTATAAAGTTCACTGTTTGTTTGTTAAAACAGGCAAACCAACAAAACGGTTAACATTTTTATTTGCTATTGATTTGTAATAGATTTATTATTTTAGAATAGAGCTAAGTTATTAAAACTGTATTATTTTGTCATTCTTTATATTTTTATCTTAAGTTAATGTTGGGCAATTTTCCATATTTGTATAATGATCATATTTAATTATATTGTATAAATAACATTTTATTTAGGGTCTTTCATGTTTTCACGTTTTCTTAATACAAGTTGTGTTGATTGATGCGATTTTAGCCATTGCTTTGTTTTCTATTAGATGACGTAGTCTATTGTCTAATGGATGACTGGACTATTCTCAGGTTATATTTAGACGTCTATTAGATTTTCACTGACAGCCCAAATTCAGTCTTGTTTTAGCCTAGACCAGGGGTCGACAACCTAAAGAGTCCTTTCGGGCCCTCTCCCAGCAAATTAAATCTGTCAGGAGCCGCAAAATATATGTTACTTTAAAATGACTATAACAGGTTATGCATGCAAGGTAGTTACACAGTCGCACCGCTAGGTGGCAATATAGTGCGAATTTTATATAATTTAGACGTAAGCGTTTTATAATGACAGTAAGTGTGGGAGCGTTGCAATAGGAGAGTCGCGTCGCGCTGTCGCCCGCACTCTGCTTTAGTCGCTTTTGTTTTCTAACGCACGGCCCTGTCTCACATCAAAGCAGCAATAAAACCGATGTATGTTGTTTTTGTCATTTCCGGTCGCGCTCATATGTACATTACATGCACTTATTTCGTCCATTCTAATGAAACATCTGAAATAGAGAATGCATGAAGCCAGCCATGGGTGTATGCTGGGTAAATATGTATGCTTGTGCAGATATTTCTTGAAGACATCAGGACACAAGCGATCAAATGAGACGGACCACAGCAGTGATTGTAAACGGGGATGTGCCTCTTTCCTCCACTTGTGATCCGATGGACCAAAACGCATCTTAATGGCAGACATAAAGAGGGCCTTGTCGATAGCAGCAGGGCAAGAAGAGCCGGTCACCGCCCTTATTTCACTCAAAGCTCAATCTAGCGCAGCACTGGCTCAATGGGTTGTGGTTAGAAGGGGTAAAGCCAAGGCCGGAAGTGATGCAAAATCTCGCCATAAATGACATTAGCTGACACCTACGCCTGCCCCAAACCTTCACCTAACCGTAAAATAATACAAAAATATGGTAATTAACTGCTATCAGCGTGACAAACAATATGCAGCAGTATTGAAGTGCGCATGCCCGGTGGAGGCAGCTGCATCCCTTCTAGTCGGTTCCCGAGAAGCCCCGCCCAATCATTCCCTCCTCCGTCTCTCTACCCAACGGTCGATCCCGCCAATGAAGGATAGCCCCGCCCTCCTTTATCCGGTCGCGCGGGGGCTATATAAACTCAGCCCGGTTCTTTCCGCTTTAACACAACCTTCAATTTTCGAACCCTTAACGTCGGTCTGAAGGAAAATCTGTCAAAATGGTGAGTTTTACCACAATTGTGTTTCCTTAATGTTACGGACGCCGGTTTTTACGCGTATTGCCTTTAAACGCCAATAACCATGCTCATCCCAATAGGTTTAATTTCCCTTTGTTGATGTAATTTCACACAAGCAGATTATAATTTAAGATTAGGATTTAAAATTCGTTCGAAGCGAAACGTGTATTTGTGTTTTATATCGGGCGGATTTTAAGACGTTGGGCGTGCGCGAATCAATCGCCTTCCCGCGCGCGCGCACGAGCATCATCGGGCTCTTTGTGCGCGTCTGGCGCACTTCTGTGGAGACTCGCAGGAAAACGAATAAGATCGAGTTCGTTTTTAAATAGATATGAACATGTAAACGCGTTCTTGGGGTTTTTACGCGATTTGACTCATAATGAATTACGTTGAAAAGGCTTTTGTTCGATGCGCATCATTGATAGAAATGTGTTCAGCAAAGGCGCGGTCACGATTTCTCCTCTCTCTCCTCCGCACCAGGGTTTCCTCTCGTCTGCTAGCACACTAAGATATGTGGGGGATGGGACGCGCCCTGCCCTGTCCGTTCACTGTATCTCAGTGTCCACGCGAAATGGATTTGAGCTCCGTCATCATTGAAGTGCGCGTGCGGCGAGAACAGCTGCAGGGTTTAGAGCTGCTAATGGCTATTGATTCAGCAAAAGCGGCCATCTTAGGCAATGACTGATTCTGACCTCGCGATCAGTATTTCGAGCTAAAGAAAGGTCCTTACCCATCATGCACCTTATAATGCAGAGAACAAAGAGAGTGAAACAATACCACCACCGCCCAGCATTCAAACAAAGACGCACACGTTTCTATATCAAAACGGTGTTCAGAGTAAACATCCTATCATTAGGTCTGGACCCAATTCCCATGTGGGAGAATATAAACATTTTAGATGTTTTAATTTTTCATATTCGAGGTTTTAAATGCCGTTACGAATACAAAATGCACACTGGCTGTTGTATGTTTAGCATCGCCGATGTTAACGTCTGTCTTTCATTCCAGCGTGAATGTATTTCCATGCACGTTGGCCAAGCCGGAGCCCAGATGGGCAATGCATGCTGGGAGCTGTATTGCTTGGAGCACGGGATCCAGCCAGATGGTCAGATGCCAAGTGACAAAACCATCGGAGGAGGAGACGACTCCTTTAACACCTTCTTCAGTGAGACTGGCGCTGGTAAACATGTCCCGAGAGCGGTCTTCGTCGATCTGGAGCCCACCGTCATCGGTAATTATTCTTGCAAAAAAACAAATTGACAGAATTCCCATCACACCCTGCTAAAACCTTTGCTTGCAAGAGTTTAATTACACTTGTTTTTGCAGATGAGGTGCGCACGGGAACCTACCGCCAACTGTTCCACCCTGAACAGTTGATCACTGGTAAGGAAGACGCCGCTAACAATTACGCCCGTGGCCACTACACCATTGGCAAAGAGATCATTGACCTGGTGCTGGACAGAACTCGCAAACTGGTATGACATCATTTATTTTCCTATCCCATTAATGTGCACATGATGAACAAGTAAAATTTGTAGTATTCTATACTAAAGATTTCCCCTTTGTATTTTAAGGCTGATCAGTGCACTGGACTCCAGGGCTTCCTGATCTTCCACAGTTTTGGTGGTGGCACCGGCTCTGGCTTCACCTCTCTGCTCATGGAGCGACTCTCTGTCGACTACGGCAAGAAGTCCAAACTTGAGTTTGCCGTTTATCCAGCTCCCCAAGTCTCCACAGCTGTGGTCGAGCCCTACAACTCCATCCTCACCACCCACACCACCCTCGAGCACTCCGACTGTGCCTTCATGGTTGACAATGAGGCCATCTACGACATCTGCCGCAGAAACCTCGACATCGAGCGCCCCACCTACACAAACCTCAACAGGCTGATCGGACAGATCGTGTCCTCCATCACAGCATCTCTGCGCTTCGATGGAGCCCTGAATGTGGATCTCACCGAGTTCCAGACTAACTTGGTGCCTTATCCACGTATCCACTTCCCTCTGGCCACCTACGCCCCAGTCATCTCAGCAGAGAAGGCCTACCACGAGCAGCTGTCTGTTGCTGACATCACCAACGCTTGCTTCGAGCCAGCCAATCAGATGGTGAAGTGCGATCCACGTCACGGCAAGTATATGGCTTGCTGTCTGCTGTACCGTGGTGATGTCGTCCCCAAAGACGTCAACTCCGCCATCGCCACCATCAAGACGAAGCGCACCATTCAGTTTGTAGACTGGTGTCCCACTGGCTTCAAGGTGGGCATCAACTATCAGCCCCCAACTGTGGTTCCTGGAGGAGATCTGGCTAAGGTGCAGCGAGCCGTGTGCATGTTAAGCAACACTACAGCCATTGCCGAAGCTTGGGCTCGTCTGGATCACAAGTTCGATCTGATGTACGCCAAGAGAGCTTTTGTCCACTGGTATGTGGGTGAAGGTATGGAGGAGGGCGAGTTCTCCGAGGCCAGAGAAGACATGGCTGCCCTGGAGAAAGATTATGAAGAGGTGGGCACAGACAGCGTCGGAGAAGAGGATGAGGAAGGGGAAGAGTATTAGGATGTCACCACCTGGCTTACAGATGCCTGCTCAATCTAGCAAGACAACACTTGCATGAGCTTAAAAAGATGGGAGTTCCCTTTTAACCACATTCCTTACAATAAAGCTTTCCTCTTGGTTTCAATAAAAGTGCAGAAATAAAATATTAGCTGTCGTTGTCTTTACTTTGTTGAGAAATATGGTTATCCTGATACATGAGGAAGTGAGTGTTGCCACAAGCTAATAAAACGGGAAAGAGGCTTTTGCAGGTTCCAAAATCTGTCAGCACTATAATGTCAGTAGAAGCATGGTTTTAGTAAATTTGACATCTCAACACCTGCATTTACCACAATCCACACTAATATGGGTTATTTTCAGACACCAGACGGGCAAAACCTGAAGTTCTTTCCAAGTAAGTATTTGTTGATGAGGGTAATGAGTCCTATATAAAGTACTCTGAACACTGTGTTCAACAAATAAAATCAGAATTTGCCACTTATCTACAAAGGATAAGGTTAAATTGTGTGACCATTAAACATGTGCTTGTCATACATAGAACTTTCAGGTCCTGTTCATGCATTTCACAACATTAAAGCTTATGTATGTTAATTTGTGGGCACATGTATGCACATATTTACAGGTCTTTGATATCACTATAGAGCTTCAAGCGTTTAAACTTGATGTTCTGTTGTCTGCAATATTTTTTTTAAATCTTAGTCTGCCGCTTAGGCTTTACGGACCAAACATGTATTTATGAATAGAGTTGTGTGTTTGTTTAAAATTAAATTAGAATAAAAAGTAGACGTTCAGTCTACTTTTTATGTTTAAGTCAAATATACTATATATTATATTTATATTTTAAGTACCCTATATTTGGCATATACCTGCTCTATATTTTATAGATCGATACTTTAAATACATACTGATAGAGATGGACTTGTAGTATATTGAAGTACTTGACTTGCTCTTGACTGGGTAGCCCAAATAATTTTTTACATACATAATCTTAAATACGTTTATATAATAACAAGCTTTAAGGTGGAATATAATATTATTTATATACAGTAAAGCGTGTGGCGCTGAAGCTGAACTTCTTTAGTACACAGTGAGCATAAGAATTAAGTTTAAAGTATATTTCAAGTATCAAAATATTTCAAGGATCAATATATTCCTAGATAGGAACATAGAAGGATTCCTAAAGTAAATAGTAAACCGTTTGATGTCATTTAAAGAACTGGTAGTAGTTTAAAGAGAGTATACTTCAAAGTATGCTAGAAGTATTGGCGTAGTAAACTTATAGTAAATAGTACACCTATAAGTTGCTAAAAACGTAGTTTTAAACTAGTTGTGTAAATGTAAATGTAGTTGTGTACTCCAAGAATAAATTAGTGAGCCAATTGAATCCAGGTAGAAATAAAAGTATGTTTAAACCTACTACTAGTACATTGATATGAGAATACTACGAAAAGCATGCCTAAAAATATAGGCTACTTGAACAAAAGTATACTTACATATTTAATAATTTTTTGTAAGGTAAAACTGATGAAGATACTCCAGCAATTAATTATGTATTTTATTCTGTTGCTATTAAAATATGTATTTAATGTTCTTTCATGTTAACTAATTTCACACAAGTTCTTCCATGTTACCTTTATTTTATAAAAACTTCAGGGGTTTACAAAAACACAGCTTCAGAAATCCTTAACCTCAAACTTTATAAATATTGCAAATATGAAATCTGTCATATGTCTCACAGGGCAAATCTCAGTAAATTCCTCCTAAAAACTCCAATAAATCTTGTCTATGGTCATCTATGCAGTACCCTGTATAGTCCCAAATTAAAACACATTTGTACCGTTAATCGCAACATTTTTCTCCAAATCAAATGATGTGAAATCTGGGTGCATCGTTCTTTAAACTATTCATATGATTGTTAATTTAAACAAATAATTGTCACTGCTTGACCCCAAAATTAAAGTAGATTACTAGCTCTCACTGTAAATATCTGATCTTGGACCAGCTCTGACCCCGCCCTGTCACCTTATTCTGCCCTCCTCTAATCGCTGTCATCATCGGACCAGCCAAAGTTATCCATGGTAATGGCCATGTTCATTTTGCGTCCCTCACGGATACTGCAGGACTTGGAGGAGTTCTTCTTCGCTTGCATGTTCACCTTTATTCCCGACTGTCGGACGAGGTTGCCGCCGGGAACGTCGCCGTCCAGGTCGAACATGTCTCCGAACCCCAGCATGAGCTTCTGAAGGCTGGCCTTGCCCAGATCGCCATTACTGGAGGAAGATGAAATCTGGCAGCTGACCTCCGAGCTGTTGCTCTCTTCCATGTGAGCCTCATAGAAGGTCTCGGCGCTCAGAGTGGCCGCCAGGGGGGAAATGTGTGAAAACATCTGCGGAAACAACGTGAAGTTAAGCTCGATCAATAATTATGTGAATAGTTATGCGACTTTATATTTTGTATAAATAAGCTATAGCGACATTGCCCTGTGTGCTTTAGAAGCTTATATAACATATTTTCTTTCTTTCTTTCTTTCTATGCAGTATTTTTGCTGTTTTTTGCATAAAACCTGGTGAAAATTACCGGAGTGCAGGGTCTGGATCTTTCCATGAGTCTGTTTTCCCACTCTGTCAATCTCCTCTCTCTCTCCGCCAGCTCTTGCTCTTTACAGGTCAACTCTCTCTCCAACTGCTTCAAGCGCTCCAGCGTTTCCTCGATCTCACACCTTACAGAGACAAATAAAACCAGTGAGGATGAAAATATATACACGCAAATCAAACATTTTCAGACATATAACATGTTAACCCTTTAAAATGAGTTCATCATTTCTGGCAATATATATAAAAAAAGATACCAAAATGTTCCCCTAATGATGACAAACACACAGTCATTGCCTGCAGTTTCTCTCTGTGCCAGCAGGTGGCGGTGTTGGTGAAACAATAAACCCCTCACACAAAGTCTTTCTCCAGTTATTTATAAACAGGTATGTGATGGAAGGCCAGCACGCTCCCCCGCCTCATCCCCTCTGCCCCCGAAAGCCATATCAGCCCCTGCCAAAATCTCTCCACACACACTCTCAAAACTTCCCCGCTGCTGGAATTGATTTCTCTACCACTCTCATGTCGAGCGTTTCCAGAATTTCTCACCCTCCCTCTTGCACTGCCTCGACTCGCTCTCTTTTTCCATTGCTCTCAGTTCATTTCTGGGATATCTGTCTTCATGCAGTCTAGGTCTGCTGAAGTGGAGCACTCATCGTGTTTGTTTCTTTCCAATGGTCTTTTGGCTCATATAACGTTTAGCGTTATAGAGGCCAAACCTACGCTTTTTATAGCAGTTGGGGCCCAAACTTTAAAAACAACAAATACATTCCTTTACGCACTATTTTGCATTATTGTTGCATTAATACGATTTAGTTTCTTCGAGCAGTAGTTTGCAGATTTTAGTTTCTATGTTTTATGACAAAGTTTTTTTTAAATGCGTTGTTGCATAGTAAGTACATGCATTAGGCTACGTTTAAGGGTCCCATGTGGCCAAAACAAAAGCGTGCAATGTTTCTGTTTCATTTTGATTCATGTGTTGTTCATTTCTCATCTCATTTCTGTACGCACCTCCACTCGGCTTTGTTGTGTAAGAAAGAGTTGCATTGGTCTGGCAGTCTGCTGTCGTTTCTCATGGTCTCTAGCGTGCTCAGGATCTGTTTAAACTGCGGCCTTTCCTGCGGAAACCACAAACCGTCATTAAAGGGCTTTATTAGGATTCAGAACGACTAAACAACATGAACATAAAATTCTAACAAACAAACGTACTTGCACCTCAATTTTGAACTTTTAACTGGATGCTGAAATATTTGAACATTCTCTGAAATGAGTTAGAATACCCAGAATGCCCAGTTGGCTGGAAAACATTACCTAACCTTAAAAAGTCAGATGTGTGTTTTATATTATAAAACTTCTTTCATTTCTGACTCGAGCGTTAACAAGTTTTAAAGTGACAGTTCACCCAAAAAGAAAAATCATGTCATTATTTATTCACACGTATGTTGTTTAAAATCTGTATATGACTATTTCTTATGCAGAACACAAGAGAAAATATATTGAGAAATGTTCGGTGGTTTTATGTTTGTACAATAGAAGTTAAAGGGAGTGTTATCTGGTTACCACGTTCTTCAAAATATCTTCTTGTGTTTTCTGCAGAAGAAAGTTTTTTTTGGGTGAACTGTCCTTGCAATATGTTTTTTTAATATAAAAACTTGAACAAGTTTCCAGGATTGACACCCGCTGAGCTTCGTATGAGCGCAGTGTTGGCGCTATCCCATTATGCACCTTGGGTTCCGGACCCCAGCATGTTCTCATCAGGTCTGCGAAGCTGGCGGGGCAGCTGCTGGGAATGGTCGGCCTCTGAAACACACGAGCAGCACAAACACCACACGCGCATTAGAATCCATTTCAAAAACTCATTATAGAAGCCATTACATTAAACTCTCATTTTAGCACGAGTTTAAGTGCTTCTAATACGTTTACATCACATCACGAACGACGAGTGTAGATCTCCGCGTCTTGCATCATGATACATCAGAAGCGGTATATTAGGATTAACACTTTTACATGAGAATTGTTTACGCTAACATTTAATTCTCTCTCATGGAACTTCAAACATGGACGCTGAGCCCTACTGAATAAAATGCACACGGTATGAAATCTGACAAACGGATCTGGCACAACACACCATCATGAGTCATCGACAGCATGGAAACCGCTCTTTCCTTGTGGGAATTTAACATAAATGAAAATATCTTTTCATCCATCTTTTGACCTCTCCCATTGCTGCCTTGCCAACAATTTCTCTTATAAGTCCCTGGTCTCCCTGGCTTTCCAGGGCTGGGATGTTTATCTAAAAAAGGTTTCCTACCCCACTATAACCACTGTGGTCTAATCTGATGTTCACGGTAAAGTAACTTTCCGTAAAGTGTGCTTGTGCTCCATAAAATTCGCAGGGGTTCTCGCAGAGCAAAGCTTTTGGATCAGCCGACTATAAATAACCTCTTAAAGCTAGCGATGGAATCCGTGATCGGGCTATTCTGCTGCCCACAGAAAGAACGAGAAAGCCGACTGTTGTGAAACCTGTACAGGCTGTCTTCTAAGAAAACTTTTGGCCATCTGGTTCAGTTTAATTCAGATATTATGACATTATGACTTTTGTTTAAATTTCATCTCAGATATTTGTCCTGAGAAAGGACCTAAAAATCCCACAAATGTCTGTGTCATTACAGTTTCAGAAGAGATCTCATCAATGTCTGCAACCAAAAGTCGGTATAATTGAAAATATCAATATCTCAAGTCGAACCTTTCTCCTCAAATTAACCCAGATCCAGATTATATTTTGTGTTGGGCAATAACTCGCTAAGGTGGCCAGTGAGCTTTAGGTCTGCGTAACTTCAATAGCAATGTAACTGCATATTCACTGTAAACATTCATGTGGTGGTTGGATGGTAATAGCATTCCTCTCTTAAGAACAGTGAGGGATTGTGGGATGTACTTTACAGCACCTCGTTTTTTTCCACCACCAACCAGGCCACCTGCAATCCCTCAAAACCTTTAAACGGCACTTCTCTGGTGAGCATCTCCCACAAAACCTGCCAGACAAACCACAAATCAGAAAATAAATACATGTCCAGCTAGACATCCAAACATGTATGGTAGGAACGCAACTTGGAATCTGTTTGTATTAACAATCGACCTTAACTTTACCAAAGACTCATTCAAAATCAGTCTATTTATAATCATAATTTCGCTGTTTTATTCTTCATAGAATATTTCCAGAAACCGATCACGTAAATATTCACATATAAGTACTGACCACGCCGTATGAGTATGTGTCACATGTTTCTGAGACGGGTAAACTCTGGATCACTTCTGGGGCCATCCAAGGGAAGGTGCCCACCAGGGACATATGTGTGGTGTGAGAAACCAACTTCGATGCCCCGAAATCACAGATCTGTAACAGACCAGAAGTATTTGACACAATCACTGTTGCCTATAAAATATTGGCACAATAATAATAGTTAATGAAGAGAAATACCTTTAATACATTGTCTGCAGCTAACACAACTATTGGAGAAGCAGGAGAGGGTTGATGAAATGGTTAGAAAGTGTTCGCCTTTCCTCACAATATTTCTTTAGTAACATTGATCACATCACAAACTCACCGTTTCTTGACTTCAGGTCTCTATGAATGACTTTCAAAGGGGCTTCTGCATGTAAATAATGCATTCCTGCACAGAAACAAATCATACAAACAGCCACTGAGTGTTTGAGTGTTTCCGTAACCTTTATTAAAACAAACATCATTTAAAAAAAGGTTTTTATGAGGCTTCTTTTTTTAAAGTTATTTATTTTTTTATTTATTTTTAAGTTTAACATGCTGAATATGAAAATCACATACAATTTTTTACAAATACGGTACTCGCAAAAAACTAAAACAATATTCTCACACATTTTCATCATTCCTTCCCTCGATCATTTATTTTCCCTACTTTACAAATGTCGTTTATGTATAAATTGTATTGTTATACGCTTGTTGTCCACCCAGTCTTAAACCTAAAACATCCATTATAAAAACATGACTTGTTATGTTTAAATGATGCATCTTTATGTATGCGTTTACATTGTTTTTCAATCTAACAATATCTGTAGGGTTATGTAAATAACTATTTAAAAAGTGCTATTTAAACATGTATCATACATTACTTTTTTAATCATATCATATTATATAATATATTTTCATATCATATTATTGTGTTTTTATATCATATATTTGAAAACATTTTATCAACATTTATTAATTTGTGTATATTTAGAAAACATAAGACACTAGCTATGAAATTAGCCAGCTAGTCAGATAAAGGAGTCCAAAATGTTTACATTTTGTAATTTTGTCATTCAGAAATGTTTTGTCATTTAAAAATAACAGACGAGGACGTTAAATAAATAAGTAAGAGTGTGTTTCAGACATGTATAGTCTAATAGTACACAGGCAAGAAGTACTTTAAGGACACATCCCAAAAAACACTTAAGGACATACCTTTAGCAATATCTACGGCCCAGGTCATCACCTGACCCATATCCATCTCCTCACTGTCAGGACTAGACAAATATTCATACAGCGATCCTTTGCTGGCATATTCTACAACACAGACACATGTTTCATAAGCAGCATTTACTGCAGTCTATACTGAACATGAGACAGGACTCAGTATTGGTTGATGTGTGAATGTGGAGGATGGATATTTATTATTATAACACGGCTCGATGGAATGCTTGATTCTGATTGGCCGCAGTCACGATTCCCAGATAAAAAACGCTCAAAAGTAACACACGGTAACCTGGATGCAGCAAATCATTATGACATATAAATATGTATTTTCATAATATATATGACATAATATTTACAAATGATTCCACCAAAAACCAATAGTAGACAGCTTTTCTTCGCAGAACATCTGTATTCAGTGAAAATAAGCTAATGAAATATTTCAAATTCGCATTTCATGTCCGTTTCTTTTCTTCTAATGTGGTAAGTAACCGTGTAATAAGCAAGATAATGTACAAGAAGCAGGCTGTTATGGCTAAATAAGCCCCTTCAGTGTGATACAAGTGTGATGGCTGTACAATATTCCTTGCATAATTGTCAATATAACCAATTGGAGACCAATGGAGAGCAAAAAAAAACAATGGAGCAAATAAGACGTATTCCACCTCATGTTGAGATGTCAATCAAACCCATGATCATCCATCACAACTAGGGCTGTAAAACAATTAATCTGATTAATCGCATCCAGAATAAACGTTTGCGTTTACATAATATACAGCATGTCTGTGTATTGTGCATATAAATTTTGTATTTATAAACACAAAATGTAATTAAATTGTATATAAATGTTTCTTAAATGCGTTGTACAACGAATATGCATGCATCTGTATGTGTTTATACATACAAAATTGTATAAGCACAGTACACAAACATATATTATACAAACACAAGTTTTTGTCTGGATGCAATCGTTTGGTCGTACACAGAAGCAGACACAGGCAGCAGGATTTAGTAGATGCTATGCAGAAGGATTAGATTTATTAGACACATTTACAGATTATGGAGCGGACTGTATGCTCTCTATAAACCAGCTGAAACACGTGAGAAATGATTAGGCCATATAAATCTGTTCGTAAGCACATTTACATCCCTGGAGATAAATATCACAATAGTATGTTTGAAAAAGTGTGTGTGCGCGCATGCCTTCCCGAACTGCATTCACCCTTTGATAACCCACAACGCTATTTATAATCACAACACTGCGGCGGTGATTCAGAGACAAAACAACACAATGTGTTAAACTTGGATTGGTATTTTGAGTGCAGTCATTACTTATATTTTTTAATACTTTGTTGTCCGTTGAACTTTTGTATAAATTCAATATCAGGCAACAGTGCTATTCAAGGCATCGATATGAACTTATGACTGTATGTGATAACTTGTATGTGAATCACAGCCCTGATCGTAGACGATATAGGATATATACACACGTTTTACAATGCTCTGTAAGTTACTGCACCACTATTTTACAGAGTATTTTATTTTTATAAAAGTCTCCCTGGAACACTTCATTCTGATTTGCCAGTCACGACATTCTTACAAATAGATAAATTATCAACTAAAACATGGCTAACGTGGCATGGTGTTTGAAAAGAAATTTCTTGCAGAAGGTTTGCATTAGTTTTACATGCATTTATTAACGTTTGTGGCATGGAGTCATGTGAGTGAAATAATGTACATCAAGCCAATCACAAGATAAACCTCGTCAGGGTGATACGACACCCCGTGGCACACCCGAGCATCCGTGTTGAGTTACCTGTGACGATGCCGTAGTGCGGTGCTTCCAGAATGGCGCCGTAAAACTGAATAATATTTTTGTGGCTCAGGACACTGAGAATATCGGCCTGGATGGGGTGAAGGAAAAAAACACACGTGAATGACAAACACCGCGGTCAAACACTCGGGCTCAAATTAGCGCTGCATCAATGTCATAAAACTATTTTTTCATTACAGTATGTCAAGGTCAAATATTGCAGAAGAAATGTGTGTGAAGAGGCAGCCATTAGCAGTATTGTGGGACATGCCCACTGGGATTCAAACCCAACGGCTAAAGCCAGGAAAGCAGAGGAGCTCAACAGCACTGCTAAGCGCCGGTAAACAGTGATAGAGAGTCTGGCAAAGATGCTGAGCATGCATCAGTCTTGACAGTACCGTCGAGCCACATTAAGATGTTACATTTTACACTTACAGTATATCAAATTTGCTTAGACAAAGAAAAATCGAGAAATAGGGGGGAGGGCGTGCAAAACTGGACTTGGCATTCGTGCCATCTTGGCACTAAGACTGCCTCGTGCCTTAATCCATAAACAAGTTTAATGTGTAAACCAGAGGCAAGACAGGAAATGATGTCATAGCTGTTGACTGCTGGGTCGCTTCAGTTCCAATTCTCAAAACAAACACATTTAACACCGAAACCTTAAAAACCCAGACAGTAAGGTAAGGTAAGAAGACTGTTAACAACACTGATTTTGTATGTATTTGCCCAAGAACTGATTTTTGCTTATTTTAACCAAATATATTTACAGATTGTAGCTTTAACATGCATTTCTCGATCCAATCACACTTTATGTATTGACATCTTAAGTGTTTGTGAATATGATCGCACCTCTGCGTCGATCTTCAGCAGTTTTTTGACCGCAACTTCTTTGTCCTGTGAGATCCAAAGCGCCCGGTAAACGCTCCCGAAACTCCCGCCGCCGCAGTTCTCGTAGAAGCGGATGTCATCGAAATGGATTTGAACGAAGCTGCCGCTGAGGGACGACATCTCATACTGACACTGACTGTGACAAACTAGAAAATAAATATGATAATGAAAGAGCCAAGAGTAAGTAGATCAATATATCGGACAAGCCATAAAGGGAATTAAAAAAATCTATATTTTTTAGTACGATTTTAAAATAAAAAGCATTGCACTGCCAGTTCTGATATACATTTGCAAAGCTTGTTTTGTTAATACAAACCTCTTGTATAGGTGGGATTCACAGGGAAAGATTTTCGTTGTTAATTTGGTGTCTTTGATCTGGAAGTAGGATATTCACTCCTGAAAAGCAGACACCCCTTATAAATACTGTACATATATATATATATATATATATATATATATATATATATATATATATGCATATATACATAGCTCAGGTCCGTCTTTGTATAGGATTGTTGTACTGTATACTTATGTCTATAGCACATACACTGCTTTTATATAAATATATATATATATACAGTATATAAAACAAAACAAAAATGATGTCATCAAAATGTTCATTTTTTTCACACTTCAAATCCTGTATATGACTCAGTGGTTTTGTCAATGGGATCCAGTGTTGTTTGGTTACCAACGTTCTTCAAAATATCTTTTCATTTCGGGTGAACTAGCCCATCAAGTAATAATAATCATCCTTAGCAAACACGACTACAGAAAGGCCATTTACAGTCAATCAGAGCCAGTGACTGTACGTGGGAAAGCACGGCTTTGATTCTATACAATCAGAGCACGAGGAGCTGAGCTGTGTGAAATATCAACCCCATGTGTTTGATTTACAATGTGATCTTTAACCATGTTCCTATAACTCCAGAGCCACATGCCATGTCTTTGTATCTTCCTTCTGTTTACATTTCTACATCTGCGTGTGGATTCCTGCCACTCTTGTCTAGACTGCAGGCACAATTTCACAGGCATTGTGAGTTTAAAAGAATATAAAACATCACCCATTTGGACTAACAATAAGGGAGGGTTAGCAATGTTGAGTTAAAATGAAACAAAAGATGAAAACAAACAAGTAAACTTCACCAGAAGCATAATACCACAAGTATTAGGAGGAAATCTATCCTAACCTAAAATAACATTAAACAGAAAACCTAAAAACACTGGCAGTTAATTCCATGTACATCACCCAACGTCAAATAAGCTGAACCTCGGTCATGCTAGATCCTTTATAAGCATCCCGGGGATTTAAAGTCTGAGCATTTGATGTGCACAGATTTTATATATTATATGAAGAGTTCGGTTCCAAAATGAGATAAAACCGTGTTTTTACTGTGCAGCCATAATAACTCAAATAACACAGCTAACGAACATAATAAAAACATGTTAACATAATAAAACAATCTCATTTTGCAACCAAACTCTTCGTATATATATTATTTAGCTCTTGATATAGATCAGATGTACAATAAATCTGACTGCCCAAACATGGACCCATCACAGCATCACAGCATCACTACATACAAATAACGTCTTACCATCACATTAAGAAGGAACCAAATTTGCACAGATGAAGAGAATTGAAGGACTTTCATACTCGCTACATGATGTGTTCTTTCACTTCCAGTTCTGTAACCTGAGTTATGGTTTGTGGAAATGAGGTCTGGTTTCTTCTGCCTCTCTAGGACACGTGTCACCATTCCCTGAAATACATGACCTCAGTGCGGATTCCCCAGTTAAGAGTAACCAACCTGTGCACACAGTTCATTTAATAGCACAGTGTCTCTAAAAACAACCGCACATATCATCGCTGTGGCCCGCGGACTGTGACATCAGGGGCCGACCTGACACACAATACCCTTACAAAAGCTCATTCACACCAATGACTTCCATTGACAAAATGTGCAAAATCCATCAACGTTATAATAATAATAATAATAATAATAACTCATCAAAATGATCGTTAATATAATTGCGTCATCATTAAAGTCAACAACATACATTTGCAGTGTTTTCACAACATAGACACATTATTGCACAAGTGTAACGTTACACGCGCATAATAAACAAACAAATAAACAAATATGCGCCATTATAATACGCAACTTGAAGGAGTTTGCTCTTGTCTATTCGTTAGACCACAACACAATAGAAAATAAGTATAAAATAATAAATAACACAATGGAAAGTACCACACATTTTCAGTATTATGACAACAGACGACCTTATTGCACAAGTAAAATAAGTATACAAATAATGTGACACTTTTCTGAAGTAATGGAAAAAGTACAAATTCCACTTGCAATGCACGTCATGACAAAACGGATTTAATCTCCACAACGCGATGTGTTTTATAACTTTTTTTACCTGTTAGTCGTGCTTTCCGTTCGGTCCGGTGAAAACGGCCTCAACAATCCCAGTCATGAGATAAAATGCGGAGCCTCGTTGTCTCGCGTTACTTCCATAAGAGGACAGCGCGCGCGCGTTACTAATCTTACTACGGTAGAGGTCTGTCTTATGAATATTCATTACGCCAGACTGCCGTCCCGAAGCGTCCGTGACGACGACTGATAAATATTCATCACTGAAGTTGCTGATTCGTCAGATGGCTGGCGCTCGGCGGCCAACCCCGGCAATCCAGCCAATTAGGTAGACCAGGGTGGCTATGAATATTAATGACACTTCGGATTCGTATTCCGTAACACTGGCATGATTATAAGGACAATAGCGCCTCCACGCGGTCAGAAACGCTGAAAATAACACGTAACGTTTGAGAAATAACGCAAATATTTTTTATTTATTTAGAAATGTGACCCTGGACAACAAAACCAGTCTTATGGGTACATTTTTCTAAATTGAGCTTTTTACATCAACTGAAAGCTGAATAGTTAAGCTTTTTATTGATATATGGGTTGATAAGATGGGGCAATATCTGGTGGAGATACAAGAGTTTAAAACTCTGGAAGTAAAGGGTGCAAAACATCTAAATATTGAGAAAATCGCCTTTGAAGTTGTTAATCCGAGGCACTGTAGCAGGCCATCCACTCACAAAAATAAAGTTTTTATATATTTTGGGTTGGAAATTAACAGACATACAACTGTTTTGTGTACTTTCATATATTTAGTGTGATTCAAAAACACTGTGGTATCAAGTACAGTTCACTATAGTAAATGCTAAAGTGTACTACAGTATTTCTTGTCATGGGAGATATAAACCTTTTAGGAGTTAAAAGTCAAATCAAAGCAACACAAAGAGTTCAACAATACATTTATTTCCATACTTTGTACAATCCGTAGGCATTTTCCTAAAAGAAAAGAAGTGCCCTGCACAGACAGCGTCTCACTTTTCCAAAAGGCGGGATGAGAACAAACGCAGGCCTTCTGTGGCCAGTTATGATAACTTAGCAAAATGGGTCCAAAAATATACAAATGTAACTCAATATACAAAATGACATCAATAATGCTACAGGCTATGGCGAGAGGTAAGTTGCTAGCACAAAAATAGTCCTTGAGCCAGAATGCTGACATATAGAACGGACGTAACGTAACACACCGACGGACATCGAGGCCTTGGAGGTTCTTTTGTGGCGAACGAAGGATCAATGTGTCTCTGTACGCATGATATGTGGCTTGCGCTTAATTCTCATCTGGGGGATTGTTCAGATTTCGAAGGTTCATAGAAATGCACAGGCAGGTCTTGAACGTCGGTAGACACTGAACGTGATGACGGGCCTTACATTTACAAATATAAGAACACAAACCTTTCGCGTGTTCGGCATCCGAGCTGAACTGACCTTCGGATCTCACAGACGGCAACATGCTATTCACACGCACACATATGAGAATGCATCTCGTACACGTAGTTGGCAGTGATTGCACATACAGACGTAATACAACTGCTTAGGCAGTTGACAGAAGGTTTAATTGATTTTAATGTTGTAAACTGGATATACTGTGGAAGAGATAGAATAAGAGAGAGAAGGAGAGAGAGCATTGGTCTTTAGCCCCGTCTTGGCTCCAGTTTGAAGGACAGCTGTGATAGTCTTCTCTGGTTGTCAATCACGCTCAACTGCCGGACGTAATTCCTCACTTCTTGTGGATTCTTGCTCGCCGGAGATGCTTCGGCATCTGGTGGAGATCAGAGGGGAAAACAGTGATAATGACATGTTAGATCGGGTGTTGTTTCAAATTCGATTTCAGATCGATGTGTAGTTGACTCACTGAAGGGTTGACTCCTGCAGTGCTTCATCGCCCGGACTGTGTTAGCAATCAGTCTCTGCGGGGAGAACAAAATATCAACGCGATGTTCTCAGACAGTTTGCGTGGATCCGTGGTCACAGACCGAAGAAAAACACTCACCATCTTCTCAAAGTTCACCAGTCCATCAATGAAAGTCCTGTTCCCTTCATTAGTGAATGTCATGTCTGATAAGAGAACGTATCGTTTAGCTTTGCAATAGAACAGACGGATTCTTTCAAATGTTTATAATGCCTTTTATTCCTATTTGGCCGTAACAACGAATATTCAGAATAGGCCACGCCCCCACACACCTTTAATGAGGAGGGGCATAAACGGAATGATTGGCGGCTCCATTTTAGCCACAGTGAGGCGGTATGCACGGTGATTCCTGGACGGATCCTGGGAATGTAGACAATAGATCGATAACGGACAATTGATGAATGAAAAATAACGTACGTCTCAGAATATTCCTTTAAGAAATGTGAAAATGCAACACGTTTGCAGTAGACTCACCAGTAAACTCTCAAACTCTGCGTAGAACTTCTTAAATTTACTGGGTAATTTCTAAAAGAAAGTAAGAAATAAACTTTGTATATTAAGAAACATACTTCAATCGCCATATTTGTGTCCCCATCTGTGAAATCAAGACCAAAGTCGCATAATTTAATAATGATATTAGGCGATATTAGGATTAGATGTATGTAATATATCACAAATTTGTTATTTATAATATGATTAATATGCTGAATGCTTTTATTGACATTGCACTAATTTGCACAACAAATACCAGAAGTTGGCTTCTTGATATGGTCTTACTCAAAAATACGTTCTTTTCATTATGCCGGACGATTTTATGTTAAAAACAGTAAATCACAAAAATATGACGTGGCACTGACCTCCCATGTTTGGCCGAGCCGGCTGACAGCAAGGTTGCACATGCCCATGATAATGGCGAAGAAAGAGTTGAGATTCTTAAACTCTCGACAGCTGAGGAAACAAATACAAGATGTCGTAAGCAATGCAGCGCTCCAGTCAGTAATTCACACAGAGCCATATTCATCACGTGTTGTGTTGAGTTTGTGCGCTCACTGGGCGGCGATCTTGATGAACTTCTTGAGCAGTTGAACGCGTTTGCTTAGCGTTGCACACAAACAGACCTCCGTCACCACCCACAACTGAACCTGATTGAAGCGCTTCAGAAACAGCTCCAGATTCGCCGTGGAGCGCCTGTATGCTTGACGGCTGAACGTGTGATACACCAGCTCGTACTGCGAACACACACACACACGATCGATGCACAACATGGATTTAAAACCTTATTTGTGTGTATCAGCGTGCCGGCAGGTATATTGACCTCATGCACGCAGCTGAAAAGCTCCCAGTCGTACTGAGTCATCTGGAAGGCCAGATCTTTAGAACTCATCAGCTCAAAACTGGACATAGACCCCGTGGACGGACCCTCTTGCTCCGGAAGAGGATTCTACCCATGGTGGCAAAATTACAAACCTTGTTTATTTTTAACAACAACAAGAAAACGTTATAGATAACAGCTTTAAGGGACACGGTTCGTTTGATCTCACCAGTAAGTCGAGCTGTTCTCTGGAGCAGACAAACAATCGTCCATTCACTCCCAGCGACTGGAACACTGACACGTCATTGGGCTTTAAAATCTGCTTTTCTGTACGCAAATGCATAGTTAGTCACATCAGAAATCACGGCCTGAACGCTTAGCCTTAATATTTAGACTACAAAAGCACGAGAAAATTCACAGATGAGATCGCTTTAAAATCGTATTTTTCCTGGACAAAGTCTGCATCACAGATATTTCTTCAGAGAAAAACAACCAGAAAAGATCTCAACAATGTCACAAACTGAACTCGGATTTGTCTAAAGTCATTATTATTGAAGAGCTTTATATGAACTCAAACATTTCTCATCACATTGACCCCAAACCAGATTATTTTACCTCTACAATCTTCATTCGTTTTACACCTCCATGGATGGGAATTTGTTTTATTTCTCTAATGCAATATTATAGTAAAGTAAACTAGACTAAACTGAGACCTTTTTGAGCTATAAAAGAACATCCTCTGGGAGAATTTCCACATAGGCTGGTTTACATCGAAGGCTTTTTGATGGTTGAAACTGATCCGTAGATGAGTTTGAAATGACAGAAATAGATCTGCTTTTAAGCACAATGTTGCTAGAGCAACAAAACACGGAGCAAAAATGCAACGTTTGTTTGTGTGGTACTTCCAAGGGCAACTAATATTTCATCCGTGTCCAATCAGCCTGCGCTTTCATACGCGTGTCGGGATGTGTGCGGATCACCTCCAGATGCGCTGAGGTTTATTAAGAGCAGCTCTTCGGTGGATCCCAGTTTATCCGTCACCGCGGAGATGACCTCTCTCCCCGTGGCCAGCACAGGAACACGGATGGTGGTGTACGTGTGATCATTGCAGTAAACCTTTAAGAGTACTACACACATAAAACAGATCAAGAATTCATTATATTAGCATGATGAGAATATTAATGTACATTTACTGGAGAAAATGTTAGTAGTATTTCCAATATAAAAGAAGAAAGGTTAGAAATGATTTGTATTCTTAACTTTTTAAGATGGTTCCAACATTTTCTCAAGATTGATTTACAAAGCATTTCTTATGAAAATAATAAAGATGAACTTAATATTCGAGAACTTCTTAATAAGGAATACGAACGTCCTGCAATTTATCTTAAGAACAATGTAATACTTTTAATAAAAAGTCTCAGTTAGGGCTGTCATGGATATCACATTTAGCTGATGATGAATTTTATAACAAATCGTTGACGATTAATTGTCTGTTTATTAAGGGCTTTGACATTTAGTTTCTCACACATTATTTATTCGGCTTTGAAACGACCACATGGTTCTGAATATAAGACTGTTTTTTACTAGGAAATACATCGGGAAAATGGAGTCATCATATATTTAAGGTGTTGACTTTAACGTGTCAATAATACAACTGCCAAATACTTATAAATAAAGTTTGATCAGGAGTGAAATGAAGAAGCAGAAAAGCTCCTAGTCTGTTTTTTGGTCACTTGCAAGACTACAAGAATTTATTTTACTTCTGTGTTAATGACATTTTGGAAGGCTGGTTTTCACACTGAGATAATATAATGTAAAATAATATTGTACTGCAGGTTATTTTTATGGTTTATGCTTAAGTGATGGTGTTGTGGTTGTGTTGGTAATTTTTTCCAGTATTATCATACTTAAAGTTACAATATATACTGTACACTAAAATATGCAATACGCAGGCACTACAGCTCCCCCTTGTGTCTTCTTCAGAGATGTGCAATAATTGTTATAATCTGAAACCATCACAATGAGGTCAAACAATCGCAATGAGACAATTATTTCATATTAAAGGTCTATGTGGTTTTGTGTCTATACAATGGAAGTCACTAAGGAAGTCAACCAATGTTGTTTAGTTACCAACATTCTTCAAAATATCTTCTGTTGTGTTCTGCAGAGGTCAGAAAGTCATACAGGTTTGACATGACACAAGAGTGAGTAAACGGTGAAACAATTAAAATTTTTGGGTAAAATGTGCATTTAAATTAAATATTTATTTCTGCAAAAAAGGATTTATTTTAACATGCAGGAAGTGCATTTCAATGACTTAACATGCAGTACAAATGTGTTGGAATAAAGGACAAAGATGTCACTTTTTGTCACTACTGTACATACACATACTCACTGTCATCAAAGCTCCTGATTGGTTGCTTTTTCGCAAGCCTCTCTTCCCCAGAGCTGAACTGTCTCAGGAGAACTTTATGCTGAGAGATCACAGAGAAAAACATCAAGTCAAACAATAAAATAATGAAAATGTATGTATTATTCATCACAAGCCGATTTCCAGACAGATTGTTCTGTAGGAAGCAGAGCTCAGCTACCTTTTTTTGAGAAGTTCTTGCATCATCTGGACTGAAAGAGAAGAGATAACATTATAGATGGTTTCAAAGCAACAACATAAACAAACGTTACTGCGTCCGTGGACTACCCTTAACTTCCGGTACACATTCACAAATAATAACGTGACTGTAGATTATTTCAGATAACAAGCAAAAGAAACGGAAAAGAACCGTTACTTTTGCGAAAAAATCGACTCAGATGTCAATGGACCATACGGTTGATTTAAATGCATCAAAACTGCAGGACCCATTCTACAAATAGTTTGTTTAATACAATTATTATACAATAAAATATTAATGTAAATTAAATATGAACATAAATTAAATAAAAAGTTATATTATAAGACACCCTAGCCAAACAGAGACCGGAAGTTAACTGCCGATATCGTTCTGAAGACAGAATCTTTGGTGAAAAAAACTCTTACTACTGCTTGACAATCTTCTCAATCTCGGGCAAAAGCTCCTTCAGCGGACGCAAAACTCTTGAATCATTCGATACGAACCCGTGCAGCTCCTGTAAACAAAAACAAAACAATCTATGGAATCTGCCATGTCAGAGCAGACAGGTGGTGAGCGACATCTAACATGGTGTGTGTTACTAACATCCAGAAAGCCGATCATCGTGTCGTCCTCTAGCAGATGGTGGCCCTGCAAGGCAGCCCAGCGAAGAGCCAGACTGAGCACCCGTCTCTTAGTGGCCAGGGCGTAGTCTAGACGCTCCTGCTCTGAGCCCTGAGAAGCCTGAGAGTGATAGGTACACACGGGCTAAGGAACAAGTGAACTGAAAATACAACGTAGGGAACATTGAGGTGACAAACACAGAGAGACAAATCGATCGATTGATTCTTCAAGCAGGATATTGAGCCAGGAGGGCAGGACACAGCTGGCTGTTGGGCATGAAGACACAGTGCATGAGCACAAAGTCATCCAGAGCCGGATCTGAAGGAATAAAAAACATTTATTTGAAGGAATGATTTATGTCTGAATTTATAAGAATAAAAATTTTCATCATTTATCTACCCTCATGTCGTCCCAAACCTGTATGACTTTCTTTCTTTGAAGAACGTTGGTAACCAAACAACACTGGACTTGATTTCCATTGTATGCACAAAACCACTGAGACATTCCTCCAAATATATTTTTTGTTGTGATATACAGATTTTCAATGACATGAGGGTGAATAAATGACGACAGAAGTATTATTTTGGGGTGAACTACAGGAATCCCTTGAAAAAGACTTCAGATAAAATACCCGGTTCGGAGAAATGAATGTCCAGTCGCATTGTCTCCAGAAGATGCTCCAGAATCTTCTCTGGAGTGCCGGACATCACAGTGTACCTGCCACGGACACAAAAATTCAGCTTGATTTAAGCATATTTCACTTGAATAATAAAGAAATGTAAGAATGAACTGAAATAAAATAGTTATATACTTGAAGTGGACAGGTAAGTTCCCATGGCCGGAGGGCCGAAGACTCTTTTGCAACACTAGAACATCCTGGTCATGCTCCTTCAGGCGCACTGTGTTTGCTTCAACATCCTACGCACACACAAATATAAACATTGTTTAGTATTTTACATTATATACACACACAAAATTAATTATGAGCAATTTGGAAATATCATGTTAAACTCGCCCAGCAGGGGAGGTTCACAGATTCTACTGAAATCTCAAACATTCTTGTCCTTGGTGTACATTCAGTGTTGGAGGTAAGATGTGTGTATGTGTTTGTACCCTGAGTATTCGGTTGAAGTCCTCTTTGTCCACTCTCAGAAAGTGGCAGTTGTCCTCTCTCAGGACGATGGAGGCAGCGCGGGGGGCGTCGTTCACCAGGGCCAGTTTGCCAAAATCATCTCCTTCATGTAATGTACACACCACACCCTACAGACACACACCAGACGTCAGTCTGACAAACCTAAACATTATGATTATTTATTTATAGATATTTTATAATATGCATTTTTAAATAATAGAAAAAGAAATGTTTAAAAAGCAAAAACGACGAAAATGATGATCTGATAACAACGATGAATGACTATTATGATCCTATTATTTTTTTACAGTTTTACAATTTACACACATATTATGGAAATATCTCTAAAACTAAAAAGTCTTTTCTGTAAAGCCGCTTTAAAACTATGCAAAATTGCGGAAAGCTTTTAAACAAAATGTGATTACTGTCATATGTTTTTAATACGTACAAGACACAAACGTAGGAATGTCATTGCATAAAATAACAAAATATCAAAACAAATTGAATAGATGTATGATGATGTCAATTGCCCTTATGTTCACACAGGTCCTGACAATAGTAATGACAGTTTTTGCCTTTTTATTTGAACAGTATCTTTGCTGTTTTGCAGTTTATTGTAGTGCTTAGTGAAATGAAAAGTTCTTTACAACAAATGCCACCATGGTTTAATATTTTGTATTGTAATTCAATGACATTTAAACATTTTAGTGTGACGCAAGTGTCCAAAATTGTCACTGTAAATCACAGAAATACAAGTGAATGCAAGTGTCTCATAAAAGCTCATGAACGCCACCTTGCCGTAGATAACAACGTTAACAGATCCCTTCTGGATAATGTACCACGACGTGCCTTCTTCCCCCTGATTAAACACTGAAAACAGAAAATAAGGTTATGCATGCAAACATCACTTTATCAATGAATACACACTGTGGCACTACAACTAAAGCCTTTGATGGTGGTACGGTACTAATACTTTTGACCAGGATTTGTCCCTTTCTATTCATGAACCTTGCACAGCATAATTATCTAATATGTCTATATCTGAACATTTTATCATGTGTTTAAAGTGATATTCAAACTTACAGACAGTGCCTGCTTTGGCATGTGACTCAAAGATAAGGACACCAGCGAGCTCTCTCTTCACCTGCAGGGGGCAGCACAACCACAGCACACGTTAGCATATACAGTATTAGACATAACCAGACAGTGTAAATGAATTCATTACACTTCTGATCAAAGAGTTAATTATTCATTTTTAAGCATGACATGATAGTATGGAATAACACAGATGTATTTACAAATTTGTATAAATCAAAATGATTTAATATTTTAGTCTAACTATATATTTGCCTAGAATTATAATAAATGTTCCAAAGAAGTTTTTTTCTTATTTTCAGCCTTTTCTTCATTTTTTCATCTTTAGTAAGCATTACATTCTCCTTCATATCTCCTTTCTGGTGGAACATTCTTCCTAACTCAGTCCGGCCAACCACATCTCTCCCAACCTTCAAAAAACTGCTTAAAACCCATCTCTTCTGTGAATACTTGACAGACAAATGAAAAAAATGTATGTACATTAACCCTCTCTCTTTCTCTCAACAGGTAGTGGTCTAGATTTTGTCGAAACTAGTAACGTTGTATTAGCACCGATAGTATTATTGCTCCTGTATGACGTATCGCTTATTGCTCCCCGAACACTTTGTCAGTTGCTTTGGATCAAAGCATCTTCTAAATGACTAAATATATTTGCAACGTAATATTTTTCTCCACCTTATTAATTTAAAACATTCAGACATCAGCCTTCTGATCAACAGATTTTCTTAAAGATCATGAAATGCATTTCAGCCGAGTAACCCTAAACTTTTATGTGTTCGAAAATATATATGTAAAATGATAAACAGAAGTTAAACTTACAGTGTTCGAGAGATGAGAGAGCGCTTTGATATGCAGCATTTCATCATATATGATCTCCAGATCTTCAGCGGTTCTTTGACCTGGCCTGTAGAGAGAAGTGAAAGCAAAATCAGAGAAAGAAAGAGGCATATTTAATACAACGACACTAGAGTAAAGACACTACGGGGTTACTCACGGTTTCCTGAGGATCATCCGCATGTGTGCATCAGGGCCGATCTGAGAGACGAAGAGAAGGGTCTCTTGCAGTTCCTCCTCAGCATCATGCTTCTCGTCGTCGCTAGGCAACACGCCATCCTCATCCTCATCATCAAGGAAACGATAAAAGAGGTACTTATCCTGAAAGTTCAGCTCGTGGTCGACTGCTCACAGGAAAGTAAAGGCAGATGAGAGTAAAACCATTGCTTTGGCGCAGTATGAAATGCTCACTTTTTGTTGTTTGAAGAGGTAGATGTGCGTACCGTGGTTTAAGACACCTTCCTCCAGAAGTACCTGCCACATTCCCACAGCATGACCTCGACTGTGAACACACGAGCTCTGCTGAAGCAGCCAGTCCACCAGCTCGGTGCCGACACAACACTGCCTGTAAAAAAACACACGAAATACAATTGTCAGCGTTCCGTCTGTCCCCGTGCCTGTTTTCTCCTGTGTTCCCCACGGACTCCATGTCCCATGATGCTTCCACACCTGCCGGTCATCAGCCACATCACTGGACACTATATATATATATATATATAGTATACTCAACCTGTTCCCTTGTCCATTGTTTTTGTTGTTTTGCTGGCTGGTTTATTTATTTTTTTGGACTTTTATTAAAAGTATTACTCTAGAAATCTTCCCTCGTTGTGGTTCCTAGCCGTTCCGTGATATACACACGTATGAGTCAATCAAAATGCAAAAAATAAATGCATACAAATATTTTGCATTGACAAAATAAAGCCTGTGTAAGGACACAAGGTTTTATTATTGTCAATTATTTTTGTGGTGATTATTAGACTTTATATTTATGGCAGTACAGTTAATTCTAATTCGAGCTATACATACTTTGTGCATAATTGTCATTTGATCACAATAATGAAGGCAAATTAAACGAATCAATCAAGAATGAAAAATACATTGATGTTCTTTGAGCAGAAATTCATTTCTCATTCCCTTCTTCGATTTACATGTTAACTATAATTCATACGAATGAAATGAACACAAGAAACCTGTAGGTTTTCAGATGATATTTTCTGTCTCTGATCATGTGAGGAGCTCTGGCCAGTATAGCGTTACGTAAGACTTTCTCTGCCTTCAGGATCTTTTCTGATGGGACCTAAAGTAAAATCCAAGAGAGAGACACACAAACAAGTATACAATGAAAAGCACACTCTCGTGTGGTACACACACCTACGCTGGTGTGAATAACATAAAGGAGCCTCAGTCAGCAGATTGTGTTTGAAATTCAATGAGCACATTACGCACCATCAGCCTAACATTGTGTGAACAGGTTGACCATAGCCTGCGGTCTTGAGTTACCATCAAATGACCATCCAAACAAACACAACGTTCTCAGGAAAACGCGCATTTAATGTTTAAAGCAAACTCAATACACGGCACAGTTAAAGCTTTGTGCCAAGATCACATTAATTTCTGAATAAAATGAATAATTTATACGGGGACGAAAATCTGGATCTGAAAATCATACCTTGTTGAGGTTCTTTGACATAAAATTAAGAGGGTCTGTGTTGTCCTTGTTCGGCATCCCTGTTTAAAAAAAGAAAGAGAGATCGCTGAGAAATAGGCCAGAAGGACCACGTATGTCCTGGCCGTTTTATGTGTCCTCACTGTCATTTGCAGTGCCACTATCCATGGCTCCGTACGGCGGGGCGAGAAGCGCGGCCATGCACTGTCTGTATTTCTGCAACACACACAAAACATCATCATGAATTCATTTTGAATTCAGGTGAACTGCCTCTACATCCTGGTGACAGCCGCACACATTCAAGGCTTCTCTACCTGGGCACCATTGTGAATATTCATGTTTTTATTCTTTTTTTCTCCACATCACCATGGTGATGTGTTACGAGGTGATTCATGGAGGGGATTCACAGATACCCGTCTGATATCTCACCTAAAGTTCAAACACACACGTTATCCTGCACCTGTTTCACATCTTTCCAAAATGGCCGAAGGATGACTCATTCATACCGTGTGAATGATGTTAAAAGCATCACACCATCATTTCCTTTATTTTCTTAATCAAATCAGAATCGAGTTTCTTGCTGGAATTAAGAGAATAAAATGTTTTTTTAGTAACTTTTAAGGCGTTCAAAATCAATGAAATAAACTTTATATATTGAGAAAATATAAGGAAAAGTAAACCTGAGTGACTCGAATATTTATTTTAGAACTCACCAGATATATTAAGGGTATATACATGTTTTATTTGTTAATTAAAAACGTATTTATTTTCATTAAATTCACTTGAATAATACATATAAATACTTTCAGAGAAATTATCGGTTGGATTTCTAATCAATAAAGTTGTTTATTTTTGTGATATTAACTAAGGCTCTGAATCATTTTTTAGACTCAATTATGTAATATTTGATTTATTATACATTCCATAAGTTAATAATATTATGCAAACATATATTTTTATTGTTGTGTTCGTAATCTTTTGCAAAATGTTCCCCCGCTTTATTTCCCTATACTGTGTTTTTAAGATAAAACACAATTTGGCACATACAGTACAGAATCTTTCAAGAATCGTTCAAACTAAGCCATAATCTTAAAATCCGATATTTAATTTGGTTTAAAAGTGGTGCTTTGCCCTTTTAAACAGCATGCCAGCCTTGTTAGCATATTAGAACTGGTGTAACCCCAGCAGGATCCTTCAACACATGCTGAGGGATTGAGATCCTCCGAGCGCTCTCATACACACACAATGAACCTTAAATAACAGTTTAAGGTCTCAGATGAAACCTGACCATATTATTTTTGCCAAATAAATCTGCTTATAAAATGACGTGTGTATAGGAATTGTAGCTTATAGCCATTAAGGCACCGTTTCTGACCAGCTTTGCCCCATTCACACAAATGCACATTGTATACACGGTTCCTTCCTGTTTCCTGAATCTTACACAAAAGGCCAAGTCACTTTTTCCTAACATCTCCCAACCCCGGCACACACGCGGGGAATAATACATTGTTCAGTCTTCCAGCTGGCCGTCTTCATGTAGGTTAAGTAATTCAGCGAGGATTATGTCATTAAGAGCACATAAGCACACGGAGCAAGTGTATTTCCTCGCCGGGTGCCAGGTCTGGCAGTGCCCCCTGCTGCCTGACCCCGAGAGCGAGCCCTCAACATTCAACTCACATCCACAAGCACATAACAGCTGATATCCACCTCAGACACAGGCTCTCTATACCCCATCATTCACATCGAGAAATAATAAATAATCAATATAAATAATCTACACTATAAAAAAGTATATAGTAAACAACACTGTACTTCACAAAAATTCTTATTTCTGTCAATATGAATTGTTTAAGCATAACTAACTTGGTGTGGTTTAAAGTAAAATATTTATGTGTATATATATATCATATATTTTAAAAATGTTTTTGTTGTTTTCACATGAGAAATAAGAACAGTAATAAAACAGCGAAAAACTTGTGTACGATACTATGCTAAACATAAATCTAATATTATAATAAATAATCTAATAACATTACAGTATAAAACTGTGTTTGGAAATAACAAAAGATGCTGAGCCTATGAGACTCACCCTGGTTTTGTGTCTCCAGCTGTGAATCCCTGCAGACGTGATTCTTGACTACATGTACTTCCTAAAGACTAAATGTAAATGTAAACTTCCCAGCACCATCCAACAAAACCCACTTTTATCTTTTCCAGTCCGACGCACACGTACATCAACACAAACACGTGCCGCCTTCCGCTCCTGTCACACACAGTAATGTACGCATGATGTTCCAGCGCTCCGGCTGGGCATCCGACTGGACTTTAGTGGCCGTTGCCAGGCAATAGCCGTAGCCAATCAGAGAGCTGCGTTTGCTCAATTCACCCTCTTCCGTAGAGCTACATCTAATAGAGAGAGTGAGAGAGACTTTGGGCTGCTAAAAGGCTCTCAAAAGCTTCGGTCCTCATCAATTATTAAAGCTGTTAAATCGTATTTACACTGAATAGACAGCTGTGTGTGTGCGTGCGTGTGTCCTGCAGCAGTAGTGATATCACCTTCATCACATCTGGGAGGTGGTCTGTCTGTCTTTGTAAAAGTGTGTTTGTTGGAAAACCTTTTTCGAAATGCATGAATGCAGCCTGGTTCCATTATTTTACTATAGTTCAGTGTTTCGGGTTTTATTTGTAGTAAAACCATAGTAATTACAAATTCACTATGCTCTCAACACAAAAACCACAGTTTAACTATGATATTTGTAGTTAATACAAATGGTTATCTGCCAAAAAAAACATGGTTACTACACTTTTACACCAATAAACTTAACAGGGAAAATAACCTTTCCGTGTAATAATGATATAATGTTATGTTATTAAACTATGACTATTTGTTGTATCCTCTTTCTGACCTTCATACCGTTGCTTTGCTTTTGATAAAAAAAACCCCTCTTTGGATGGGAAACAAGAAACAGCACTTATTCACGAGCTGTGGGTTTCACTATCCGGATGGATGTCTCATGACCCCATTAAAAAGAAAACGTACCCCCCTCTTTAGTACAACCCTTTTCTTCCCATTCATTGATGTCGTCTAGACCAAAACTATAGTGAATATGTGACAGTAAACAGTGCTGGGTGAAAATGGGTAACTAAATTCAATAAGGAATATCTTTGAATTTTTAAGCAATCTTATTAAAGTTGCTTATGATGTACTTGCATTATATACTTTCAACTGTTCTATATAAAACAATATTGAATTTAAAATCTTCATTTTGATACAAAGTAAGAAGTAAGAATGCAATTAAAAAGTCATTTGTAATTTACTACTTTTGTGATGTAAGTCCAAATGCTCTGTAACTGGTTGTACGAACACATTTTTATCCAAACATGACTTACTGTACACTTGGAGACTGACTACATCTAAAGCTATTGGAGGCTTGAAGTGAACCAGCCGTCTGATGGACATCTGAAGCGATCAATCACAGTTTGTTTGGGGCGGGGTTATCCGAGATAACAGACGGAAAGTTAAAATAAATGGACAGATTGAGTCGGCAAAATCTTTTCAACAGTAGTTTGACTCTCAGCATATGAAATGAAAAACAAAAAACTAACCCTCTCTCTTTCTCTCAACAGGTATTTGTCTGGCCCTTGCTGAAACTAGTAACTTTGAAATAGCACCTATTGTTTTATTGCTTAGTATGACGTATTGCTTATTGCTCCCTGAACTCTCTGCAAGTCGCTTTGGATAAAAGCATCTGTTAAATGACTTCTGAGATTAGACAATTCTCACTGTTTTCCTCATATTTTGGTCATTATGATATTACTTCCTTTTAAATAATGTGAGGTATCATTTATAAATGATAAAAATCTCTTAAATGAGTTTTCACAGGGTATACTTTATACTTAAAGCGTACAATATAAACAGACTGTGTTGGCACGTAGCGTAGAGTTGTGTATACACATACAGTATAATAAAGGAGGCCGTTGACTTTGTTGGTAATGTTTACATTTATTATTAACATTACGCGAATGCTTTGAAATGGAAAACACACACGCATCCGCACGCACACATACACACACACACACACACACACACACACAAATACTCTATATCAACTCTGTCACTCTGCCTCTCATTCACACACACACAGTCATATACAGACAAAACATTCTCTCATGAGCACTCGTCTGAAAACAAGAGGGAGACAAAGCTCAAAGAAAGAGAGAGAGAGAGAGAGAGAGAGAGAGAGAGAGAGAGAGAGACCTTCACCCGGATTGTTCCATTGAAGCAATAGAGACTGATACATATTTGATGTTGCATGTCTGCTTTAGTGCATCATAATAACACATAATAACACAAAACCCTTTCCGTCTATGCCGCTGCGTGTGTGTGTGTGTGTGACATGCAACAGAAATAAAGCACATATGCTCATTGGAAAGCTGATGAGACTTGATGCTGAAACTATTTACACAAGCAGTGTTAACAACAGAAGCCGGACGCCCTCGGTGTCTATACACACACTGAGTCACAATCACCTCCTGTTAAATCCTTAAAGAGGTCACAAATAACCAGCATATTGAAGTCATAGCTGCACCGAACCTCCACTCCAAGCCATTTGTGATTTATTCTCATTTCATTAAAGCAACCAATACGACCTTTTCCAGGACGCGTAGCAAGCAGAAGCATACACAGAGATCAAAACACCTTCATGCACAAAATGCATCTTCAAAGTGTCTTTGTAAAGCATATCAGCCAACACACTTCTGGTATACTGAGGATTGAGAGCCATGATAAACCCTTTATGTCATTAAATAAAGCCGTATAGCTTTAAAATCCCAATACATCTTTTCTCGACTCAAATGCACACGACGAACTTCAAAGACCAATGCATGACTCTTAAATCTATTAGCGCACAGACTGGCTTACACTCACAGCCAGTAGCGGCTCCAGACAATTTTGATTGGGGGGTCAATGGGGGGTCCTGGTCATTTAAAGGGGGGTCTCATGAAAACCAACAGAAAATACAGTGGACACGGGTAATAACTGCATATTAATGCTATAAACAAATAAAACAACACAGCATATCAACTACTTTGTTTTTAATTAATTAATCAATTGTAGTTTGCAAACAATATGCTCGAACTTTAATTGCCATATCCACACCCAGTGCCGCTGCTAGTCATATTGGTGCCCTGAGCATAATTCCATTATGATGCCTCCCCCCACCCTGAAATTTGCCAGTTTAACTTTTTATTACCAAACATATAACTCAATACCAATAACACAATAGCAGCATCGCAGTATAAAACCTAGGAACACTAAATAGAGAAAGTAAAATCTTCACAGCTTTGCTGACTTTGTCAAACATATGTAGAATAGCCAACACACACTACACATTTGAAAGTGCAAACTTTTCTTCAGTAAACAGAATTAGTAGCAGCACATCCACATTTCCCGAATTTAAGTTAATTAAACATGGACATACCTGCATGTGATGCACGGTCATCATCTCGCAGTTTCTTCTTCTTTCTTTTCTCTGATCCTGACTCCTAATGTCTTTTCGGGGCCATTTCCAAATAAGTTGCCTAGACTACCGTCTGTCACACTGCGTCAGGCGGACGCGCCATCAACCGGCGCTGCCGTGCGGACCGTACATGGGCGGGTGGTGGTGATATGGGATTGTTCGGCCGTGTTTTTTTACATATACATGGCTAAAATGTGCCCGCCTAATCATTTTTCTATAGCCTAATTAAATAATATTAGATTTGAAAAAATGTTTTTCATTATGCTATTTTGGTGTCGCCTCAGCACTTAACTTGGCGTTAAGTTAACGTCACACGTCACTTAAAATGCAAACATAATAGCTCATTTGCATAGCCCGTCCTTTTCTAGGTTGCGGGCTCTACGGCAAGTTAATGGTTAATTTGACTGCAGTGAATGATGTTTAATACTTTAGGGGAAAATCTTGGTATTAAAAAATGAACAATACATTTCTGACGTTATAATTAGCTATTAATGTTACCTGTCTACAATACTTTGTTCTCCATGCTCTGGTGATGCTTCCAACAAACAATCAAGTTGTGAATTTATGCGATCCCTTATTGCAGATAGGCGTCTTCTAAAATAATGATTAGGTTCTGTAGACATAATAAGAATGAATTGAACTCCTGACTTTATTTTAAATCAATCCCTTTGACCCGCGCTTTTGCAAAACTGGATGCTCCGACTTGCCGTAGAGCCCACAACCTAGAAAAGGACGGGCTATGCAAATGAGCTATTACGTTTGCATTTTGAGTGACGTGTGACGTTAACTTAACGCCAATCGGCGTGCGGCGTTATTTAAACGCGTGGCGGCGTGTGACGTTAGTTTAGCGTCAAGCGGCGTTTATTTAACGCCTGGCGGCGTTAAGAAATCGGCGTTTCAATATTAATACGGCGATTAAAAGCACGCGTTTTCTGACCCTGTTGGCTTTCCATAACAGCGCGTGGTAGCGGCGGCGTTTGCCACACCCATGACAGAAAACATATTTACAATCCAAACGAACTAAGCGTGTATGATTTAAATTGAGCCTGTCTTGGTTTCTCGGCTGGGCAATGGATTAAATCCCCAGTTAAATCCTCTCCGCCGTCAGGATTCCCACCATCTGTGCCCGCTGTAGCGCTCGATGAGGCGCAATTTCTTTCCATCTGCTCACCTGTCTCCTCCGCCCTTTTTTAGGTATGACAAAACGATCCATTTTTAGCTTCAAGAAAAGTGCGTAGCAGCTCTTGCGGTCGCGCGACAGCGCCTTGAACGCAATGACGCAAGACGCAGCGGCAGCGGCAGCAACGTTCATAGGGCGTCGCATTGATTCTGATGTTTATATTTTTTTATATGTCGATTAAATTATTAATTATTATTGTTCTGCGTAGTTTGAAGAGAACGATTTTTAAATCTTTATCCCGGATATATATTTTAATATATATCAAATATTTTTTAATCAGGAAGGGGTGGGGGGTCTAATGGGGGGTCAAGGCGTTTTTTGGAAGGGTCTTGAGACCCCCCCTGGCGCCGCCACTGCTCACAGCGTACACACACACACACACACATTCACACTTTAGTAGCGTTGGAATCGCAGACCAGCTTTTTAAGATTCTGTGACGGACAGTTTGAGGAGAAATGCCATATGACTGCAATGATCAGACCAGAGGACCAGTCGAGCCGATAACACATCAGAGAGTGCCCTCTGGTGGTCCTGATGGGTGACCGTCACACCATTTGAGTCATTTCTTATGTCAGACATAGTGAATTGAACTTAATTTTTATACTTTAATACTTTGATTTCGTAATAGTTATTTATTTAGATATCTTTATTTACATTTTTTAATGATTTATTGTTTTATATTATTATTTACATTTACGCATTTGGCAGATGCTTTTTTCCAAAGCGACTTACATTGCAGTATATTATACGTTTGTATTTGAGTATATGCAATCCCTGAGAACCCATGACCTTTGCGTTGCTAGCGCCATCTTGACCACACCCCATCTCCTGAACCACACACACTCCCCCCCGCACAGATGTATCTAAAAATGACAAATTAAAAGACAGTTACCCTTCTTTCTGATTGGCTAAAACGTGAAGGGTGAAAAAAGAAAAAAGAGAGAATAGGATAAGCGGGGCATGTAGATTGATGGCCTGGAATGGGAAGTGTCCTGGGGGTGACATCCCTGACGCCCCTTTGTGGCGTAACATGGGCCGGGGACTTCTGCCCACTTCTATCATGGCCACGGGGGAACAGAGGCAACATTACAACCATGTCATTTTTGTATTACTCCTCCCATCCTTCTTTTATCTGTTGTATACTTAATTATTGTTGTTGTCTTCATTTTCAGTATTATACATTTCTAACCTTTTTACAGTTCAGAATACACCTCGCTAACACACACACACACCCTTACTAGGCACACACAAAACTAATGATATGACAATGTTATACAGCAAATCGAATGAAAACAACAGCAGGCAAACAAACCTCCCACAGGCTCTTGAACTCCCTCTGTTCGATGCGCAGCAGTTCGCTGTTTTCTCGGCTGACGATGGTGGCATGCCGGGGGGTGTTATCCAGGATCGACTCTCCAAACGCCGCCCCTACCCCTAAAGTACAGATTGTTACAGCGTCCTGTTGAACAAGGAAAAGAAAGAGACTTCACTTGATAGAATTAGACGGACAATCATATAGATTTATAAAGTTCTCCAGCGTTCCACAGAGATTCAGATCTTGTTGTTGATAGCACCTTATTCTGCCAGCTAAGCAGGAAACAGGCATGACATCTTTGTGAGCTAATTATAGAATCTTAATGATCTTTATGTAAATGTATGCATACGGTATACGAGCATCTGCTCGGTGAGGTTGAAAAACATCATCGCTCGAAACAAAAGCACATTTGTGCATGAATCATATATGAACACATTTGCTTTTGTCATAGTTTTGCATTTGACACTCATTTTGTAAGAGCAGCGTGATAATGGACGATTGCCACACCATAAAATTAAAGCAATAACCATTGCAATAGCATTGAAGAAAGAGGAATTTTCACATACATGCATCAATGTGAGCAACACCCAACGCTGCAGAACATTACACAGTGTTGTAAAAACAAGTGTCTAAAATAACATGACATCATGAGTCAGTTAGCAAATCTGCAGGAAATTCTTTGTAAGCACAACTCAGTCTCTTATATGTTAATGATAAACGTAAAAATAGGGCTGTCAAACGTTTAATCGTGATTAATCACATCCAGAACAAATGTTTGTTTTTACATAATCTATATTGTGCATATTCATTTTGGATTTATAAATACAAAAACTTACCCATACATGTATATATATTTAGGAAATATTTGGATTTATTAATATTTAACAATAATTGAAATGTTTAAAAATATTTTTTTATGTATATGCATGTATGTTTATGTGTTTATAAATACAAAATGAAGATGCACAGTACACAGAACATTCATATTATCTAAAGACAAACTTTTATTCTGGATGCGATTCATTGTTTGACAGCCCTAAAATATAATATAACGCTCAGAGCGCATGAAAGCTTGGTTCTGTTTTACCTATTAATTTTGTCTCAGGTGTTTCTCCTAAAATAAAAATAGAAACTAGATGTTAGAGGACACTCTCCCGTGTCTAATTCCTTTCCTAGCTTCCTCAAACCACATGAAAACATGATTCGGTCCCATCTGACGTTTGCTGTAGAGATTTTCGATTGTTGTGTCCCTGAAACATCCGAGGCAATGCTCTGAATGGAGGATTTATCTCTTTGCGCAGGAATAGGGAAAATCTCTGGTGCTTCTGGGTATTAAATGCAATTTAGACTCAATTGACAATAATGGACTGAAGGGATTTCTTTTTTTATTGCTTTATTATGTGAATTAGATCAATGCACCATGTAGAATTTTCCATTTTTTTAACAGATCTTTAATGGATCTGTTTTACTGGAAAGACGACTGTTGATCATTTAAGTATAGCGCTTTGAAAAGTTTCCTCAAACACTTATTTTAGTCTGAGACTGTAGGCTTAAACCTTGTCTGTGTAAAAATAAGTTTTAATAGACACATGTAAGACGACATGAGCTAAGTCTCAATATGATTCGGTTGAAGCATTACAGAAAATGCTTTTATAATACACAAATAAAAGGTTCCTCTTAGTCGGTTTTAAACAGAACAGTAAACATGCAGCATGCAGACTAATGTTGTACACGATCCTGGTTCGGTTTACCTGATGGTTGGCCGTCTCCGACACCTTCACATCCAGTGAACCAGACAGAACCGCATACCAGCTGGTACCAATATCACCCTGTCGATACACTGTGGCCAAACAAACAGAGTTTATATTTCAGAAAGTATCTTTTATTTTTCAATGTCAAGACAATTTTACATTGTTTCATTACAAAATCTCATGGCAATTCATTCGTTCAACTTTTTTACAAGGTGGCTAATTCATATGAATGAGTAAAATCCTATTTGTACTTTTAAGTAATTACGATCCAGTGATGGTTTAATAAATGAAAGCTTGTTTTTGTACAATTCATATCACACAAATGTAATGATTTAGCCACCTTGTGAAATAGTAATGATGTAGAACTTCACTGCAAAACAAACGATGCACTGTCCGTAGCCAACTCAAGAATCCCACACTGTGAAAAGATATTTTGCACGGATCAAATCCAAATAAGAAAAAGAGAAACAACCCCGCAATACAAAACTACATCAGGTTCTTACAGGTGATGCCTTTCTCCAGGTATTCATAGAAGCCACACATGCAGATCTGCTGCAGCAGGTTGGTGTGAAACCTCTCGAAGGCTTTGACCCCCTTCAGTCGAGCCAGAATGATGTCCACGTCCTCCCCTGAGCGTTCTGATGGCCTGCCAAACACACAAAGACATGCTATGCCTGGATAGACACACGTGACCTCCAAGACAATCCTGAAGTTGTCACAATGCATGTGACCGGGATGTCATGTTGGTATTCGAAACAGGCGTAACACAAATAAAGTTGGGTCTGTTTGGAATGCACCAGTATCGACATTGTACTATCTGCTTACATGGAAACGAAACATTTTGGTCTTTAGATGTGGCCAGCGTAGAAAACATTTCATAAAAGAAGTGCTCGGGTTGGACTGACTCAATTTGTTCAGTTATTAGGCTTGTTTTCCATTACGCTTTTTAATACTAAATCGATCAGGATTAAACATCATTTTATTATAATAAAATAATAGGTTAAAGCAGGCCGGATCATCATTTTGCGTCATGGCATATGACGGATTGAGATATTGTAGATGATAATGAAGAGTTTGTTGTTGTTCTCGCTGTGTATATAAAGTAATGCTTCTCATATGTGTGTGTCCATGCATTTCGCTTAGCTTAACAAAGTCAGCGTACTCCTTCTGGGCAAGAACTTCTTGTTGCCATGGAGATAATAACTTCAAATGGGGAAATTAAAACGGCAATAAGACGAGACTTAATCATGAACTCATTTTACCAAACCTTTTCCAGGTAGTGCGAGAACTAAAAGAGCCAAAATAATCATTTATTCACCTCGTTTTATTACAAACCTGTACGAGTTTCTCTCTTATGCAGAAGAACAAAAGAAGATATTTTGAAGAACGTTGACAACCACACAACACTGACCCCCATTGACTTCCATTGTATGGACCAAAACCACAGAGACATTTCTCTAAATATCTTCTTTTGTGTTGCAGAAGAAAGTGTCACAGGTTTTGAACCAACCGAGGATGAATAAATTATGACCTACATACAGTATATTACCCTCATATCATTTTTGGAGCACCGAGAAAATCTGTAAATAAGTAAATAAAAACCCCATATGATACAGACCGGTCTCTGTGCTCTTCTGGATGTGTTGCGATTCAGTGAAGTGGAAACACATGACCCGCATATATCCAGCGGCGCTGTGGGTACTGTGAGTGGACACTGTATTACAGTATAGCCGCAGGAGCAAAGCTATGTCTGTCTCTCTCGCTGTTTTTTAAATCCATTTCCTGACAATTTCACTGTGAAGACCCCCCCCCCCCCCTTTGAAAGAGAACCTTCCCCTTTGGTTCTGTAGAAAAGCGGTTATTCCAAAAAAGGAAAATCTGACATCATAGACGGAGCTTTAGTGGCATTACAAACATCAGTGCTGTTATTTTTCCATGATGTCCGAAAGAGGAATGGTTCAAAATTTGCATGCGACTATTTTCGGTGCCATCTAACAATGAACACGGCAGGGCAAAATCTGGCCTGCACGTCACAGCTATTACGTGGCTTCACGAGGCATGAAATATAGATAAATGGAAGTCAAATGGACTACAAAAAAAAAGCTTTGGTCACCGTGAACTGTGCATGAAAAAGCTATGTGAGGATTCCTAAACGGTTCTTCTTTTGTGCTTCCCGAATAAAGAGTCATACCGGTTTGATAGACGAGGAGTGTGTGCACTTGTGCAAAACAAGTACCATTTTTATATTCATGAGAAGCACAAACCCAAGCGCAAACTCGAAGTATCGATGGAGCCTGCACATTGGGTTTAGGTCGGATAGAGCACTCTCTTGAAATCAGACACATCAAACTCTCATTTTCAACAAAGTAACCAAGATTGAACTCTCGGTCAGAATAGAGAATATTCATGGTGTGATGTGTAGAAACTGTGCGGTATCATCCAACATTGCAGTGCGTTTCTGAACATGTGTGCGCTTTTATTGATTCCCAGAGTGTTTCTCTCATGTTAAAAGAGTGTCAGCGAGACTACAGATATCCTTAAGAAGCATTAAATTGATCGGCATAAAGAGATTTTAATAGTCCATTAAAAACATCAGCCTCTGGAAAGCCATCACGCCCAGTAAGGTGATCTCACTTTTCCCTCCCATCGCCATGGTAACCTGCAGGGATGTGTCTGGGCTAGGAGGGGCTGTGATTCAAAGTAAGAGATATTCTCGGTGAAGATCAATAACTTAACTGGAGACCTAATGCTTTGTAAACTAAGAGTGGTTTATGTTTAGAACAACACAACTTTGCAAGCCTCCGGGTTCACTGACAGGTTAACTCATCCTTTTTGTAATTCATCGGGTTTGCAATCACACAGACATAGACACAAACACACAACACAGTTCGATAATGCAACATCCGTTCTTCCACAAAATAATAAAAAACACACAAAGACACCACAGAGCAAAGGGCGCACATGCATGACCAAGCCGGCAAAATCGTTCATTCAAATCCTGTCTTTCGTTCATCTTAACGATCTCATCTCTTTCACTACTTATAAAATGAAATGCTTATATGAGACATCAATTGAAATGTGCGCACTGAATGTACATTTAACACGACCAGTTGGATGCAGGTGATGCACCGCGGATGCGGGATGGGGAATCGCGCATTCGGCTACAGTCACCTTGTTGCAGGACATTGAAATAAACAGACCTAAAATCGCTTTTGTGTGATCTCATTTGTCTATCTCACCTCTTATCCAGGCAGATAATCCACTCGGAGGAGGCCACGGACTGCGCTGAGGCGTGCACCGCCACCATCTTCGGCTCCACCGGTGTGCTTCGTGTTCGGATCGCAGATTCCCACCGATTGAGCGCATCAGCATCGGGTATCGTTCCTCTCCCTCCCTCCCTCCTCGCCTCTGTCGTCAACTGGATCTCAATAGCGTGCACGCGTCGTCACGACGCCACGCACGACGACCTTTTACAAGCGCACATGTCCGTTCGGATCAGCATCATCTCGCGCAGAAGCCTTGGCGAGTTCATATAACGCTTTAGCTGGAGGGAAGTGATGGGATGGTAAAATCTCTGAGAAGAAAGTGTTGCTGTAGTGTGTGTAACGGGAGACGTTTCTGTTAGATAAAGGATTTTAACATCGATTCACCTGACACGGCGTTCTGACATACGTGGTGCTGATGCGGCTGCCATGGTGACGGGAGCACGGATGCTGCATCAACACTAACAGTGATGTGCTCTCAAGGCACCTTGTATACGTCAGAAAAGATTTGACTACGATGGAAAAAAATACAATTGTGCAATTCTTATAGTGTCTTTACAAAAAATGAAGAAAAAAACATTCATCCCATTGACTTTCATTGTATGGACACATAACCAGTGAGAGGTTTCTCAAAATATCTAATTTTGTGTTCCACAGAAGATGGCCACACAGGGTTTAAAGAAGTGAATACATAAATACATATTTAACATTCAACATACCTGATTACCACTTAAAGCACTTTTTTGACTTCAATATGTACCTATTTAACCCGTATTTTAACCTCGGGGAAAACACTTTGTCGGGGAACTTGATTTGTTTAAAATCACACTTTTACTCTTCTGAGGAGGTACATTTAGGCGTACTACAAGGGGAGTAAAATACACAACATGTACACTTTAAATATAATCATTTCCAAGTCCAGGAAAAATAAATCATATTCATATTCGTAGCAATTTCGTACATTATAAATTGCAAAAATATATTACTTTTTTAAAGTTGCACTACACAAATGCTACGAAGAAAAGTGATCTTTTTTCAGAAACGTGTTAAGTCTGAATAAAACAATCCCACACTGTTGTAAGAAATGAGAAAAGGCCACATCACGCTGGATCTCTAGTAGAGGTCACGTCCTTAAAGCTGCTTTCCTCACAGGGCTTAAAAGATTTTAGATTCTGTTGATGTGAGACTTTGACAGCAAAGGTGACATCTCAACACTAACCAGAATACAAGATCATATAGAACTGGAGAGAATCCCTGATATCTTTTCTAGGATTTAAAAACAAAACGCGTATATATTCGGTTTGTTGAAGCACATGATAAACCAAATACGTACTTTTGAGATATAATCGAGAATTGAATTATGAGAGAACAATAAATCTTACAGTATTTGCCCTCAAAACTACATTACTGAAAATGCCAAGCAAATAATTTATCATATTGCCTTTGTGACCAAAAACACTTGAAGCCTTTTAAAACCATTTTTAGAAAAGTGCTTACTGCGCATGCTGCATTTCTTTTTACAATATCCCTTTACATATCTTTTTCTATACAGTACACATTTCTTAGTCACGTGTTGTCCTGATATTGATATATGTCTTGCTTTTATGAAACTTGTTACACAGTACTCTTGCTGGTTTTGTCTTTAGGGCAGCTCCCATGATTCTGATGGGCAAGAAAGCATCCGTTTATGTTTGTGTCCTCTTGTAAACAAAATGAAAAGACAGAGGGTTTGGCCGACTATGCAGTTCTGCTTTAATCCACTGAGGATGTGTGTCCATGGTCAGCTGCTGGCTGATGTCTTCCATACAGAGAAACAAGCTGTAGTTTTCAGGATCGGACACGTGGAATTTGAGGGCACAAAGGCGGCACACGTCTTCCGTGGTGGCGTACGGCCGCACCTGCAGGGTTTTAGATGTGCAGTCGCTGTCTGCCCTCTGCAAAGCCACACGCAAGTAATTCTAAACACAAATACACAAACAGATATTAAAGGGACAGTTCACCAAAACTTCAACTTACTCAAGTTTAACCCCCTTATGATTGTTATTGATTTTATCTGTCGGGCAAAAATATCCATAAGGGACAGTTCGTCCAAAAACGAAAAGTCGGTCATTTATTCGCCCTCTGGTAACTGAACAACAATGGTACACATTCACTTTTGTTGCACGGACATAAACCAGTTCAAGTCAATGAGTACCACCGCATTCGGTTACAGACATTCTTCAAATTATCGTGTTCGGCAGAGGAAAGACAGTCATACAGGTTTGGAATGACATCAGGGTGGTTGAACTAAAACATTTTAACTAAACATCGGTTTTATGTAAGAAGCAGATGCAAAAGCTTTTTAATATCATTCATACTCATGTAGACTGGTATGTCATTGGTAAATAGAGAGAATAGTCATGCAGACCTAAGAGTATGGTGGGTCAGGGTGATACCTGAAAGTCATCCACAGAGGGCAGATTTTTTAGCATGGAGCGCCGTTGGTGCCATTGGTGGAGTGTGTCGCGTGTTGTTGAACTGAGGACTCGGGCAGCTTGCTCTTCCTGAAAGTTCTTGATCAGTGACATCGCTCCATATGCACTAGTCAGGTAATAACCACCTGTACACAAATGAAGTCTATTAACACTACAAATCCTGATGTAAAGGCTTTTCAAAACATGACAGCAAAACTGTGTTGCTATGAAAAGGGACAATTCACCCAAAAATGAAATAAAACTGTCAACATTTACTCATCCTGAAGTTCAAACCCGCGTTAATGTATTTGTTCTGATGGACACAAAGATATTTGAAGAATGTTTGAAACCAAAGACATCTGGGGAACTATAGACTTCCATAGTAGGGAAATAATCTCCTAGTTAATGGTGGCCCAAAACTATTCGGTTTCCAACATTGTTCAAAATATCTTCTTTTATGTTCAGCAGAAAAAGATTTTAATACAGTTTTTGAACAACTTGAGCGGCAGAAAATTCTTTTTCATTTTTTGGTTCCTTCACAGTACTTCATTTTGTCAAATTTCGAAGGAAATATACATCCTTTTAAAAAGAGGCAATACCAGAATGCATTGTGTTGAGAATGCTGATTATAATATCCCTTTACTTAATTCACTAAGAAGTATCTGTAAAACATTGTTTTTTAGAAATCAAACCAATTGAAAATGCACAATGTTTAAAGAGAGAGTTCACCCAAAAATGAAGATTCTTTCATCATTTATTCACCCTCATGTCATTGCAAACCTATATGACTTTCTTTCCTCTGCAGAACACAAAAGATGATATTTGGAGAATTTTGGTCATCAAACAACATCGGCCCCCATTGACTTTCATTGTATAGACACATATTTAAAAATGTCTTATTTTGTGTTCCACAGAATAAAGAGTCACAACAAGTCTTTAACAACACGTGGATGGATAAACGATGACAGAATTAAAATTTTGGGGTGAACTGTCCCTTTAAATCTGCAGTTAAGTTAAATCTGGCCTCAGATATATTGTGTGACTGTGTGTTTTCCACAAAGGTTTCCTGTATAGAGCTCAATAGGAACAGGACACACACACCCAGGAGGAAATTACTTTGTGGGGAACATAATTAAGCAAGTTTGTCAAATATGGAAAATAAATCTATAACTCCCTCTATTGTTTTGTTTCTAAAATACAGAAGCACGCGAGCCATTACAGAGGATTGTCATAACAAAACAGGAAAGGGTGGAAAGACTTTAAAATGTTGCACTTGAGGAACTAATGTTGTTCTTGTACTAAAATTCCTCCATTTTTACCATGTGATACAACAAGAATCTTATCACACCAGAGTTATTATAGTTTGGTTTTACTGTCATCTTACTGTCTTACTGTATAATCCTTTGAATAAGCTTATAATGTTATATATATAGTGTTTGTTGTCATGATTCTGTCCTCCTTGTCATGAGTTTTCTTCTTCTGAGTTGTTACAGTACCATGTCCTTTGTGCTTGTTGTGTTATGTTTGGAGACACGTGGCCTTTGTTTTGACTTTGCGCCACGTGTCCTCCTGTTGTGTGCCTCGGCCCGCCACCTTGTTTCCCCGTCATCTCTTAGATTGTGGTTCATGCCCCTCACCTGCCCATGTACTCTCCCTGTTAGTTTTGTGTTAGTGTATCATTCCCCTCACCTGGCCAGTGTTTTTCCCCTCATTGGTCTTCCCATTTAAGGCCTTTGTGTTCTCTGGGGCCGTTTAAACCAACTCTGAGTTCAAGGTTTAACCTAGAGTTGGTTGAACCTCCTTATTGAAACAGGGCCCTGTCCAGTGCGTCTGAGGACCTTGTTCCTGCCCTGTCCTGCCCTGCCATGTTCGGATAATTCCCAGTGCTTTATTTTGGACTTTGTTTTGCCCCTCGTGGCATGTTTTCACTTTGTTTTGTGTTATTGTTTGCCCCATTGCAGGCTTATTATTTAATAAAAGTCTTTTTGGCAAACTTGTCTGTCTGCAGGTTCATGACAGTTTGTGGTAATTGTCGTTTTATTTTGTTATGTGCTTTTGTAATTTATTTGTTTTAATTATTTATATATATATATTTAGGTCACTATTTCATTTGTTTTCAGGTAACAGGAATGTTTTAATAGTTTTGATAAACTTTATTATTCTTGCATCACACAAACTATGGATGCGTTTTGTGTGACTATTGATCAGTGATCAACAGTATGTATTGAACATGTATTTGTATAAAAACATGCGAACACACCTTCTCCGTGTAGCAGTGGTGGATCTATAAGCTCCATCATGTACATGATCTCTGTGTCCAGCTGAGGCATGTCACACTGGATCAACACGTATGTCAACATGGGCAGAAAATCATCCGCTCCGAACAGCCGCACTGATGCAAACAGAAAAAAACATCATGTTTGATCTTCACCCGGATTATTTCACAGCTCACACACCCATAAAACATTTAAACAAACAAACTCCACCCGTACACACCTGTATGATCTTGCATAATGCTGTAGGTGAGTTTGCACACTTTCAACAGAACCGCGATCTTCCTCTCGGGCGAGTACATCTTGCGCATGGCGATAAGTTTACTGCGGATCCGATGGATGGCGTGGCTGTCTGGTGGCCTGGCTGCGTTCGCCCCCAGTTCTCTGGGCTTTTTGGTCTTGGCCAGGGCCAGATTCTCCTGAAGCCTCCGCCAGGAACCGCTGGCCACCTGGAACTCATGCAGTGCCGACTGCACCGAACCGTACAGAGGTTTCAGCACACATTTGTGCATGGCCTTTTCCAACAATGCATCTGACACACACAGAGAGAGAGAACAGCTTTAACACAGCATCTTTTTCTGTTAAAACATGAATTATATTGTATTCATGATATCAAACCTGCCACATTCTGATTTGATTCGTCTTATGTGAATTCACACAAAAGCAATAAAATAATAATAAAGTTATAAATTGGCAGATCTCCAATATGGAACTTAAATTACATTATTCAAAAAATATTACGACTTTAATTTCACACCGGTATGATTATGATTTTTATATTTTTACAGTATTCTTGAAATATTATGACTATATTCTCATAAATGTAAGATTTATATGTGGCACTAAAATTCTGCCCTGGTAAAACCTGATCTACAGCCAGACTTTAACATGAAACACCAACCCGATCGCACGGGACTTCGTAACTAGTTCGTATGAATTCGTACGTTGTGAATTACTAGAAAAAATGAATACTAAAGACCCACCCCTAACCCCACTACTGAACATAGCGTCACCGGCCCGAAAGCACATCACACTAAATTCATACATATTAGCGAAAATTAGCCACCATGCAAATAGTTAAGCTTTTGCCGTAAGATTGTGTTGGAAATAATAACTGAAATACACTATTTAAATAGCAGACACTTTTTCCTTCTAAATAACGATTTTGTAAGGGCAAAAAAGTAAAATGCTTTAGGAAAGCTGACTCAAGAAGTTGAAGATAATATTTAGCTTCAAGTCTCAGTTTCACGCTTTACTGTGAAATAAGACGGAGAGCTTTCCGACACACTGGTGGCAAGTCAAACGAGGACAAAAACAGATCTCTGATGAGTTCCCTGTGACTGCAACTAAAGTAAGCAGTTACAGAAACATGAATATGTATAATATTAGAAAAATATTTAAACCTGACATTCAACAACAGAGGTTATTCCAAAACACAAACATGAACTTAACATAAACATTAAGGAAACCGTTAGCTTATCGTGGAGTGAAACTGGACATGAAGTTTTTAAAGTTACACTAACGTAAGCTCTCAGAACAAGGAGATAAGAATTGAACCTTTGGAACTTTGACAGCTTTTGAATGGTTTAGGTCTGTGACTTAGGTTCAATATTCTAGCACAACTTTGGCATATTCAAGTATTGAAATACCTGCCTTCAGGCTCTGTTTATTGGCCCTAAACCCTCCCAACTGAAGAGAAGGTTAATCTTTAGAAAACTTGACCTATAAATTGTCCAAACCATGTTGATGTTTTAAGGATATTAGGAACCTTTTACACCAAATTCCATCTCATTTCAAAAAGATTGCAAATCTTGTGCCAAGTTGTGTGAAATATGTTCCAGTTTTTATTGCTCATTATTTATTTCCATAGCAGTCAAGTTTCAACCTGTTCATACAATCTGCTTCGGTTTGTTTTTACATAGACCTACCTCGAATGCCCTGAGAGAGTGTTAATGAGGAAAGTATTTTCATTTATTAACAGTTTAACGTGACAGCGATTTCATATGCATATGAATGTTTGTAAGCAGCCATCACTTATATTTCAAATGGATGGCTGCGTGCCAGTACACAGCTGCTCAATAAAATCATAAAATCCTGACTCTTTTATTTTGCAAGCTATGTTTCTGATCTCAGGGCTTTTTCGACACAAATATATAGCCGATTTCCATTATGTTTTTTTAGGATGGGCAATATTTGGCCGAGATACTACTATTTGAGAATCTGGAACCTGAGGGTGTAAAAAAATCGAAATAATGAGAAAATCCCTCTTAAGGTTGTCAGAGGCACTGTAGAAGCCTGTTGCTAAGAAAAACAGGTTTGTAGGTGTGTTTCCAGACATTTTTTAACAAGATTTTGCAGCATCCAATCACAAAAATAAAGTTTTGATGTACGGAAGATGTGAAAATTTACAAAATATCTTAATGGAACATGATCTTTACTCAATATCCTAATGATTTTATAATTTTGACAATGTATTGTTGGCCATGGTTTTGTTGTCCGGGGTCCACATATACTTTATAGAATATATATTATTCAGTAAAATCCCTGTGTCAAGAAAGATAACTGATTTAACATATCCATTTTTATCGAACATTTTAAAAAAAGAAATCCATTATTTCTTAAAAATAATTTAAGGGTAAAGAAATGTTGAAGATGAAATAAAGATTGTGACATTTCGCAATATCATTCACATCGTTTCCTGTCTGCACTTTTCTCTAAAACGGACACATCTCACTACAATACAAATGCAAACATGTTCTTTTTTGGGTAGTTTTGGCATTTGCATTAAATGCTTATTCAGTAAAGAAAGTAAAAACTATTGGAATAGAAATCGTCTTACCAATCTGGTCTTCAGGTATGTAAGACTCAATGGGTGGGTTAATCTCTGAGCTCTGTATGAGATAGGCCTTCATCTGGGTCATGAACTGTCGTAGTGTCTTCAGAAGATCTTGGCTGGACGATTGGCAGTTTTTATTCTCCTGCACAAAGCTCACATAGTCTTGCACCAGGCACCCAAAGTAAGAACCTTTATCCTGGGCTAGATCAATGATCCTCAGCAAGATGCGTCTCTCAGGTGTAGCCAGAACATTGAGGACACCTCGGACCTTCCGGAAGCGTCCCCTTAACGCATGTGGTAAGATGACGAACGATGTCGGACGGGCCCCCGCTAATTCCACCGCCATGATTCTCTTCGACTTGCGGGAAGCACGAAGCCGGAGTTCCAGGTCTTTCTCGAGACCAGCACCGTAGTCTTCCTCTTCTTCATCATATTCATCGCTGCTGTCATCGGTTGTGAAGAGGCCGGGGGCCGTGCTCGGGGACAGGCTCAACGGGAGAGGCTTTGGAGGAGAACCCAGAGAATCAGATGATGAAGTGGACAAACTTCGGCCGCTCGAGCTTCGTCCTTTCTCTTCAGGTCCTGTCCATTGCTGTAGGATGTTGTTGTTGGTTTGGTTTAAGGGAGTGTGGGGCAGGTTGGCTCGTGACAGGGCTCTAGAGATCGTCTCGTCGTCCAAAGCAATGGTGCAGCGGTAACTGTCAATATCTGGAGCTTGAGGAGGTCGTGGTGGAGGTTTTTTGGAAGAGGATTGTTTGGATCCCTTGGAGCTAGACTTGGATCTCTGGCTGAGTCTGTTAAAGCCGATGTTTAACGGCATAGTTCCCGGACCAGAAGGTGAAGGTCTACGAACCAAAAGACGTGGTGGTGGAGGTCTGGGTGGACGAGATTCTCTGTTGGCTGTGGTCAGGTCTTCTGCAATCCCAGCCGTGTTTCCAGCAGGATGCTGTTGTTGATAAAAGGCCGGGTTGATAAAAGACAAAGCACTGGAGCAACTTCTCCCACCTTCTGAAGTATTTGGGAAAAAGCCAGTTTGATCCTCAATCTGTGAGATGTCAAAGATTGGTGCTCTCTCCTGAACCAGAGAACCGTCTGGTTTACAAAGAGTCTCGTGTTGACGGTTGAGAGTAGACTTCCAAAACGCTGGAGAGAGAATGTGGTTAATGATTAAAACATACATATACAATCATTGGACAAACACAAGTTTGAAAGCAGCAAACACACCCACTCTATCTGCCTACGACAGGACCGCTGACAGTTATTTGTGGTTGTCCATATCTTATTACAGCCAGGCTACAGCGTCCGTTCCGTTCATCCGTTCATGTCGCCCTAAAGTCGAGTGAAGTTTAGCAAAGCTTTTTCCTGTGTTTCAGAAAGCTGATTCACAGATGCCATGCAAAACACACCCAACTCAAACCTCAGTGAGTCATTTTTATCCAAACACACAGTGTGTTTGGGGAGTTGAACTTCACAGAGTTCAGAGAAGCCCTCCTCTTTCTCCTCCCCATGTTTTCTCCCCGTCTCCCCACCCATTTCACTGTGGCATCCGGCTCTCTAGTTGTTCAGCCAGTTTCTATTTGGACATTTGTTTTGATAGTCGCTTTCATGAGACTCACAGTTCACTCACGTGACAATCTCTTTTAAAAGTCTGCAATATCATGCAATACAGACAACGTCACCCTTGATACACTTTAAAGGAACAGTTCACTCACGCATAATACACATATTTCATCATTTTTTCACACTCATGTGGTTAAAAACCTGTATATGACTTTTTTTACTCTGAAGAACACAAAAGTTGTTGTTTGGTTATCAAGGTTCTTCAAAATGTCTTCTTTTGTGTTCTGCAGAAGTAAGTCATGCAGTTTTGGAATGACACAAGGGTAAGTAAATAAAGAATGGTTGATAGCTTTGTAAACAAATGAAACGTCAGTCCTGTTACGACAAGTGGAAGTACTGCCGTAAAAAAGGAACAGAGGACTAGAGAAAGTGTGCCTGTAGCTTTTTTATGTGAGTATGAGTGACTCTTTGCTCCAATTGGCTCACATATAGTCTCGCACACATTATCTGGAATGACGGCTGCTGGCTATTAATAACCTGTTCCAGGGCAACATGACCACAACTGTGGTAGACAGACAAGGCATTTCACTTAGAATCTTTACTATATATATTGGTGGGATCGAAAATGTTTTGTGTTTTGCGCACTACAATATTTTCTTAGCTTAGAAAATCAACATGAATTTCTCGATGTTTTGATATTTATTGCAAAGATTTGTGACCCAGTCTGTGAAAACCCAGCTTAAGTAATATCATGTTTTCAACATATAATCCATGTCAAATGTCATGCCATGTCAAAGACTGAATTCTAAGGTTGGTGCTCTCTAACTCATTATTAGTTGAGTTAGAGAGCTTTTTTTTTTTTTTTGAGACTTAAGGCTGGTTTTCACAGACCGGGTCACATTTGTTTACATCCTCATAATCCATTGTTTTCCCAGCATGATCCGAGAATGTTTCAAAGAGCATCTTGTGTGCTAATGAGGGCAAGAAGATTTGACCTTTTGCAGTTTTGTACATATTGCCAATGTATTACATATTATGTTAATGTACTGTTTTAAATCCTAAAACTGTCAATTTTTTATTTATTGTTATTCCAAGTTTTCCCAGTCATGTTACTTCTCATGTGTATTGATCTCACTGTGTATTTAATGTGCAAATATTGTTGGATTTTTAACAATACATTGCTTGCGATTTCCTAATTTGTAAGTTGCTTTAGACTAATAATATATATATAACATGAATCATATAAAGGAATAGCCGATTTTTGAATGCATAATTATGAATCTTGGTCTGTAATTTCTGCTTGTGTCTACACCACAACCCCCTTAATAATATAATACACCACATAAAAATACTGTATCTGTGTTTAATGACATATTGTTTATCATAGAAAAGTAGGTCAGGATAGGTCAATACCTGCCCCTCGCTGGGCAACCTCAAGCAGATCAGACAGAGTTTCAGCTGAGCCAATGGCTTCCGGAAACTTCAAGGTGGATGGCAAAATGTCCCTGAAATATAACAAAAGCACAGATAAAACATGTATTAAACAGATGTCGACATTTTTCAACAATTCCCAAAAATTACAGCTTTCTCTCTTCAATGGTCATCCGTACATTATCGTGATGTTAATAAGGTGATGGACACCACTGTGTTGAATGCATGTTCATAAACGGACAATGACTCATTCTTTGAACATTAAAGATTTAAATGTTAATTGTGTATTTTATGCCGTAATCAGTCTTTATACTTAATAACTTCACATCTAATCCCGTCCAGATTTGTAATTTTTTATTTAAAAGTTGTTACCTGCTAATACAATAAAAGGCCACGAGATGAAACAGGTCAGCAAAACTGATTCCAGATTCCTCCAGAGAAAATGCTGGAAATAAAGAACAATGCATGAATCAGATCATCATCAGTGTATCTCTTTCCACTTCTAATCTAAAAAGATCTGGGTACACCTGGCAACTGGATTTTGGCAGGTAGGCCGCCCGGCCAATTGTGTCTAAAGTAAAAACACACAGATGCTTCTGATGGACAATCTCCAGGAACTGCCCCGCTTGTATATACATGAAATGATGTCAGGTCATCCTGATGATGTCTAACTACAAATATGTCACCCCTAGTGCAAACTTTTCAACAGCTATTATGTCTTGATATGAAATCAAGGATTTGACATACTGTACTGGCTCTCTTTAACAGGGATGTGAATGACAGAATCTGAGGTTTCATCCACGTGGAAAGACAAGACCTTCTTCTGTAAGACATGTGATCTCCACACCAAAAACACCTGGATAGGATAAATAATTATTATTATATTCAGTTAAGACAGGTCACGCATACATTTTTAAGGGCCTTTGAAGAAATATGTCTGCTGTGTGTATTTCATCTTTTGAAGAGATATAGAGAACAGCCCTTTCACTTTTACCCCGGCTGGTTGTTTTAGTAGAATGTCCGTGGCCTCTTGCTGGTCGATGGAAAGCAGAAGCCAGATGGGGTGTGTGTGTATCAGTTTATCCAACACACTCACACTTGTGCCCACAGCATCTCCATCAGCCGCAGGATACACCAGACACACACCGCTCATCTCTCCCTCTATCCTACAGAGAGACAAAACAGAGGAGATCGCTCTACTGACTTTGTTTGTCTTTCATGTCCTTTAAAGGAAGAATAAACATTCACAGCGCTCTATGTCAAGGACTCAAACAATAGCTCCCTTTGCTGGTTAATGTAAATTATGATATTACACAGAGGGTTGCAACGTTTGCTTACCTAGTTTGAGCACAAATGTGGACAAAATGAATCGCACACATAAGTATTTGATGAAAGTAATAGGATTACTATGTGCTCACTTAATCTGCCAGTCACAATATCAAGACTGTATTTAAAATAATTGAGAGAAATTAATTGTTGCTTGCCGTCAAAGCCGTCATATTTGTGGACCAAACCAGCCCCAAACTCATGGAAAACAAACCTATAAGATGATCTGTAGGTATGATTTAATGTATTATACTTTCTTTAATCAGCAATGTTTGTTAATAGTCAATAAAGTGTACTCACTGTACGAGTAAAGAGGGATCTGGATCTCTGTCTGGATCTTCGTCTGTCTCCTGAGCATGAACCATTTGTTGCTCCAGATCACCCAGCGAACATGCAAAAGCCTCCACCAACTGCACATGAACAGAAATAAGATCATGTGTGTCCTGACAGAGAACTCATCATTCTTATCTGTCTCATAGACACTTTTCTTTTATTATATGATCAAGAAACTGCAAGAACAGTATATAAAAGATGCAAAACTGGTTAGAAATGAGACACATCACAAGTTAAAAGAAACAAATGCGACAGTGTAAATCCCCTCTGATATCCACCCACAAACAGGAAACAAGTTAGTCACTTTCCTGTATTTTATAAATATTCTTCACGACAGGAAATGTGGCTCGCCATGGCAACACATCTTGGCCATTGCGGTACAATAATGTATTAAATCAATTTCTTAAAAGGTTTCTTAAATTGTTTCTTATATTAATGTTGCGTCCATAATTGTATAATGTTAAGCTGAGCAATTGGCAAATGAGTCCTTTCAACTATTTGAACTCATTTGAAACTTTTCAGTCAACGGAATAAAAACAATAAGTGAATCATTCAAAGGTCATTCACAGGATGTAAATGACCTTTGCTCATTTAGTAAGACTGGTTATTTTTTAAGTTATTTGATTTAAAAACATTTCAATTAAGTTAAATAAAAGAAAAGTTTTATGTAACCATAATAATTGTCATTTTCATTTCATTTTAATGTTTTAATATGTAAAGTGTTTGGTTAAGCCACTTAAAGGCGCAGTAGGCGTACGTGTGCACAAGAAAGTGATGATACCACCTCCACCTCATTTTGAGTAAGGAAAAAACCCTGAGTAAGTGCAGTATTGCAGAGTTTATAGACAAGCAACTGAAACAAATTCTTCCTGAAAGTCTATTAGTACTCAACCACTTACAGACCGACTGCAGATTTGAATCGCCAGGCCAACTTCCTGGCAATTCCATGCAATTATGGACTATGTTGGGGAAAACTCCAGGCGATTAGACTCAGTAGTTATAGAGAGATAAACAAATAGTTTCTGTTGCAGCTTCTGGATTATTTCCTGGTTTTAAGTGACACTGTTTTAAAGAATTATCAAATAAATGTAAACCTACTTTGCGTATGATAGATTTAGAACGCAATCCATTAGATTTTTGAACGCAAGTCCACAATTGTTTAGCTTGAATGATAAACAGAGAGAGAGAGAGTTGCAGACACACATTATGGAACACTTGAATGGCCCTGTCTGGGCTACAAGCCCTGCATTCACCCAGTAGTTGGCACGCACATTTGTTTGTTCACGGCATTTAAGTGATGGATGTTATATAAACGGTGGATATATTGCTGGATTGCTTTTGAAACTGATAGACGGCACAGTCCCTGTGCTAAAAGATACCGGACAAGAACCGCACGCAGTAAGGGAATATAATTCATGTGTTTGTGTTTTGTTGGCAATCGGCACGTACGTTTGTAAAAAACACAAAGGAATTATAATATTATATTATATATGATTATAATAATGTTATAATGTAATTTTATTGTGTGCTCGTGCTGTAGTTCAGTCCCCCCAGCCTGCCCCCAGCAGCTCGTGTTTTTCCAGCTGTATCTCTCAGCTGTATCTCTCTTTTATAAATGTGATCAAACTAAATACTCTTTGAAGATACGACATATGCAAGACTACTGTATACGTACTCAAGACTAATATGAGATTTGCAGAAACTACTTGTGACCCCATCTTTAAATACAGACCAAATGAAGGCATCGTAGTAGACAAGACTTTATTAAAATGTATACAAATATTGGATTCAGTTTCTGCCTTCGTATGTCATGAGTATCATATCATATTTTCAGGTTTCAGAGTGGGCCGGTTGATCCCCCGAAAACACCCCCTCCTAATGATTTACCCTAATTTGAGAAAATTACGAAACCAAGTGTGACTTCACAAACACAATGAGCGTCTTACCTGAAGGTAGCTACTGCTGCGGTCCTTACGACTGGGCTGTAATGCTGAGTCTGTTGCCATCTTACAGTGTTAAACTCTTGAAGGAAAAAACGTCAGGAAAAAAACATTTAGAGAATCAAGTTTCTGTGAAACTTGGTATTTGGTATATCCTAAACCGGTATATCATAAAAACACTTTGAATTGTTCACATTCTGTTGTGCTATTTGCATACAGTTCTGCTTTGTATGTGTGTGTGTTATGAATGAAAGATAGACCTCAAAGGCCGCTATCACTTCTGTTCCTCAATCCATAAACATACATTATCTAAAGCAAGTTTTACTCCATTTAAAACACAACATTGAGCACACAAAGCAAACAAACGTAAGATTTGAAGTAGACGGTGAAGCATTTCCTGAGAGCTGTTTGGAATATCATTTACAAGAGTAACTTGAGTAAGAGTAGAACGTGTTGCATAAGAGAGGTCAGTGGTCCTTCTGGGCCAGACTGTGTGGTTAAACCGGCACTATATCAAAAGTTCTGGTATAATTACATTATACACAACAGGGAAATTCAGCTTTCGAATAAGTCTCTGTTAAGACATTTGCAGCATATTAAACAGCTGACCTGCAAAAACAAACCCTCATTGAGAATAAAGGAAAGCGGCAGTAGGTCGATTACACCTTTCTGAATTGATGACAATGGAGCTTTGTTCTGTTTTTCACAATGTTGATTTTGTCTTCGGGGACATTTATAGTCTATCAATAGTCTGAAGTGAAACTAAAGTGTGGGAGACAGCTGCAGACAGACAGATGTGAATTAATAATGCACTTAGCCTGAAAAAGCTTTTTTCTAGCTCAAACATCAGTGAAAAGGATAAATACGCACAGGGTCCAATAGAAGGCACAGACCGCATTTGTTTTGAATTTGTAAAAAAGAAATGTTTGATTCACAAATAAATACACAAAACATGATAAATGCAAATTTAGATCACAGGTCATATACGCAAACACATGTGATAAACTTGTTACCTTGATTTTCTCGCTCCCATTAAAGCTCACCGGAAATCTGGAACATTCTCTATTCACACCAGGATAACATGGATCACAGGTTTTGAGCCACTTTGTAAAGTCCATGTCAGGTCAAGTAAATACGGAAACATATCACCTATTAGAGAGTTGAAAAAAATACATTTTCAATTCAACTTTTCATGATTTCTGGACCTGCATATTACATACAGTCGGGTTCATAAATATTTGGACAAAAGCACATTTCTTTTTATTTTAGCATCAAAGTGTATTCGAGTTACAGTTTTATAGTGGATATTGTCTTAGTCCAATCTCTCGGCTTTATTTAGAGTGTTTTCACATCCAGATTAGTTTTAGGCTTTAGGAATTACAGATCTTTAATATGAGGCTCCCCCTTTTTTCGAGGGACCAAAAGTAATTGGACAGTTGAACCAAATGCTGTTTTATTCCCAGGTGTGGGCTTTTCCATAAATCATTTTTAAAGCACGTTAAAGGTCTGGAGTTTATTCTACCTGTTGTGTTTGCATTTGGAAGCTGTTGCTGTGAACCCACATCATGGGGTTCAGGGAGATCTCCATGCAAATGAAACAAGATTTCAAAAACACAAAAATCCATCAGTAAGATACCAGGAACATTAAGAGCGGCAAAATGATCTATTATGCATTCTAAGTAGAGAAACACACCACTGGGCTCAGCAACAGATAAATGTGGCGGATGATGACATTATCCTCTTCATGATAAAGAAAAACACCTTCTTGATTTGTAAAACATCACCACAAGAAAGGAAGCATTTCATTTCTTCACATACAAGAATACAAATCTAGCCTAATGTTCTCCAATCCATTGTAAGCGAAAAGTTCCTGCAAAACTAACCAGACCACTAAAGAGCACTTTCACATAGTAAAAGCATTCTTCACTAAAACACAATATGCAACATGGTCTGAGCGAAACCAAATCAGTTTTGTGCACATAGGTGAATGCCCTTCAGCTCTCTGCACTTTCAGCCTGCTTCTAAACTCAACTCATCCACGTCTGTATTCTACCACGGAAGCAATTTGATGTAATGCATGTTAAGAGGATCCTGACTGAGATAAACCACATCATTATGTGACGAGGTGGTGAAATTTGAGACACAGAGTAAGTTCTATTCACGAATAAAGAGTCCGACTACGCCACCCTAGGAATTAATCCCAGGGAAAAATACTCAAACTATGAGCAAAGCACACAGGTTCAGTTCCCTCATGGAAGTAGACAAGAGACGCGAGTAATACAAAAATACAAATGTTTATTACTAGGAAAATCCTTTAAAATGTTAGATGGGACATTGAAACCCCACTTCAAATAAAACAAACAGAAACACATACAAACCAACTTGATATAGAGCAGCTGTAAAACAAATCTAAATACCAGCAGGGCTGAAGCTCCCAACGGCAGGAAGCACTGGGGAGTTCGATTCTACGGGACACACTTCCACACGACACTCACACCCGTGCAGTTTAATCACACTATCACACACTCGAGTGTACACTGCACACGATAGGACCACCACCAGAAAGAGCAATCCACCCGTGGGACCTCAGCTCCTGCAAAATAATAAGAAACTATAACAATAAAGATGGCAGTGTTGACATTAATAGAGTCCAAATTAATAAATGGAAATAACAAACATAAAGAAAAACAATCCAGTTAGGAAGATCAATTGTTGGTCTACTACGAGACTTTAACTCAGTAGATGCTCACACACAAATAGGATTTCACAAACAGATGGTTGATCACAGATATCCCAAGCTATTAGCAATTTACTGCCCTTACAATAAGGAGCAGAGAGAAAAGCAAATAAATAAAACTAAACAAACCGTAATTCATGGAAATAAAAGTAACAAAACAAAAGAAAAAGGTTAAATAACAGAAACAACAGAAGGGAGCTAGCTCCGCTGCAAGCAGGAGGAGCTTAATAGTCCTTCCACACAAGGCAGAGATGTATGAAGCGGGATTATATGTATATATAACGCCCCGATTATAACCAAGCGAGCAGTCCCCTTTTGTTTACGATGATGGTCGCGTATACACTGGCCGTATAAACTGCAGCACTTTAATCGCAGCGTAAAATCACGGCATAGAACGAGAGGGAGAATCCATCAGGTTGTCAAGCTAGATAGCACACTTAACGGACACGGATTGGTCAGTCATGCCCACCGCGAACACAATAGGATACAGGGAATCACACCTGAGAGGTGAACAGTCATCAAACCAACTAAGCAGTATGCCGGGCAACACGGCACCAAAGCTGCACTACAATCAGAGTCAACGCGATCAAAACAACGGGGAAATCGGACGTGACGCATACCAGGTAACAGCCAATCAGCCTTTAAATGGAAGGTACTACTCGCTGATAGGCTAACCCTGCTGTCAATCACCTAATCCCATTACATTCCACCACCAGTTTCTGCAACGTCGACCCGACGGTGAACCACACAGAATCCCACCTAGGAACTCTCAGTTCCAAGGGCGAAACAAGGTACCTACTGCACTACTCACTATAAGGGAAACTGAACCAGTACCCACTGCTCGAGGGAGATGGTACCTATTAGAGTGCTGACCTGCAGTTCTTCTACCAGTCCTTCTTGCCATCCCCTCGCCTACCTCCAGTGAATTTGTAGGTACTTCTGCCGGGGGTAAACCCACATCAAGCCCAGTACCCTCGGTTACCCTGAAGGTCTCCACAATTGGCCGGTCACCCGATATCTGAGGTGGGCCAGGAACAATGTCCTGTAGCCTCAACCCACCTCTGACTTGTGGTGTCTCTGACACAAAGACAAATAAATCCTCATCACATCCCTCTTCCAGAGACGACACAGATTCAGCCACTGGACTATCAGACAATCCAATCGGCAGATCCTGATGGATCTGAGCCTTGAGCAAAGATCGATGCACATGCTTTACTTTTCCCAGATCTGTAATGGGAGCAATGGTATATACCGCCCCACCGTCCTTAGGTGCTCTCATTACCTTGTACACCACTGAATTCCACAGGTCCTGGATTTTACATCTACCCCTCACACTATGATTGCGGAGGTACACCAGCTGACCCTCCTTCAGTGGTGCTTCCTTCACCCGCCGGTCATGCCGGGCCTTTCGCCGATCGGCTGCATCACCCAACCGTTCACGAGCACCCTCAAACGCAACCTGCAACCGATCCTGCTGCTCTAGAATCCACCTATTAACCCCCCCAGCTAATGGCTCTTGGACTCTGCCAAGTAAGAAATCAACAGGAAGTCTGGGCTCCTGTCCAAACATTAGAAAAAAAGGAGATTCCCCGGTTGCCTGATGAGGAGTAGTGTTATACGCAAAAAGTACCTGAGGAAGGCAAAGTGGCCAATCACCCTTTTGGGAGGGCGGCAAAGTGCGCAATAGATTATGCAATGTTCTGTTAAAACGCTCACACTGGCCATTTCCAGCGGGGTGATAAGGGGTGGTACGTGATTTCTCGACTCCATACAGAGAACAAAGCTGTTGAATTAGGACGGATTCAAAGTTCCGGCCTTGGTCGGAGTGGATGCGCCCTGGCACGCCGAATTTACAAAACCACTCCACTACAAGAACCTGAGCAACAGTCTCTGCTCGTTGATCTTTAGTGGGGATTGCCAAGGTATATTTGGTGAAAATATCGGTCATGACCAGCACGTTCTCAAGGCCAGACCTCGAGAGCTCCAACACTGTAAAATCCAAGGCCACAATGTCGTTCGGCCGTGCAGCCAACAAGTGCCCCATAAAACTACTAGGGGCCGTGGGGACACCTTTAGCACACTGGCACCGCTCACACTCATGACACCAGCGGTCGATATCTGCAGACATACCAGGCCAGTAGCATCGCTGGCGCACTAGCTGGAATGTACGCTCGACCCCCTGGTGCCCATGCTGTTGGTGAAGCTGGGTTAAGACATAGTGTTTCAGATCTGCCGGCAATAACACCTGAAGGATTTCCTCTCCCCCATCTGAGCGACACACACGCCGGTAGAGCACACCATCAGTCTCCACTAGGCGGTCCCATTGCCGGAGCAGAACAATGGCAGACCTGGAGAGTTTCTTGCGCTCTTCAGGAGTCGGGGGCAACTTACGCCTCCAAAACTCCAACAACTCTCCTATGACTGGGTCTGCTACCTGCTGAGCACCCATGTCGCCATTTGAAGCATCAGGAAATGAGGTCACCTGATTGACCAAGGCCACAAATCCACCTTGGGAAGCTCGCTGCAATGCCACTGGAACGGCCATACCGGAACACAACTGGGGCACTTCACCTGTACCTGAAAAGTTTTGACGTGACAAGGCGTCAGCATTGCGGTTGCTTCTCCCTGACCTATACTTGATCTCGAAATCAAATGAAGCCAATTGAGAAGCCCAGCGTTGCTCCATGGCACCCAGTTTTGCAGAAGTCAGGTAACTAAGGGGGTTGTTATCAGTAAACACCACAGATTTCTGGCCCAGCAAGTACTCTCTAAACTTTTCAGTCATGGCCCACTTGAGAGCCAAGAACTCCAGTTTCATGGAGCTATAGTTAGATGTATTGCGCTCAGTGGGCCTAAGACTGCGGCTGCCATACGCTATAGGGCGCACCTTGCCTTCTTGCTCCTGTGAAAGGACTGCCCCGAGGCCTTCATGACTGGCATCTACCTCTAAAATGAAAGGTAATGAAAAGTCAGCGTAGGCAAGCACTGGGGCTGTGGTTAATTTACCTTTCAACTCCTCAAAGCCACACTGACATTCCGAGGACCAAGCTTCAGTAAACTCCCGACCTCCCTGTTTCGGGCGCTTTGGGCTTGACAGCCGTGCCACCAACCTGTGAAGGGGGGCAGCCAGCTTGGCAAACCCCTCTACATACCGTCGATAATAGCTAGCAAATCCCAAGAAAGAGCGCAATTCTGTAACACTGGTGGGACAAGGCCATTGTGCAACTACCTCCACCTTACCGGGGTCAGTAGACACTCCCTCTGAAGAAATGACATGCCCCAAATAATGCACTCTCTTTTGGAAAAAAGCACACTTTGATAGTTTGACCTTCAAACCTTCTGTCTGCAAGCGGCTCAGGACAACCTCCATCCGAGCAAGATGTTGATCCACCGAGGAGGAAAAGACAATAATATCATCGAGGTATAAAAGGAGGGACTGGCACTGCTGCTCACCAAATAACCGCTCCATCAATCGTTGGAAGGTGCTTGGGGCATTGCACAACCCAAATGGCATCCTATTCCACTCAAATAGGCCGAAAGGTGTGCAAAAAGCAGTTTTAGATTTATCGACCTCAGCTACAGGTACCTGATTGTACCCGCTGGCCAGGTCCATGGTAGAAAACCAACGGGCCCCAGCCAGCGAGTCCAAAGTCTCCTCAATACGTGGTAGAGGGAACGCATCCTTCCTAGTCTTTGAATTTAAGCGACGGTAGTCCACACACATGCGCAGACTACCATCCTTCTTTTTAACAAGGACAATAGGCGAAGCATAGGGACTGCAGCTCTCTCGAATTACCTGAGTTTCCAACAATTGATTGATATGTGCCTTTACCACCTCATACTCTGATGGAGGGATTCGCCGGAACCGCTGCCTAACAGGGATGTCATCCAACAAGGGGATTTCATGGGATATCCGATTAGTACATCCCAAATCCCCATCGTTCATAGAGAACACAGGCAAATACTTCTCCAGTAATGCCCTGACCTTAACCTGTTCTTCTTCAGATAACACAGATAAATCAAGCATCGCTATCTTCTCCTGTATGGTAGAGGGGGCCTGCACAACCTGTGTATTGACCTTGGCCGTAACGGTCTTAACTTCTGTGACCTCTGGTGGCAAACTTATCACATCAACTTTATTCACTGTGCCAATAACAGTGCTAGCGTACAGCACTACATCGACCGTGCCCACGTTAACTATGGGCACATAGACTGTACCACGGTCTACCCTTAAAAGAGAAGGAGATGCCAGCAAGCCCGCTGGTAGACCAGAAACTGGTGGTTCAAACAGTACTGTAACGCTCGAATATGTCATCGAGCAGGTTGCAGCAACAAATGTCATTGTGCCACCTGAGATGCGACACGCCCTACGTCCCCGCACTTTGACTCGTCCCCCACAATCTGAAACAGACTGGCCGTCAACCTGATGGCAATGTTGTAAAGCCTGAAAAACAGAGTGAGGGGCCTGTGACACGACTGGTAGGTCGAAGAGAGCTGTGCCATGCTGGCCAAAGAGCTCCTGGTAGCAGCGTCCCAGGATGTTCATGCCCAAAACCCCAGGAACATCTGCACATATACCACCAGGGGGATCTCTGACCACCAGCACACCACAACTTAAAACTACTCGCCCACAGAGCTCCACGTCTAATTCCAAATAGCCGACATAGGGAATTGAAAGGCCATTGGCTGCTCGAAGCTGTAACCAATGGCATGCTCTAAGCTGTTCCTGACCCCACAACCCAAAATTAGTCACAAACCAACTTTCAGTAATGGTGGACACCATGGAACCGGTGTCCACCAGGCAGGGTACCTTAACCCCACCCATCAATACAACAAGCTGTGGGCAAGACGACATAAAACGTGACATAAAATCAGAACCAGATACATTTTTGGAGCCTACCCTTTTCCCAACCAAATTTTGGCCCTGCAACTCGGTGGGAACTAGTTTTCCGGCGGCTGTACGGATAATGGCTGTCCACCTCTCATTAAAGCAGAAGTCACACGGGCTGATGGTGGAACGGATATCCGCACCCCATCGCAATCACTGGCAAAATGGCCAGGTTGCTGACACCTTCTGCAAATTAAATTAGCCCTAAATGGTCGCGAACGTGGCTGGGGATTCTGCAGCTGAGCCATACCTTGGGTTAACTGATTCAGTTGTTGTTGCTGCTTTCTAAGCATTTCCCGTAGTTCACTCATTTCTGATGTTGCTGAACCACTATTTCCATGCTGATGTCCCTGCACCCCATATTGAATGCCATAAGCGGATGGAACAGACTGACTTCGACTACGCACCCCACCCGGCATGCCTTCTCTTTCCCAACGAAGAGCTTCACTGCGAATGTCGAACAAAGTGGCAGTGGGCTGGCGACGCACCAATTGCTTAAGTTCACGTCGAAGAGCGCAATCATTAACATATTCAACGAACTGATCTCTTAGCAAAATTTCGGCGTTAGGCATACCATGGGGTGACTGACTTTTAACTTTATCCAGAAGACTCATCAGGGCCAAGGAGAACTCCACCAAGGTCTCCCCGTCCAGTTGTCTTCTGGAAAAGAATGACTCCTGAAGTGCTACATAAGACTTATTGCAACCATATAATTCACATAATACTTTAATAATTTCATCCGGATCCTCCCTCTCGTTCCTCGACCGATAACGAATTTCTTCCCTCGCCTCACCCTCCAGATGATCAAACAAGAAAAATGCCTGATCAGCTGTAGACAGATGGCGAAGCCGCATACAGGCCTGGGCCTCCTCCACCCACTCATTGATGCCAATACCCGACCGGCCACTAAATTTTGGGCACCTACGATCGCGAGGAACGAAAACAAACCGCTCCGATGTTGAAACACCAGCACCAATACGTGGGGGATCTGCACCGACAGGAATAGTAACACTAGATGGACCCGGCTGTGCAACAGACACTGGCTCTTGCCGCAGCCTTTCGTTATCAGCTTTTAATTGAGCTACTAAATCCCTTAACTCGTTCAATTCATCCTCCATTTCTGTAACTGCACAAGCACTTACCACAAATAGAGATTAAAGTTAACTTGTGCCGATCCACCACAGAGCAACTGTTACTGTCTGGTTCCTACCAGAGAACAAAGAAAGAAAGAAAAACAACAAACACAAAATACCCACGTCTCTGTACTACACCAGAGGGCACCCTGCCGACTACGCCAGAATGTGACGAGGTGGTGAAATTTGAGACACAGAGTAAGTTCTATTCACGAATAAAGAGTCCGACTACGCCACCCTAGGAATTAATCCCAGGGAAAAATACTCAAACTATGAGCAAAGCACACAGGTTCAGTTCCCTCATGGAAGTAGACAAGAGACGCGAGTAATACAAAAATACAAATGTTTATTACTAGGAAAATCCTTTAAAATGTTAGATGGGACATTGAAACCCCACTTCAAATAAAACAAACAGAAACACATACAAACCAACTTGATATAGAGCAGCTGTAAAACAAATCTAAATACCAGCAGGGCTGAAGCTCCCAACGGCAGGAAGCACTGGGGAGTTCGATTCTACGGGACACACTTCCACACGACACTCACACCCGTGCAGTTTAATCACACTATCACACACTCGAGTGTACACTGCACACGATAGGACCACCACCAGAAAGAGCAATCCACCCGTGGGACCTCAGCTCCTGCAAAATAATAAGAAACTATAACAATAAAGATGGCAGTGTTGACATTAATAGAGTCCAAATTAATAAATGGAAATAACAAACATAAAGAAAAACAATCCAGTTAGGAAGATCAATTGTTGGTCTACTACGAGACTTTAACTCAGTAGATGCTCACACACAAATAGGATTTCACAAACAGATGGTTGATCACAGATATCCCAAGCTATTAGCAATTTACTGCCCTTACAATAAGGAGCAGAGAGAAAAGCAAATAAATAAAACTAAACAAACCGTAATTCATGGAAATAAAAGTAACAAAACAAAAGAAAAAGGTTAAATAACAGAAACAACAGAAGGGAGCTAGCTCCGCTGCAAGCAGGAGGAGCTTAATAGTCCTTCCACACAAGGCAGAGATGTATGAAGCGGGATTATATGTATATATAACGCCCCGATTATAACCAAGCGAGCAGTCCCCTTTTGTTTACGATGATGGTCGCGTATACACTGGCCGTATAAACTGCAGCACTTTAATCGCAGCGTAAAATCACGGCATAGAACGAGAGGGAGAATCCATCAGGTTGTCAAGCTAGATAGCACACTTAACGGACACGGATTGGTCAGTCATGCCCACCGCGAACACAATAGGATACAGGGAATCACACCTGAGAGGTGAACAGTCATCAAACCAACTAAGCAGTATGCCGGGCAACACGGCACCAAAGCTGCACTACAATCAGAGTCAACGCGATCAAAACAACGGGGAAATCGGACGTGACGCATACCAGGTAACAGCCAATCAGCCTTTAAATGGAAGGTACTACTCGCTGATAGGCTAACCCTGCTGTCAATCACCTAATCCCATTACAATTACACCAAAGATCCTTGGTCCTTAGTAAAACAACAAACGTCAAGAGCTTGCAGCCATCAAGGACAGAATATACTGTACAAACACCAGATTAAATTCTTACTTTACCCATTTTAGAAAGGTTTCCTTTGGAAGCTGTGCACAAGTTTGGTTATAAATAAAATGTTATATTCACTGTGTGAGAGCAGATACTTTTGGATAGAATTACAAAAAGCAAGGCATCAATCTCTTTATAAACGTAGGCTATTACGTATCAAGCGAATATAAAGACTGGCCACATTATTCAATTCAACATTTTAAGAGTAGCCATTTATATGATTATGTGAATAAAAGCAGCTCAAAAATAGACAAAACATGAGCCAAAAAAACAAGTTAAAGCATTTTTACTACATTTTACGATCTAACGATACAGTGTAACTCTGTTTGTAGTAAAACTGTGGTAAACGGTAAATAATCCGCTATATTATAATAAACCCATGTACATTTGACGCATTATAATAATATATAAATGTATATAACACACCTGTGAGTGTATCTCTCGTGTAGTCGACTGTGACCGAGTTAAGAAAGAAGATGATGCGCTGTCCGTAATTTGACAAAAGCGCGTCACAGAGGACGAGCGCTAATCACGTGACTGACGCGAGCGCATCTTTAGTGGCATATAAAGGAAATTCATTATTTATTCATATGCAATTCATTGATTCTATTATGCAGACTAGACAGCAGGTTAAATGACTCTCACTTTATGAATTTTAGATTTTTTTTAAGAAAGACGATATTATATTCACTGCTAGAGCACTGTACAACAGTTCTGATACTGTTAAACTGTTTATGTTAGTACAAATTGTACTCGCACGCAGATGTTTTTTTCACATTTGAGAATAATCCTCGTTTTCATTTGCCTACTTACACATGCAGTAAAACACCACACAAAAGCTCCTTTGTGAGCTGTTCACACACTAGTCTAGTAGAGATAACTCTAGTGTGACCTCATCTCATTACAAATGTTTTTTAATCACTGCCACCGGATTCTGGAAGTCACCTCTGTATCTTTGCAAAGTAATGAAAAAAATACTTGAATTACGATTCAAGCTCCATTCTAAAGTCTTCAAATGTTGTGCAATTATATAAAAACAGGAAAGCTATGATCCGTGTTTAAAATATGCCAGATAAGTATATGAGAAATGTCAAGCTTACCATTAAGAAAATAGATGTTACAGCACAGATATTAACATTTGGTGGTTCAAATACCCATGTGAGATCTCTAGTATTTGTTTTACGTTTATGATTTTTCATAGTCCGGAGCCATTTTCAGGATTGTCACATCCATAACGCTACATATTCCTCAAAAATGAAAACCTGAAAATTAAAATAAAGTAACTATTTTATGTTCTAAAAAGAGGAATCACTTCTCCATTAATTGGGTATTATTGCTTCACGATTGTGCATTTTATTTCACAGAAATCCTACAAAGTTTGTCGACTCCCAAAAAACGTGTCCCTTTTTTGTAACATCCATAACACATGTTTTTTCCCCTTTTTTTAAATAGAAATTTTGTTCATCAACAAGGGTTTAGTAAAATATAAACAGATGGTTCAATATTGTCATTACAAATTCATTCTCTGAGCATTTTTATGTCACATCCATAATGCAAAACATCACATCCATAACGTTGGAAATGCCCATATATCTGTTCACAGTTTTTGTTAAAACATCACATAGATGTATACACTTAAATAAATTAAATGCTATATAGATATACTTTTCAAATTGATGCGAATGGATTTTTTACTGATAATTGCGGAGCTGCCACATGTTTTGTGTTTATGTACAATCCAAGTTTCAGAAGAAAATAAGGCTGCATGCGGTACTGCAAAGCAGACTGAGAGCGTGATGAGACAAAAATAAAAAATGGTTGAATTGGGACCACACTGAGAGATGTTCCTGAGAACTGCAGAATTCCTCTGGAAGCTGAACAGATCTGCCAACTGCAAAGTCCTAAAATAACAACAAAGGAAAACACTGTTAAAATCCTGAAAACCAGATGATCAAAAAGCAACTTTTCATTTAAATTAAACTATTAGTTATATTTTGACATATCATAAGCACATTTATAATGGGAAATTATGCATTTCACAGACCCACAAAGAAGGTCTTTGAGGTATATATTTTATGAGTCTTTCTTTACACCCCCTGGGAATAAAAGCCATGTTCGTTATAAACTTACGACCAATATCAAACTAATGTTATGTAAGACAAGTTTCAAAGCTGCAAAGTTTACCTTGAGGTATTCTACTGTTGCGGTTCAGATGATATGTCCCCCTCAGCTCCAATGCTAGCGCTGGGGTCCGCTTTAGTGTGTGACGTTCCCTTCTCTCTGCCAGCCTCTGATGGGCCTTTTGACCGTGTTTTCTCTCTTCTCTGCTGTTGCTTTTCTTGTTTAAACAGCTTGAGCGAGAGATAAAGAGATTTTAGATTTGTACTGCAGTATTTCATGAAGTATTTGGTAATAATGGGGAAGTTATCATTTCTGTAGAGAATCATTTTAAAGGCAGAGGATACTGAAAAACAAATGTTGAATCAAACAAATGACTTTATTATATAATGGAACATATTTTTATTTATTATTGATTTATTTCGCAATGAATTAAAGCCGGATACCTGTCTGGGGTCTGTGGTACCTCTAGGAGATTCCAGTTGAATGGTCACAGGTCCATCGTTTTGAATGTGAACCTGCATATATGCACCAAACTGCCCATCTACAACAAATTAACACAAAGGGATTGTAGGCATAAAGAAAGAAAGGACTTTGGAGCAGAAGAGAACGAGCAAGAAAGTCATTTTGGGTGAACACATCTTCAAGCATCCGTGTATGTCTAAGGTCACCTTTGATAAGTTCTGGTTTGTATGCTTGCCTCAGCTGCTCCAGAATGTTGTTGTAGAAAGGCTGGGCCAGCTCAGCTGGCATGGCGGAGTGGAAGTCTGGTTTATTTCCCTTGAGTATACACTGCAGAGTAAACTGACTCACACACAACACCTCCAGCTCTCGGTCCATAACACTGTGGCTCCACGCCCGGCCGTTCTCATCCTCAAACACGCGCAGGTTCAGAATCTTCCGTACCCTGAAAAATAACAGCGTACACATCACTTGACTGTAATTCAACTCATGACAAATATTGTGTTGGGTACTTATGCTTTATAGTATGCACTATGCAAGCACTACTGAGTGTGCACTATTCAATAGGATCTGACATGAACTTACATGTAGTCAACATCCTTCTGTGTGTCCTCTACTGAGATGCCCAATAACACGCAGAGGCCTCGACCTATGGAGCTGATTTGCGCCTCGCCAACTATTTTGGAACAACACGTGAACAGCAACGTCATAATTACAGCAACGTCATAAATTGTGTGCGTGGCGTAAAACTTGCTACTTCAACAAACACATCAACACATACTGTTATTGATCTGTTGTCTAAATGTCTTGAAACATGACATGTTTAGACTTTAAATGTTTTCCCTGTGTGTGAATTCAAAGGTTCATTCAGAAATTTAGTTTATTACGTTTTGAAACATTGAACAAGCATGAAGGGATTTACTGAACGCGACTCTCATTGTTGTTTAAATGAATGAATGAAACAACAAATATTGAATGTAAGCCCTGTTGCTAAACAGATTTCTGAAGAGCTTTACTTCATACCCGTCACGCTTGCCTTCGTTACTCTTTGAATGATCGCCTTCATTGTTGTTGTGATCTCCAGTCACGTGTTACACCGGAACACTTGAACTTCCGGGTTTACGAGGAAGTTTGACGCTACTGCCGACTCGCGGCCTGAAATCTCAATTCATGGGATCATTTCTGAGAAAATATGTTGGAAAAGCTTCACCAATTTACCATTAAAATCGAAAGCTTACATGAAAAGACTTAAACAACCCTTTGATGTGATCACTTACAAAAAGAAAAAATGTAAAGACCAACAAAAGTTCAGAATTATCCAGTTTGTAAGTTTATTGAGAAAGCTTACAATGATTTCTGGCATTATTCCTCAGTAATTTAATATGATTTTAATGTCAGTATAAGTCCATGGCGGTTTCAAAACGATTTTTTATTTCCAGCACGTTTAATGAAATGCCTGGTATTTCAGAGTTTTCATTCAACAAGATATAAAACTCGCATTTTTAACTGTTAAAGTTGACGGTAACCTGTTGGTACTTCTAACATAAAACAGAGAAAATGACAAACCAATTCTCTTTTCACCAGGTGTTGCTCAACTCAAAAATGATCATCCGTGTCCATTTTGGTGTCAGGGGCTTCTTTGCACCCATCTAAGCACTGGTGTATTTCACGTTCTTCAAGTGACTTGCTCCAAAAGATTAATTTCACCATTTCAACTTGACAGTTTTGTTAATACATGTTTTTTTCAGGAAACGCTGTCGTCTTATTTTTGTTCTTCATGACTTTGACCATCAGGAGAACTTTCATTTGAAGATCTGAAGAGGTTTAATAGCCTCGTGGAATACGGCACAAAATTCTCCTTGTAGACAACCGTGGTTTTCGTGTGTATCGTTTCATATTTCTCTACATTGGGCCTGTTATCTTCTTCTTCTTCGATAGGCATTTCAACTAAAAAGAAAACAACAGAACATTGCTTACAATATCACACCTAAATGCATTCAATTATTTGAGTCAAATATTTCAAGAGTTTGGTTCAAAGATGAGATATTACGGCTTGAATCAAAACAAACCAACTGCAGTTTGATTGATTAGAATTGGAATGCACAATAAAAACATGATGAACAGTTTTTATTTCTCATTTTTAACCAAATTCGTTATTTTATCTCCATTAGAAAGAGTGACAGTGCCTTATCGTTTATTACATCTAAAGATACTGCAGTGAAATAATTAAGGACATCGTTTCATTACATCACATAATACTTTACTGATAAAATAATATCAACATTAGTACCATCACAAATGACAGACTCTTAAGTTATTTGGCTCTGTATTATCACTCACCTTGGGGGTCGTCTTTATGAGTGTATCTGTAATACCCGTAACAACCAAACATAGTCCAAACTCCAACTGCATACAGCAGTGACGCACGCTTATTCCACCTGACGGGATCTAGCGACATAACTGCAATATAATATTACAAAAATTGAATTTCATGTAAATTGTGCGCAACAATCACAAGGGCGCCGCCATTTTAGAAAAGTCTGCGCTGGTGCGTCGTCACTTCCTTCTTAGAGAAAGTGACGAATCAGAAAGCATCAGGCCAGACCTTCGTTTCTTATTGGTCAGATAGCTGTCACGTTTTAATCCTAAATCTAAACAAATAGCTCGCAAAAGACTTCCAAACATTTCAAATGCTCCATAACACAAGAAAGATCAAAAATAAATATGAGAAGAAAACTGACAATAATGAATAGCAAATGGTAACTTATGATGTCCACCAGATGGCGTGTCTGAAGCACACTGCAGTGTTCAGAACTCTCCACTGCTTTGTCTTACAGTCCTACATTCACATGGCATTTCAATTCTTTTATAATAGTAATTGTATAACAAACTAATGAATTTAATATGATAATTTGATGAGAACGAATAAAATAACTCATTTTTTATTCCAAATAATAAAACATCACCAGACCTATTCAAGAATAAATTTAAATCAAAGATGTCTTTTTGAAACGTACATCATCTTAATGGCAGCCACTACAATTAATGAGGACTAGGACATTACAATGAAGGCCCCCATGCATCTTACGGCATAAATGCACATAGTGGGCCTCTTTCATCACAGGGCACAGTATGTTCCTGGTTCGGTGACAGCACTTGGCACAATCATTATCATACACAGCAATCAATAAACGTTTCAGTCGTGTTGATTTGTAATGGTTTAATTTAATGCAAGATCATAGTATGAACATTCAGCTCATCTTCATCTTTACTTTTGAAATGAAATAAACCTACAAGAGATTCTGACTATAAATAATATGCATAGCATTAGTTCATATTTGTAAATCAAGATTAAACTGGAATGTGGGTCACGGGTCTCAATTCAAATTCTTTACATACAAAATTATTCTTATTAAAGCAATGGAGCTGTGTGAAACACTAGTAGCAAACATGAACAGAACAGTTTGTGATCTGTGCAATGCAAAATAAAACAAATAAGCCTTAATGGAAACTTCAGTCTAAACATGCTTGAGACAGACTTACACAAGCAACACGAGGGCAGAAGACAATCCTTTCTTTGGGAAACTCTGACATTTTTCAAAGCTTATTGTTTTACCGTTTAAAAGTAACACTTTTTTGTTAGACAAACACCAAACAAACTAAATTAATTAAATAAGCAAATAAGACGGACAAATCCAAAAACAGAAAACAAACAAACACGAATTAAACAATTATAATTACTTATGTGGGTAAGAACCGTACACATCAAACAAGCATTTCTCTGGAGGGCCTTTAACAAAGATGGAGATGCATTTCGCAGCGTCAGAGATGGTTATGGAACAAGGGTTGGTCAAGGAACAACGGTCGGTCATGGACATAGATTTTTCCAGAAAGGAAAGTCAAATGTTCTTTCCACTCTAAATTTACATTCTTCACCAGCCAGTGGAAAATTTAAGCAGAGCTGGAAACAGCCAGTTTCTTGAGATGGTCCATGAAAACTTGTAGACTAACATCATCGGTGAGAATTGGTGCGCCTGACTCCTACAAGAAAAATTGAAAATATAAAAGTTTAGATTTTTAAAAAGATAATAGTAGCTGTATAAAAAAAAACAGGCATTCTGCAATAAAAATCCATTCTAAGAGCAAAATTCAGATATACAGCATAAAAGTAACTAAGGGTTTGTACCTGGCCCCAAGCATAGAGGTTGTTGTGGGTCTGGGATGGATTGACTTTAGACAGAAGGAAACGGGCCTGTGAACCTCCGTGCTCGGTGTCGATGTATCTGGGCATGGGGAAGCGTGTCTGAAGGATCTCCTGAGCATCATCCAGAGGGGCTTGAAGAAGCTGTTTAAAGTTCTCATACTCTGGTATCTCCTGATAACCTGCCTTCCTCCACTGAGCAATGGTCTGTGAAGACAATAAAACCAGTAAATACCCTGAAGAGTCCAGTCACTGTAAACCACTTATAGTATAGAATGGATATTGCATTTATTTTTATATCTCTTCACCTCTCCATGGAAGATCACCAACTGGAAGAAAGTGTCCATCAACAGAATGCGGTCTGGAAGGATACTACTGCTGTCCAGAAGAACGGGCTGGATCACAAGGAAACAGGATAAGTAACATTTAAACAAAACTATTATTTTGTGCCGTAATAATGGATGAACAGATGGTATATTCACCTCTGGAGGACCGTAGAATGAGTATGAGTAAAGTATTGGCTGGACCATGATGAGCGACTGTGTCAAATCCTGTCGCACAAAATGATGCCTGTAGTAGGACGACTCGTCTGGACTGTTATTAAACACCTGCAGGAACGGTGATCTTCTCAAGTGGAACATGAACTAGAGAGAGAAACATTTAATATTAAAAACTGCAGACCACAGGCATCAACCTCAGAAGTAGAGAATCACAGCTGTTTGTTATTAAGCCTCCAAAAGTTAAGAGTCTGAAGGTTTTACCTGTGGGTAAAGCGAGAGAGACTCAGAGAGTTTGAATGAGTTCGGGTCATCTTTGTTGAACTGTCCAAACTTCTGACACTGAAACCAAACAGAACATTGGAAAATTTAATATAAAGCCGCATTTCAATGACCTAGGTATCATTAATTAACAAAAAATGTTTGACAATCCAAATGTGTCTTAGAAATGTGTAAACTGGAAAGTTATAAACAACGCAGTTTTACCAACATTTCCTGTTCAAAGAGAAAATTAGACAACAGATATATCTGACACCCACCAAGCGAATGAGCTGCCTGTCGAGCCAGCGTAGTACATCAGGCCCCTCCTCTGATTCCGCCCTGAATACGCCAAGCCGGGCCATTAATACGGCAGAGGCCTCCTGATCAAATGACGACTCGATGTGCTGGATCTGTGACTGTGCGTCAGCCCAGCTAGGTATGACAAATAAGAACCGGTTGGTTGGGTATGAATGACGCGCAAACTGCGCACTCAAGAATTTTGGCTATTCAAGAGCTATTCAAGGTGTAAACGACACACACTTTACGCAGCTAAATATATTTTAAGCTAAAGCAAACGCAATAATAGGACACATCATACGTATTGACATTAGATACCATCAATGCCTACAGCAAAGTCTATCAACAAAAAGACAAGCTTATTGGAATACAATAGAAATAATCTGGCAAAACGCAGACTTACTTCCTGGCAATGGTGGTGACGCGGATCCGCCGCTGAGTGTTTGAGTGCTGATATTGTGTAACAAACTGAATAGCTCCTCTTCCACCCTGTGGGATAGGGGCGTTGTGCTATACAAACACAGAATACGGACATTATGTTTATGTAAATATTTAAAATCTCACACACCCAAACGCTGAGAACCTCTACACACGTACAAAAGACAGATTCTAAAAAAAACTATCAAGCAACATACCTGGTTAACTACTTCAAAGTATAAAGCTACGGTGGTGGCGGGCGTTAGACTACAAATCTTCCACTGGCATGTTCCTCCTACACCCATTTCCTAAAAACAAATGAGAGAACATGGTCACAAATGTGTACAATGTGGATACAGTTCATCTTTATTTCTAAAAAATATCAAAGTTACTCACATTGTCTGAAACAGATGGCCCTTTGGTGTTGAGCGACACACATGGCCCAATTGCACCGGCTACCTTCAGCTCTCTCGAAGTCTGAACAGGAAATACACATGGGTTTAGGTGTTTGCAGGAACTTTAGAAACATTTGGGTTCAACTTTAGTTATCATCTTCAAACTATACCTTCACTTCCAAAGTGCCACCAAACGCCATGCGAAACTCTCCGCTGTAGTCTTTGCTGAAGACTCTCTGAAAGGTCTGCTTGAACAGAGATGTATTGAAAGAATCGCCCATGACAATGTGTCCCCTAAAACACAAGAAATTATACGTTAGCCACAGGTAGCAGGACTGGAATTATTTGCCATTAAAGCAAACACCTGTTCATAATGAGAACCGTAAATGTAAATCAATCATTCTCACCCTGTGAAGTTAGCCAGACATTTCATCTCCAGCAGTCCCGTCTGATCCAGCGCACAGGCGTAGATATCAACACCATGTCCGTTTACCGCGGCACGGTTCGACAGAGCCTCGTAATACTAAACAAATATCACAAATTAGCTTGTTTGCAAATCAAAACAACTGTTTAACGCATATAACAATAGGGTTGCCAAATTACCTTAGTGGCCTTCTTCAGATGGCGAGCGTTGTCTTTCTGAATGTCGTGCCAGGAGCGAATGGGGGTCTTGAGTTCATCTCCCACCACCATACCAGGCCCCTGAGTTGGAGGGCCACCGGTGAACAGCATGATACGGGCACCTGTGTTTGGAAAAGTGCCCTACAAGAGTAACAGAGAGAGAAAAACAAGACAACGTTGGATTTATAAAATAACAAGAGAACTGTTACAGTACAGTACAATCTGAAAACAGTGTTCGATATTTAAATATTTATTATTCTTTGTGTGTAAGATACAATTTTAGAAAAATAAACATTTTTTTAATTTGAAAGGAGAGTTATTTTAGACTTGTTATCAAACAAAGGGCAGTAGGTGGTATGACTGTTATCTTCAGCATTATGTAAGACTGCTGACTGGTTGAGTACTAGGTACAACTGTTTTGATGACATGACAGCACACCTGGACTTTGACCAGAACAGCCAACTCTACAGGCACATTGAAAATTTGTGCAGTTGCAACCATAGCAAAAAAGTATTAAAAAAAGAATAGATATATACCTCTAATGCATTCTCTTGTACAAAATAATATGCATTGTTTAAATATAGGCGAGTCAATCAGATTCTTGCATATCAGATTCTTACATGCATATTGATCTGTTCAAAATATCATCATCTTAAACTGATCTATTCTGTAAACAAACAATCTCCATGTCGTACCTCAAGCAGTCCCACAGCAATGGAAAGGGCAATTCCCGTGGACCGGAGAGGTCTCTTGCCCTGAGGAACGGGCCAGGGGTCTCTTTGCAATTCCCCCAGAAGGTCGGTTAGGTTCATGTCTACTTTCTCCACAGGCTGCAGAAATCTGAAACAGATGCAGAAATACAGCATAAGCAAACAAAACTTTGGTCACGTAGATATTTCAGTTGTAATGATGGACAACCATCACATACCGACAGGAAGCGGCATCATCATGAGGGGCTAGAGGTTTGCCTTGCTGTCCAGAGGTGGCTGGTTTCATCAACCCCAGCATCTCCTGCGAATACACGACACGCGTTTTAAATTCCAGCTCACCGCATGCATTAGAGACTTCACAATAATAAAGATCACAGCGCTGACCTGTATCTGTTTAGGTGTGAGCTCTTTAGTGCCTCGAAAAACGTAGCTCTTTGCGATACCTTCGCAGCTGAGCTCATGGACCTGAATCATGCGGCCGAATGTTATGAGACCCACCAGGGCATTGGGTGGCAGTAGGCTGAGGGACATCTGCAGGGATTCTTTCAGGGCTTGGAGGTCTTCCTCTTCCAAACACGTGTCCACCACATAGAGGAAGATGAGGGGTGTTGGAGGTCCACGCTGAGGAGAAATGCATTAGTTTAAACTCAATGCAATGTGGGTTTTTTTTGTTGCATACTGATAGCGACAATATGATTTGACAAGACCTTCAAGGTTGCTTTAGATAATCTGTGAGCTAAGGGTGTTGCAGTTCATTTGTGAGTTTGCACAGTTTGTATACTGTACAGAGTACACAGCTTAAATGTATTTACCTGCACTATGTACTCGATGGTGGAGAACTGAGGCATGAGCTCGGCAGGCTGATTCACATCTGAAATGCCAGCATATGATGGAGGGAACTGTAAAGAAACATTCATATTATTTATGATGAGGCACATGGGATGAAGTCAGAATCTGACGTTTATTTAACTCCTGTATACTCACAGCGTTCCTCTGGAAACAGAAGTTGCAGGCCCATATCTTTGCTCTGAAGTCCACTTGACTACAGAATGAAATTGTAAGGTGTTAAAAAGCATCCAGTTGTATAGATGAAACAATTAGATATTGAATCAAAGTCACCAGCACATAAATGAACACAATAGTCTTCCTTTTAGTCACAGCGTTTAATCGTAAGAATTACCTGAACTAATCTGATACAATTAACAGACACTGCAAATAAACAGCCTCTTAACATTTCAAAGAAGCTTTTGTGATGTCATAAGAAAGACTGGAAACTAAATTAAAATAAAAACCTCTCAACTAAAAGCTCCAATCTGTAACTTTTGCCATCTAGTTAAAGTAAAATGATTTCAGACTGACATGTCCCACAAAACTATACACGCATGCTCAAAATCTAAATTATTAGAAGCTCACCACTGCAAATTATTTTTTGTATTTGCTCAGTAACATATTGCAGGTTGCAAAAACCTGAATTGTTCTAAAATCGAAACAACAGAAATCATCCAATACTGGTGAAATCAGATGATCAATAAACAGCATGAGAGTCTGAACAAGCAGATCTTTTGCTGGAGCAAAGGTTTGTTATCCAAGGTTCCCTTCAGACCCATTAACTGGTCAAATATCAACCAGTTGAATATCACAATCTCCGATATTACTCCAAAACCACCAGATGATATTGACACGCAATGATCGCACTGTTCTTACCAGAGTGGGTTGAGTACAGCTTTGCAGCTGGCCCGGCTACACAGCACCGGCTCGTACTGCACGGGCGGCAGGTCGGGTCTTTCTTTGAGAGGTGTGTAGAGGCAGGAAACAGGAACCACTAGCCGTGTGGCCTCCAGTCGGCTGGAGGGCCACAGGTTCCAACTGCATCGTATTCCATCACGATCTTCATTCTGTTGGATGAACTCTTGGTAGGTCGCCATGGCAGTGTGAACAACTGCGAACGACCAGAGAGAGGAAAAATGATCAGACAATGAGCAGGGAGGCTTTTTAACCTCAAACCACACCTAGTGGGCTGTGGCACCAAACTGGAAGAGTAGGATAAATATAATTACACACAAATACCAGAGTGACGGAGACTATTTTATCGCCCATGTCAGCAATGCGAGCACAAATTCCTTTCTTTGTATATGTTCTAGCTGGATAATTTTAAACAAAGTTGCAGATAAAGAAAAAAGGTTGTCTCTGCCAAGCTCGACACGTCACAAAGAACTTGTTGAACAGAGATATGCGTAGATCTGTGATAAGTTTTTTTTAACCAAATCGGTCGACGCCTCTCCCAAAATACTCACCTGTAGACAAAAGTGGCTGACTAATCACAAATCTATTTCAAATATTACACAAAGCATGGAGAGGAGAATTTGATCTGATAGAGCTAGATCTAAACTAGAGAGTTCATTGGCAATGCCAGTCCAAAATCTTACAGGGTCCTGTATCCACTGTTTGGCAATTGAATATCTTTCAGACAGACATGAACTCACTTCTCCACGTGACATTAAACATTATGGACATTTTAAAGCGAAATAAAAATAACGCTAAACAAACGGGGCATACATGTTAAATGAATACAAACGTTTAATAAACCATCAGATCATTGAGCAGCTTGATCATCACCGGCACTTGTAAATCACCATAAACTGAATACATAGTATACTGTAACGTTAAGGTTTTGCTCGAACACACATGTACTGTAAACTATTTACCAATATTCACGTGACGTCACGAAAACAGTTATATATCAGTGGTCAAACTCGCTCCATACATTCCCATTCACATTCATTAAGCCGGTTCAAAAGCAAAATATAAACCAGCTAGACCACTTATAACAAGATTTTTCTTAATGATCAACCTCAAACCATAACGTTAACGCTAACGCTAATACATAAGATGTTAACACATTAGCATGACTTCCGCTAACGCCATCCGGGTTGCGACGTTAAATTATAACACGCCAACAATAATCCCGAAACAAAACGACGAACGTACCTTCTTAATCGACGAGGAACAGTATTAGATGATTTAAAATAACATTGAAAGTGAACAGCAATTCGTCGAGCAGGATACAACCCGGCCGGTTCCTGAAGCTCGGAAGAGTGACGTGTTACTACACACTACGCGCGCCGCGATTGGTTGCCGCACTCCGACGTCACCGGACAATTGCGTCGCAGGGTTGAATCTCTGTGCGTCGGTGCGTAGGGTGATAAGGCCTTGTACGTAAACACCTGTGGACTCGCATTTTTAACATTCCTTCAATTACTAACCTGTTTGAATCATGAATCTAATATTATTACGCATAGCCTATATGCTACTCTATGTTGCTATGACATTATTAAATAAACATGTTGACTTAATATATATTGTATTAATAGAGCATTTGATTATTAAGGCTATGAGCCAGATTTTGAAACATTATTGGTCAGTTTAGAATGTCGAATTTATGTGTTTTTTTGTGAAGCCTGTTTTGTATTTGTTTTGTTGCGCAAAATTAAAGTCATTATTTTGTATATCATACATTGGATTTTTAACTTTTTACATTAATAAGGAGTTGTTGGTCACAGAAAACACTATTATGTAATTAAACTTCTCTATAACTTTACATGCAATACATATCATTTTAAAGATTGTTTAGTTTTCGTAATTTTAAAAACTTGAATGGGAAAGGTCACAATTAACAAAGTTCAAGTGGGAATAAATACTTTTTTACGACGTTCGCCTGCTCCTCTCTATGTATCCATTGACCTCTTAGAAACCCAGACTCGCATACAGAAACCCCCCCACACACACCTTCATGATCGAGGGGAGACAGAGGACCCAGGTGCTCTGATACTTTCATCAAAAAGGACAAAACAAAAGCCCACGAGGGGGTAAAATACTAAAGACAAGGTCAAAAATATTGCCGGTGGACAGAAACACAGACTAACTATACTGGACAAGACAAAAGATAAACATTGAGATTAAATACAAATAACTGGACTACCCTACAATGACTACGGACAGGAACTCACCGCAAGAAACTAAATGAACCAGCACAAGACAGCTAACACAGGAGCATTAAGTAAGGGATCAAATCAAGGGAACACACTGTAAACCCAGATTTTGATTCAACTCAAACAGCTTGAGTTCATATTACTTAAATGTGTCTAATTTGTTGACATTACTAGTTAATTCTGATTAAGCTTAACTTTTTCATGTCCTTTCTTATTGTAAGTGTGTTTTTAAGTTAAGTTAAGTTAAGTTTTTGAGTTTGTACTACTATTTCTTTACATTAATTAAGAATTCTGAGTAAACTGTACTTTTTAATGGCCTATCTTATTGTAATTATGTGTTTGAGCTCAAACAACTCAATATCATCAAGTTTTGCCTTTACAAATAGCAACGCATTGACGTCACAACCGCCAAAATTTGAGACGGAATACACCTGTATCTAAATTGCCGTTACAGCAAGCACGTTGTTCATTCACCGAAGCTAGAAGCCTTCGGTGAATAAACCGAGTTCAGCCACAAAACGGTAAGTGGGAACCTGGCACTGGCATGCCGTTGCAGTCCCGACTGCTTGCTGATGTAACTTAGCTAGCAGTATATCACGAAAGTGAGTTCACCCCTCACATTTGTACAAATATTTTATTATATATTTTCATGGGGACAACACTATAGAAATTATACTTTGATATAACTCAAAGTATCTATCAGATATATATATATCAAAGTTTCATTTCAATAGTACTGTAGTTATTTAAAAAAAACTGAAAAATGAACTTCGCTAGTTATTAGCAGGGTAGCTATCCAGCTAACTCTGCCCCACACTCTCCTAGCTAACGAATATCTTCACTGGTAACGTTAGCTAGCGCCCGTAACGGAAATTGTATTTCGCTTCCAGACAGCTAGTGCAAGTTGAGCTGAGCCAGACACCTGAAGCAGCGATCGTTAGCTCCGCACGGAACATCTAACGTCCCGGTAAGTTGGCGCTAATACCCGCTGCCTTGTTAGCGGATTCTATTGTGTGACTACGACTGACTGAAATAAATTTAGCTTTGCTCCGACGTGTCCGGCGACCGTCTTATTTGGGTACACTTCGAGTCCGCCCGGTGTCCGGGTAACGTACTCGTTCACACAATAGACTGCTGGCCAGGCAATCTCTACATGCTTTTAAATTGATACCGAGCTAATATGTCCGCTCTGAACCATTTTACTCTGTTGCTTCCAGACAGCTAAAGTTGAGACGGTGCAGCAGCTAGCCAGAGAACTGCAAACATCCTTGTAAGTTGTTGCACACTAGCTAACATAGTTAGCTTTCATTTCTTGATTTTTTTATTTATTTATTCGTTGTTAGTTAACTACTGTCATGCCTCTTTAAGTTTTTGTTATTTAGCTAATGTTAGCTTATTTAGTTAATGTTATTCTCACACACTTTTTTGTTTTTCCATGTACAGATTTGTTATTTGTATATGTTAAATGTAAGATGCCAGTGTTCAGCAGGGCTGAGTTTTTTCTTGCCAGTCTGTCAACCAAATTTGAAGAGTAAATGTTGAGTTTTGAAGTATAACTTTTAAGATGCCAGTCTTCAGCAGGGCTGAGTTTTATCCTGCCAGTTTGTCAACCTAATTTAGAGAGGTGTAATTCAATATGATTGGAGGTAAAGAGGAAGATATTTTTTTCTTTTCATGCCATCAGTGAGGAAATAGAATTAGGTCATGGCTTTGTTTCTTTTGTTGCTAATAAAAAAGACATGTTCAATAAAAAAATTGGATCAGTTTAATGTGTCAGTTGTATCTATGTATTTTACATGGTTTTATTGATTGAAAGACATATTTTGAGTTAGAAATAAGTTGGGTCAGTTAGAATATACAATTTAGTTGAATTGGTAATGGAGTAATGCTTACTTAACAAGCCGAGTTAAATAAATGGGTGGGGAATGATTGTTTAAACTAAGTATCTTCAGTCACTGTAACTCGGTTATTAGTACATTCAACTTAAATATTCTATTCCATTCCATTATGGGCTCAAGTACATTGAACGTAGTCCAGTTCACTTATTCAACTAATGCTTCATTACTTAAAAATTTTAAGGCAACGAGTTACCTGGATTTTTTTAAGTAAATTCTACTTATCCGGGTTTACAGTGCATGTGTAGGGCATGAAATCAATTACGAGGAGACGAGAACAGAGACAAGACCTGAAAGAGTGTATGTATGGTCATGCTGTGTCCATCTGCCTCAACCACAGCCATCGGCTTCTTCTTTCTGCACTACTGGCCAGTTCTTGATTATCCTGGACCACTGGACCTGTCCTCTGAAAGTGGCATTTAAGCCACTGCAATCACTGTGATCATTTCCTCTCTTTCCTCCCACATTCCATAAGCAAATGCTGCACTAGTTCCAGCTGATTACAATGTACACACCGATACCAGTTTGGTGATTTTGTGACTTTTGACTTTAACATGCAATAAAAAAATAATATAATGACCTATTGGGTGTAAGAATATTATTTCATCCACAGTTTGCAAATTTGCTTGGCAGAACTGTCAGCTTTAGCCAGCATTTTGATGTGCATTTAAGTGTTGAAGACCCATCAGTGGGGAATTCAGCTGATCAAAAATCTTTGATATCAACATTGATTCAATGTTTGTCTTTTCAAGATAAATCAATGGATTATCAACATTGATCAAACAATATTAAGCATTAAATATTCAATCTCAACCGAAGTGATGATTCTGATGACATTTCAACATTTAATCAACATCACCTTGCAATCTGGGATACAATTATTTTTCTTAATATTGAAAACGTGAAAGGTCACAATTCAATTTTAGCATGTTCACCTGCTCCTCTCTGTAATGTCTATGTATCCATAGATGGCGCTGGATACAAGTTTAAGAGCACCGTTTTCAGCAGCATCGCCTCTTAGCAACCCAGACTCGCATACATAAAGAAAACGCACGCACGCACGCACACACACACGAGAGAGAGAGAGAGAGAGAGAGAGAGAGAGAGAAGTCGCTGCAGTCACGCTCATTTCTCCCGATCTCTTGCTAAGGATGCTGCCGTATCTCCATCGCCTCCATGAGTATGCTGGAGCGCGCACGGACGGACGCAGGAAAGCGCACCGCGCCGCTTGAAAGCGCCCATACCCCGCACATCATCCCATACGATCACTTTGCCGAACTTGAGAGAACTATGCACGGGAGTCGACGCTGAATAGCCGGGGCTATCGTTCTGCATGCCGCCCTTCCTTCTACTCGTAAGCTGCATCAGCTGTTGCTTTGGGAGAAGTCGAGCCGACTCCCACTCTAAGGGCATCGGATACGAGCATCACTCCGCGATGCGCTCTCCGTCTCCCTGACTCCAGCGGATGCTGACTTCCTCATTAATATTTCATCAGCACCCGGTATCGCATCAGCATCTCGTCTCTTCTGATGGAGAAAGCACCGCCTCAGCTGTCTGGACCCAAGGCTTCGGAAAGTCCCGCAGAAGACATTTCCAACCTCACCGACGAGGAGCTCCTTCAATGGAGCAAAGAGGAGCTGGTGCAGCGACTCCGGAGGTCTGAAGCCGATAAAATGAGCGTTATTTTGGACCACAGCAATCTGATTCGGGAGGTGAACCGCAGCCTCCAGCTGCATCTGAACGAGATCCGGGGGCTGAAGGTGAGCAGATCATGGGTGTCTGGAGCGCACCTGTGCGTGTCCTGCAGGAATAACGCCTGGAATATTGTATGCTTATGTGTATGTTAAAATGCAAAGCTTCTCAAAACACATCAACTTTGAGATATAACTTTCCTCTTCTATTATTACCTTGTTAGTTTATTGAACTGGCAATTCTGTGTTGTATCACACCTGTTGTGTGTGAGTGCGTGTAGGGGGTTGGTGGGTGTCTGGGGATAGAAAATATCATTAGCTCAGTATAAAACAGTCGATTTAAAGTCTTGTGATGTATGCAGATGGTGCAACAAGGCAGCACTGCAGTAGCTTTGCACTGTTGTATCTTCAAGGAATGTTTAAAAGCAAGAAATAAAAAATATTACTGATTGGTTACAACCTCTTTAAGATACTTTAGGTTCATTACAGATTCTGGAACCCAAAAATGACATTTGAGTATGCCAGGTCAATATTTAAGTTATACAGTATGTTGCCAAAATGCAAACAGGTTTTACTTATGTTGTAATAATTTTTTTTAAATATTTGTTCAATTACGTTGTGAGCATTTCATTTGCTGTTGTAAATAATATATGCTTTCTATCTGCTGGTCATTGGCCTTGAAAATCCTGGTCAAACATTTACTTCGACATTTGTGGGTTGATAACAGAGGCGTCATGCACCCATTTTCTAAGGGGTCACAGTGTGCACAACACACAGGAACATGTCCTGTATGTACAAATACATACATTTAAAGCAATATTATAGAGAATATATCTTAAGCGTATTCAAAACACTGCACAAATCATTGCGAGTATTAAATTACAACACTACCTGATATCTTATATATGAATCTTCTTCCCAGTAAAACAATTTTTTAAGGTAAATGCATCAGTCTGGTGTATTTTGGGTATACAATTTTGTGCTATAGTAGTAAAAGAGTCATTGTTTGCATACTAGCATAGAACGAGTCTGACCAGTCTTGTTTCGGGGACGGGTTTCCGCGAGCCGAGCAACCGACTGCTGATTATATCATTAGCCAGCGCTGTTGCTTTTGTGGCCGGATTGATAAATGTTAAGCTCCTGTACGTGATCAAAATGACGAAAATCTCCAAAAGATGTCTAGGGTCCGGCACATAACTGATATAGTGTCTACCTATAGAATCGTGCAACTGAGTAATAGATGCGTAACCTGTCATAACAGACTTTTAAAAAATCTAAGGGGGCATGTGCCCCCTCTGTTTGAATGGGCGTGACGCCTCTGGTTGATAATACAATTAGTTTGATCTGAAAATGACTATAAACATATACATTAAGATTTTCAATTATTAAAACATATTTTTTAATAATCTATTTTTGTGTTTTCTCTGGTGATGTTAAGGATGTAAATCAGAAGTTGCAAGATGACAATCGGGAACTGCGAGACCTGTGCTGCTTCTTGGACGATGACCGGCAGAAGGGCAAGCGAGTGACGCGTGAGTGGCAGCGTCTGGGTCGCTTTAGCGCCAGCATCATGCGTAAGGAGGTGGCGCTGTACCTTCAGAAGCTGGCAGATCTAGAGCGCACGCAGGAGGAGGTGATTCAGGAGAACCTGGAGCTCAGGGAACTTTGTGTGCTGATAGATGAGGAGAAGGGAGTTAGCGGAGTAGGCCACGGCGGAACGGGTTCTGTTGGATGTCGCAATTCCATCGACAGCCAAAGTGGGCTCCTGGTGCCCAGCTTGATGCGGGACGTTGGGGACGGAAGCAGCACATCTAGTGCGGGAAGTGCCGACAGCTCAGATCATCCACACCATAAGCCACTGCCTCCTGGGAACAGCAGCCCGGATCTCCAAAAGTCACGTCTCGGGAAGGACGGAGGAGAACGTGGGGAGATCTCCAGCCCTGACCCGCCTGTCCGACATAGAAGCACCAGCTTGGAGTATCCCTTCGTTCTGCCCCATCCCTGCCGACCTCGCTGTGGCTCCATATCTGTGCCCGACCACCGGCTGATTAGAGGGCTCAGTCCGGAAAAGTACGGCCGTTCGCTGGGCCACAGGAGCCCGGAGATTCAACCGAAGCACCATTTGGCTTCGGGACAGGTCATGAATCCAGAGCTCTATATTCAGAGGCACAGGGGCAGTTTAGGGAGTGGACCGGGAAGCCCGGAGTCTAGACAGCTGCTGCTGGGAACGTCAGAGCTTCATCATGACAAAAGCAAGCTGGGAGGTAGTCCTGAGATGCTGAGGCACCAGTACAACATGGGACCTGAGCACCGGAAGTTTGGCAGCCCTGGTAGAGAAGCGTCGTCAAGGAGACTGGCCGGAGATGAGCTGTCACCACACCATCGGAGCATTTACAATGGAGTGAATGGTGGGTCAGATTAAAAACTAAACATATTTACAATTTACACTTGTGAATACGCAACTTTATTATGAGAAATGGTGAAAAATCGAAGAAAATCGTGAATAACCCACGGTTGCGAAAAAAAGATTTCCTTCAGAGAGTAGCAGCCTATGGTATAAGCCTCACCTCAAGGAGAAAGATGTGACTCGCTTTGCATTCATTAGCTTCTGAAGATGAAATAAGAACCAGAAAAGATCAGATTGATGCCCTTAAAGAACTCAAAAGGCCAGCGAAGAACTTCTTCAGCTCGCTTGTGGAGGTGTAGATAGAAGTATTCGTTGCGGCTGTCAAAATAACCAGCTCAACGGAAAATCAATAATAGTTGTTTATTGAACGATACATATTAGCTTTAGAAATTGTAAGGGCGCTTAAGAATGGCTTTAAACAAAACAACTGTTGTCGTCATGGAATGCTTGTGGGTTTGGGATTGTCATGCGTATCTGTATGGCTGCTGTGTTCATTTGTCACTGTCACAGCGCCGCTTCTGCTGTTGGTCCCATTGGGAAAACTACATGTCAACCGACCCCTGCACACTTCTATATCATCCTTACATTCCCTGGATTATCCCAAATATTGCCGTTCAAATTTTGCTGCTTAATTTGAAAGCCTAAATCACATATTTGTGAACATGACAGTAGGTTTATTCAGCCAGGTTTGGGTGCACTCAGACCAGGTTTCTGTCTTTTCCAAGAAAAGAAAGTTTATTCACAGTTCATACACACAACAGATATCTTTACGTTAAAGATCACAACATCTCTATCAGTGCTAAAGATTAACTTTATTACATTTAGTCGATAAAACAACACAGTCTGATGGAAAGAGAACATGGTGACCCTATAGTGACGATAATAAGGGAGCACAAGCATCAGTTTTTATTTGATGTTTAAGAAAACTGGCTCCTCAGTGGTTTCTCCATCAAGGTCGACACACCATTTTGACCAAACTTTATTAAACAGTATATTATAAAGTGTACAATTTAATCAAAAGTCATCAATCAAATGAACTCAACTGTTTTATTGAATAGACATCAACAATGCTTGGCAATGAACACAATAAGTTAATTTTAATATTTGCTCAAAATGCTCAACAAAACATCATGTCCCTGCAAAATGAAACTTATAAGAATCACACCGTAGGTTAGGCAATGCTGTCATGTTAATGGCAAAAGCCATTCTCCACGCGTTCTACATGCATGAAGTCCCATGAGGAAAAGCTCAAGACAAAGCTTTGAAACTCAAAATCATGTGAGATTTATTTCTTAGCTTTACTTCAGAGTTTAAATCCGAGACTTTGCTAATATCACAGATAAGATCTAGGCTTTTAAAGCCGAGTTAAAAGGGCCATTACACCACTCTTGAGAACAAAAAAAGCTATTTCCTAATAATATCTGTATGGCTGTAATATGAAGTCAGACCTCTTTAAACTCAAGCTCTCTATCTCTGGGGAAGCCTGTGGTTTCAGTAGACCTGTATCTCAAACTGTGTGTGTTTTAGTGTGAGCATACATGCTGTGTTGTGTGCTCTCCTCGTGACCTTGGGAGATACCCCCCTCTGACTCCAATCTAAATTTAGCCCAGAGGCCGTGTTTGCTTCATCACATACAGTAGGCGAATAGCTGTCCGCCATGTCTCGCAGGTGTCCGCCTCTCTGACTGATGTAGGGAAAAATTCAAGTTTGCAATGTTCTCCAAGTTCTCGAATGTCTTTGTGACACTTTTTTTATAAATAATTTATTTGTTTTATTTGTTAAATGTACTGAATGACACGTGGAGTCTCGTGGCAGTTAAGCTTCTGCATGAAACTCCTAAAGAGTGTAATTGGTTCACATTTAGATGGTGAATGATTTAAGCAAATTAAAAAAATAAGAACTGGCAAATGACGAAATATCCCATAATTCTTTGCATGTGAACCATATTCCAGCATGTTGTTTCCTCGGGTAAGAATATTACACTAAGCTCTTTGTCACGCGTCCCCTAATGGATTTACGTGGCGGCTCAGACTGTTGAGTCATGGCTTTGTGTGAGGATTGTGAGTTTTTACAAAACAAAATGTGGCTTTGTGGCTCAGGTCCCACATGTGTCTCTTTAAAGATGAATTAATGTGTTTTTTATCTTAAGAAATATATAGCACTGAATAGAAGATATCTTTAAGGGTGGTCCTACCTCATGCCCCCCCAAATTTACAATTTAAGATTTTGAACCTTACATTGACTTAATTCATCACCAATTGGATTGTAAAAAGTGCATAATGAAGACATGTTATTGGTGTAGAGGGGTTGAAGAAAAACTATTTATGATGTGTTCTATTTCCAAGAAAAGACATTCGGAAAGTAGACAGGACTTCATGTTTACATTGTTAAACCAGTTCATGGTGGGAATGTGAAAGTTGCATGTATTACGGCTCTTGTTTTATACACGATTAAAGGGATAGTTCAGCCAAAAACGTCATCATTACTCACCCTCAGGTTGTTCCAAACCGGTATAAACGTATTTGTTTTGCTGAACACAAAGGAAGATATTTGGAAGAATGTCAGTAACCAAACAGATCTCATCCCCCATAGTATTTATTTTCCTTACTATGGCAATAATTGGAGGACGAGATCTGTTTGGTTACTGACATTCTTCCAAATATCTTCCAGTTTGTGTTTTGCAGAACAAAGAAATGTATACAGGTTTGGAACAATGAAAAGGTGAGTCAACGATGAAAGAATTTTCATTTTTGGGTGAACTATCCCTTTAAGAAAGCCAGCAGCAGTTTGGAGAACACACGAAGCGAACATGACACTGCCTGCAGGAATATGAGTTAATACAATCATGAATGTGGAATGACCTCCAGTTAACATGTCAGTGTGAGGCATAGTGGGTATTATTTAGATAATGCAGTACGGCAGTTTGAAGACCCCACTAAATTATTTTATATTTAGGCATATGAACGCACCATTCCTTTAAACGTTTTCCACTTTTTAAATATTTTTTGGGGTCAAATTCACTTGCATTTCATTTTGACCAGAACTTCACGTCTGAAATTGCAATTTAACTCAATAAATGCAATTCAATTTGATTTCAAGAGCTTTACTACAATGTGAATTGTTAAAAAACTGCTTTAAAGAAAACACGTTTTAGAACAAAATCATAAATTTTGCATTTCCAAACAAACAAAGCACATTTCTTGTCATCATCATTTTAAATATATATACATTTTCTACTAATTCTATGTTGTGTGTACACATAAATGATTGCCGTGTTGACAATCTGTATACAAATCTGTACCCTTTAAGGTAAAACACATCGTCACTGGGGTGGTACCATTAAGGAATCCTTTTCGTACCTCTACGGGTGTATCTGTTTGGGTACATACAAAGATTTAACAAGATGCGCCACTGCCTTTATGATGAATGGCAAGGAATGCAACACTCAATATGGCCGAAGGAAGTCCCGTCTTCCAGTAAAACGAGTCAATCGTCAATGAATAATGACGATTTTCTGAGGCGATGCTCTCATGAGGCGCTTGCCAGCCTGTGTGCAGGCACAGTAGATGGGGCGACATCGAAAAAGGTGCTTTTTATCGTAATTGAAGCTTAGCAAAGCAAAGTTACGATACAGTTCATGTCATGTTTAAATATTGATCAGAAATATGCTGTTTAAATATGATTTATGCCAGCATTTTTAGATATATATGCCTTCCCTCATTCAAGTAGATAGGACTGTGGACTTGCTTTGACGTAAATAGCTGCCCAGAGGCGTTGCAAACATGGCCGCCGAGTGGCACGACTTTCCAAAACTGACTTTGGTACATAGTTGGATGTACTGTGCACCTTTAAATGTACAGTAAGATGCTTTGCATTACGAAAACAGGAAATGCTCATTTGCACGAGGTAAAGATGATGGGAATATTAAAAGACACCAGCGTCTATTTACAATTTTATTGCTAAGATTACTTATGCTGTATACTTCGCAGGAAAACGTGTAGTTGCTCTTGTCACTTAAGAACCCCCCCCCCCCCCCGTCAATCCAGAGTTTAAGCGTTCTAATGATATCTAAAAATATAGGACAATCTCCCATAATCCCTGTTTTACGATGATGGAAACATGTGTATATCTGGTTGTGTTGGTAGTAATAGCAGTGTGTGTGTGTGTGTGTGTGAGGTTCTCTACCTCTACTCTGCTTCTCTCAAGACAGACTGAATGAGACAGGTCTAAAGATCCGATAAATGACCGAGAGCAAATTGATGGTTTAAAGTTAACCAGACAAGAAGAGCATGAGATCATGAAACAAGACAATGCAATTTCAATATTCAATCTAAACGTGTACTTTGGGTATTACTATATTGCTAAACCGTGTAGAGATTATGAAAGAAACAATTCACTTTTCACAAGAATAATAAATCCTCCACCATGCATTTCCACATATATTGTGGAATACATAATATTTATGATGTCAAAGCTGCATTTTTCATACAATGAAACATACCGTGACCAGGGTCTGTCAAGCTCCCTTTAAATGACCCATGTGTGATATTAGTGTGATATATACAGTATAACTGCAGGTTAAATGTACAGTTCATCTGTCGTTTGATCTCTTGATCATCAGCTTTGGTGTGCGTTCACGTCTCTTTGTCACTTCCCGCTTTATCTGTGTTAAGGTTGATGTACAGGCCTAGATGTCAGTCAAATCCTGTAGCGTTTCTTAGAAGTCCACAAACCCCCATGAATGTTTAATGGAGGGCCGCGTGCGAATGCCTGAAGCAAATGTGATAATGAGATGAAACAGCAGAAGCAGGATGCCAGCGCAGTGAATGAAACATAGAGCACTATCGATGCCTGCTTAATGGATGTGATCTCAGAGAGAATGGATGTACAGTCACTGTATCTGAATGAGGATCGAATGTCTTTAAGCAGTGAGGAAAGCTTGCTAACCTCCCATCGGCCTGTCAATGAAAGGTGCATTCTGCACGTCACGTTTGTGTTGTACTGTACGAGAAGGTGACACTGAAAGAGTATCTTGTGTAGATTATAGCAGGTTTCTCAGCTCAAAGACTGTCACTATGTGTGTGTGTGTGTGTGTGTGTGTGTGATGGGCTGGCATATGGCAAAAGCAGACAGGTTCACAGTCTGTTAGTCTGGGCCAGCAAGCAGGAGAAAAGCAGTCAGACAATATTTTTGAAGAACGTTGGAAACCAAACAATACTGGCTTCCATTGAATGAAAACAAAACATAGAAGAAAACTTAATGTGATAAACCTTATGCCATTCATTTTGACATTGCAAATGTAAAACACAAAGATAATTTTGGAATATCCAAGTTGTACATTGTTACACATAATACACAAATGATCTTAAAACACCTTTAAAAGCCAAATCCAAACACCAAAGGTACCCGGTGTTGAAGTTTGCATTGATGCAGTAAGCTGCTATTATAAATCATGTCAGTAATATCACAAAATTATTTTCTTCACAGCTTTGATTTCAGCTGGATGTTGCAGCAACAACTGCAGGAATGTGAAGATCTGGGACAGGTGAGTTCTGCCAGAATATCTTGGGCTCCGTTCCAAACCTAGCTCAGCAACCTCACTGCATTTTTAAGCATCCTGATGCAAAGCCTTTAACACATAAAAAGCAACAAAACTATGCTGCTTTGTACAATCCTTCTTTGTATCGCAGGCCATTCTCGTATTACACAACATTTTCATTTAAGATGGAGAATGAGGATTTAAATATTTTGAGAGTACTATGAATATGTAATGTTTCACTTAAAAACAATTGTGTGTCGCTTTTTACTGTTTCCATCGAGGGAACTCACACAATACGGTATTATTAAAAAACTCACACAATTCTGTATTGTTATACGTACGTTGAAATGAGGTACTGGCGTAACACTGAACTTAAAACAACAGTTCAACATTACAGTCCCTAAAATCGGTTGTCCAAGTTGACATTTGTAGTTTTTTAGGACTAATACTGTCCTCCGAACGTAGTCAAAGATAGCAAGCTTTATTATTACAGTTAGATCATGCGACTTTTGCGTGTGCTTATAATGCATTTTTATTATTAATTGGGATTCAGCCTATTTTATTCAACAGCTTTCACTTAAGGTAGGACATCTAAATGATGCGCAGTAAAACGCCAGCATGAAGTAATACTCCCTAAACTATGTTTAACAGATGCTTGTAATGCAACGTTTTATGAAGCGATTATTTCGCAGCCATAAAACAAAGGTGAAAATACAGTACCTGAATGAATGAATGAATGATCTAGTTTAATGGCTCAAACAAATCTCTAAACATTTTCGCCGAGCAAACGTCCTCACATTTCTCAGAAGAGCTCATAACATCACGTTTGTTTAGTTTCCTGAGGGACTGCGCCGTGCACCATCAGTCCTGGAAATTACATAGCAGTCAGGTAACCTGATTGGACTTTGCCATTTTCACAAGTGCTTTCCAATTTTATGTGGAATATGCATCAGACGGACATTGAATGGATTGCGGCCAGTCTGCGCTGTCTGAGGCTGAGACTAATGGACTTGCTGCCTATGTAGAGCACTTCAATTCGGTCACTTATGAGGTTCCATTTCAGTGAGGATGCTGTGGCCAATAGTCATGTCCGGAGGGAATATCTGCACAATATTTGCTTATAATGACCCCTCGGGTTTAACTAGCCATTAAAATATGAGGAATATGAGAGAATAGTAAACTAAAAATGTTTTATATAGATCTAATCTATCAGTGATCACCTCAGTCTCAGAGTTTGTCAAGATAATATCTTATACAGGCTATAGTAATACACAGAAGGTATACAAGATCATTTTGACTCTGATATAGATCTTATTCAAATGTATTCAATTTCTATAGGCTGTTTATTATATTCACGGTTAGTAAGTGAGACTCATGCCGTTCCCTGTCTGTGTGTAATGCTGTGTGTGTGAATAAAAGGGAAAGGTGACCCTGTCTATCCGTGATCTCATAAAGGGATAAATATTCGGTTAATATTTAATAAGTCAAAGACATGCGTTTATCCTCAGGGAATGTTCAACAAATATCAACAGAATTGTAGTGTCACTGGGATGCTCCTTTTTTTTGTTACCTCTGTCAGCCAACGTGAAAGAATCCTGTAAAGGATAAGCCAAACCCAAACATTTTAATTTCGGTCTTTAAAGTACTTAAAGGAGCAATGTGGAGATTTTTATTATCTAGTGTTGAGTTTGTGAATTGTAACCATCGGCTCCCCTTTGAAGCACTAAGGTTGCTGACACAGAACAAAGATGCTGTCAAGTTTTCGCTTCTTTGCTGAAGGAGATCACGTATTACAAGCAGTTTGTCCGTTCAGGACTACTGTAGAAACAACATGACCGATTTCAATTAAGGGGACACGCAATAGAAATGTAGATATAAATAGCTCATTCTAAGATAATAAAAACATAACGCTTCATTATATAAGGTCTTTATACACCTCTCAATACATATAGCCATGTAGTTTTGGATTTAGTTTTCCCTTAATAATAAATATTATCTTTGACTAATATTACAATTTACTTGATGATCTGAAACATTAAAGTGACACCACTGTATATTATATTGCTTTTTTGTCAATAGACCCTCTAAATTACACACTGGACCTTTAAAGGGATAGTTTGTCCCAAAACTAAAAATACTTTTCACCCTCATGTCATTCTAAACCTGACCTTTTCTTTCACAGAACACAAAAGAAGATATTTTGAGAAATGTTGGTTACCAAACAGCATTGGATCACATTGAGTTCCATTGTAGGAACATAAAACCACTTAAACATTTCTCAAAATATCTTCTCGAGTCTAATACAAGTGTTCAATGACATGAGGATGAATAAACAATGACAGATTTGTATTATTAAAATATACATTTTAAAGTTATATTTACTACAGCAATGATGCTTTTTAGTCCATTTGAAACTCAGTTTAAATTTTCATTGACTTTACGTTATGGTTATTGGTAAAAAACAAACAAAAAAAGTGGATATGTTATGATTTGAGGGAAGAAGTGTGACTGTGTGACGATAATAAATTGAGCGACAGTTATACGATGTTTTTTTATATTGAGAAAGTAGGCTACAGCAGAAGAATAAACAACAAAATAGTTATTTTCAGGTGACCTGTTCCTTTAAATACCATAATTGTCTGGGTTGTTATTAACTGCGATCATTCACTGACAGTCAAATGTTTCTCTCCTTCACAGTTTCGATGGCTCCTCTTGACCACGCCTCTCACTATCTGTTTCACGGGGCAGATGTTCCATCCCTTCATCTCAGATGCGATGGCATGAGAAGTCAGAGCCCATTTCAGTTGTCATAACAGCGATTTGCTTTGGGGACCCCTGGACACGGTGCAGTCATTTCAGAGAGACTGAAGTGAGACACGAAATGTTTTTCCTGCCAGTCCCGGCGTAAGAAGACGCTCGCACAATACGCAGTCACACAGAGCTGTGAGAATATATTAGTCTCCTGTGGTTTACAGATGTCTAACAGAACTGCATCCGGGTACTCAAACACTAGAGACGTTCCCTTCTCTATATACGAGTCTCTCCGTGTCATTCTCACTAGCACTAGGACACATAAAACAAGGCGCCGTGGCTTACCCAAAGGTGCTTTAGTGGTTTTTTTTACCAAATCTGAAATATAAATTGTTCATTTTTCATCTAAACCTCTTTAAAGGACCATCAGTGTTTGTTGGTTTTTCCATATCTCTGATCGTTTTTAACAACAGTGCAATGATGTTTGCATACGGTACAAGCGAAACTGTACATGTTGTTGTCAGTGTTTGGCACTGATTTTGTGTGTGTGTACGTGTGTTTGTTGGCTTTTTTCTTTCGCTTAGCTCCTGTATATAACCTGATGAGGTTTCATGTTGTTTTATAGACAGAAATACAACATAGTACACATAGTCAATTAATGGATTAGTTTTATATGCATATAATGACTATTATTTTTGACTTACAGCTATTATTATAACGATAATAATATAAATATATCTATGTGCAAAATATTAAAGGATTTTCATTACTTACACGCGGCGGTCGTTATTTGTTTCACTAATTTAAGACACGAAGCTTTCGTCGGCGATCCAGCTCCCGTGTCGCTCATTCGGGTAAATCTGATGTGTTGGGCTGCGTCAGGATAACTGAGGATGAGAGAAACCCCTCGGAGAGCTTTTATAACACATCTCTTTGTAAGAAACTGGGTTCTTTAACATGGCTCATCTTCATTGGGTTTTAATGTTTTTTGTTTGTTTTTGTTCACTTCAATACCATGAAAAGCTTTCGCTTTGCTTTTGAGATCCGCCTTTGGGGCCGAACTCTATCTGCTTCGTCGGGGAGACTGAGATCGGAATAGCCGGAATAGTTAGATATTTCTGAACGAGTGACGCGAAAAACATCGAATGTCTTTTCGTGTCCAAATGTGTCAAACAGTTGGGGAAAGCGAGATATTCGAGCAAATTTCTTGCTCGAGTTGAACATTTTTCATGTTCTTGGCAATCACGCCGCCCGTTTAGCATTATCTGCATCGCATGGCACAAGTTTTCATCGATTTGCATCTTTGCATTGACTTGGTGTGTAACTTTTGTTTAATAAATACTACATACTGCGTACTACAGTAATCTTTAAAACTGAAGACACATTATAGGCATTATGTTTTAAACATTCTGTCATATTATCTCATGTGACTTGTGTCCAGTAAAACTGAAACAAATGCAGATTGATAGCACAACCAAATAATGATTTAAATAATACTCAAAGTGCATTGCATTGTCTAATACAGTCCATACTGTATTCTCTCGAATGATTTTCTTCTTTGAAAACGAATGCATTTCTTGGATGACTCACTTTTCGTGGATCAATCAATGTCAGACTTCGTAACAGACAGACTCATTCAATGTAGTCTGTATGTCTGATGTAGGGACGAGAGAAAGGCAGCGCAGTGTGATTAAGACGCATCCGTGGCGGTGCAGGCGAGCTGACAGAGGGCTGGTCTCTCAGGTTCCCTGAGCTGCGCCCAGTTCCGCTCTGCTGCATTGCAGTACAGTAAAGGAGCGAACGGTTGAGATGTGAGGAGAACGGAGGGATGGCAGGGAGGAGAGGAGACAGAGAGGAGGTTTGAGGCCAGTAGGTGAAATGTTGTGGGGAAGGAGCAGAAGAGTTATGATTAACGTAAAGGAGGTGAAGAAGAGGTGGTCTCAGACCAAAGAAAGGTAAAGTTAGTGTAGGAGGTAAAGTTAGTGTAGGAAAAAAGGTGTGGCAGATAAGTTATGATGAAAGAAAGGTGATGATTATAGAGGAGAAAGGGAAGTAAAGCAGTTTTTGATTGAGATGGAGCTGTAGAAAAAAAACGAATACGTTTGTGTTTTAGATTCTTTTTGGCCTTTCATTTGCACAAAACATAAATAACACAAAAGGACCTCAGATGTACAAGAAAACACGATTTTACTCCCATTGTTTCTGATGCCTTTGCATGTTGATGGGGTTCATGTTATGTTTACGTTACATGCACGATATGGATGTATTCAGACGTTTTAAAGGTAAAGTTCACCCAAAAACGACTCGCTCTGCAGTTGTTCCAAACCTCTATACATTTCTTTGTTTGGTGGAACACAGAGAACGATATTTGGACGAATGCTTGTAAACAACGGTTCTTTGACTCCATTGACTACCATAGTAGGAACAATTACAATGCTAGTCAAAAGTGTTCCTGTTTTTGTCTACTTTCGGTTAACAGAACAAAAAAAGCTATAAAGTTACGTTGTCAATGAGGTCCAAGATCTGTTTGGTTATTATCATTCTTCCAAATAAATTTCTCTGTGTTCATTCGAACAAAAAAGTGTATACAGATTTCTAACAACTTGAGGTTGAGTAAATGATGACAGAATTTTGATGTGGATGATCATTTCTAAACGTACATTTCTCTGGATTAGTGTAAACGTAGTGAGAGGCGAGGCGCAACAGAACCCCGTCACTGCACCAGTCCAGTCTGGTCATCCCAACAAGGTCGGAACAGGTCAGTTCTTCAATCTGCATACCGAGCAGCCCAGCTTCTATAAATACTGAAGAGATACAGCATACGATCTGCTTCTGAAGATGGAGGACTGACAGCTCAAGGTTTGGTGACGTGATGGAAACATCAGCATCAATTCAGTAACTCAGATACACTCCAATGAGAATATTTTTGCAACGGTGTTTCAAGCATTCTGACTTATTAACAATGTTAAATAAACCTATTGAATAATAACTACCAACTAAATCAACTTTTGCCTTGGCTAACCAGAATATTTAAGGGATAGCTCATGCTGAATGAACTCATCATGTCTTTCCAAACCCGTATGACTTTCTTTCTTCTGCAGAACACAAAAAATATACATTGAACAACACTGGGAACCAAACGGCACATCAATTATTACCAACATCCTGTCCAACAGGAAGTGATCATATCAACCAAATGAAGGGTCAAAACGCAGAAGTGAAAACTGAATTTTAGGAACCTAATAAACATATCAAAGCATTGAGAACATTCACGTTCCACACAAGAGATCAGAGGCAGAGATAAGGCACTTAGGAGCTGATCCATAAGCACCGTGTGAATGATAGTCTTTAGACAGAATGGGGTCTAATTTACCAGCTCTAATTACTGACTGCTAGAGCTCAAAGTGCAGACAGATAGCATCAGTCATTAGACGTTCCTTAATTTCCCTGCATGCCCGTTTTCTACCACCCCAGCCTTTATATTATCCGCTCTGTCCAAGCAGCCAAGAATAGAAGGGAGAAAGGTGTTATTTGGGGACGGACATTCATGTTTCTAACACAGACTCATTATTTATTCTGCTGGAATACAACCAGAGGTATATATATATATAGGTATATATATATAAACCTTATTATTACTATATTCAGTATTAAGAGTTTATTTGCATGAACAGATAAAGAAATCATATTATGTTATCATGTTTTTATTGTGTTAGCTGTTATTTTTATAAATATTTAATCAAAACAACCAGATTACAGGTATATTTATTATAATTGGAATGCACAATAAAACCACATGATCTTTAAACATTTAAAAACGTATTATTGCAAATGAGCTCTTCAACGTATAATATTATTAATAATATGAGCTAAATTATTCTATTGGAGACAAAGAGAGGGAAATATGAGTGGTTAGTTATACAGTGTAGCTATGGACATATAACTGTCGATCGCCGTGAATTATTGCATCCAAGATGTCCTTATTTAAAAACGTATGTAATACCCACAATATTTTATTGCAGATTTATGTAACATCTATATTGAATCTCTCTCCACCGGGATGCAGTTCTCGCAGAGGTTCAAGAGAGGTTTAGCCAATGTTTTTGTGGTGTTGTAGTGCGGTATATGTCGACATCTGTAAAGGAGTACAGTGCACTGTGTGACTGAGCGGTGACCTGCAAAGACAGCTCCGAATCTGAATGCAGCTCGCTCGCGGACTAAAAAAATCAAACGATATGCAGCTTCACTCTCTGAATAATAATTGCGTGAAGATGCTTTACTAGATGACCTTAAATTATCACATGAAATATACATCTGGACCATGCACGTTATTCATTTCAGCGTATTTTTACAACCCTGTATTTAGTGACCGCGAGGCCATAAAACCTGACATCGCATGAAAATGTTAAAATGCAGTAAATATCACCCAATTAGAAGCTATTTCCCATATCCTAGACAAGACAGAACGTTGTAAATGAGAGAAATCTGTTCCAGGCACTGCACTCGGTAATGCAGAGTTTGCTAAAAATACCAGGTGCTGCGAGGCTTCTCCGGGCCGGGAGAAAAATAAAGAGAAGATTCTCTCAATACGAACATCAAATTGGATTCCCTTTGTGGGAATGATTATGAATACGGGACCATTTTATGCTAATGCTGTGAGAGTATCTATAGGGATTTCTTTGGCCAGTAATCCATATAAATCACACACAGAAAGTTAATAACGGCAGGAGACTTTAAAAAGTCTGACTTATTATGAAATGTTGGAAGATATACCAAAAAAAGGAAGACCTGAAGACTATTTTCTCACTTTAAAGGGAAAGTTTACCCAAAAAATAAAAACATTTTTGATTTCAAAATAATTTTTTTTTTTAGATGAACACAAAGATATTTGAAAAGAATGCTTATAACTTACCAGTTATCGATCACCCTTGAGTACCATAGTAGGAAAAATGACAATAATAGTCGAAAGTTTGCTTTCCTACATTCCTCAAAATATCTTATTTTGTTATCAACTGAACAAAGGAAATTAAAATAGTGATACTACTATGGAAGACTCAATAGTTGTCAAGAATTGACAACATTCTTCCAAATATCTTTCACTGTGTTCATCGGAAACAAAGACATTTAAACAGAACTCGAGTGTGAGGAAATAACGACAGAATTTAACATTTTGGGTGAACTGTGCCTTTAAGTCTGGCTCAATGTTTTTATTTCCTCAGGACTTGATTTATTCTTGCCCATAGCAAGTTCTGCTCTCCCACGCTCTGTCATTACTGTCAGTCGGGGGTAAGAGACGGATATCTTACATCTGACCTTATCTTTACAGCTCCCTACAAACACACCACTCACCAGGTGTCTTTTCTACAATCCATCTCTCTATATTCCCGTTAGACTCTCATGCACTCACAACAGCTTCCTGTTACACAAACTCGTCGGGAAGCAAGCGATATCTTACAAAATTTATCACGAGTAACCGCCGTTCAATCATCCGACATGCAGCTGCAGGCAGAAATGCGCATAATGCATAGACTCAAAGCGTTCTGTCACGAGCCAATCTGAATCATATTCGCTGTCGGTGTGAATGACTGATTCTGTTTATGATGGTTCAAGCGCTTTACTCGCGTACTTCCTGAGTGCGTGGCACTGCGGGGTCAGTTTGGTGATCTGTTAAAAGGAATGTTATGAGGTTTCTAAAGATTTTTTCGTTGACAGCCTTTGAATCTTTCTTTTGGAACTCAAAAAAAGATATTTTGAGAAATGTCTCAGTATCAACGGCAAGATATCCAGGGTCGCATCATGGACCAGCCGAGAAACTGCAATAGATGAACAGGAATGGTCTCGAAGAGTTCTTATTCCAGACCTCCTTGATTTATTCCTACACACTACTCAAAATTCTTGTTTGCCGTATTAAACAGCAACCCACGGATGCGGGACAAAGAAATGAAGTTAAAAATAACCCAGAATTATTTTGAACGCTAGAAACAGAAGCACGTCTCCACAGCACGATTCTCATTAAACTCTCCAGAACATTGAACCGCTGTGATTCACTTTACAGACAAAGTACCGCCCACCCCTGACCCAAAACTCCACAAGTGAACGTAAGAATCAAAATGTCCTTTCTTTCTCTCTCTCTCTCCCGCACACACGCACACCTTTGGCTCTAATTTTTAATTACTTTGAGATTCCTCCCCAGAGCGTGCTGCTCCCGGCTCTGGCTGTTTGGTGTTGACTCAAACGTGAGATCCGATCCCTCTCATCATCACAGATGACAGTCACATCCCACAGCGGGACTCCAGAGGCCGGCACTGTGCTGATTCATCCTCTCCTCGCTGCCGGACAGAAACATGTGTGTGTGGGATTGAATCTGAATTAAAATTCTTATCAAAGGTGGGACTGAGTAGACACTGACTACCAGGATATATATGTAATTTCTCCGTTTGTATCATCAGCATCGTGTTTATAAAGCCTTCCTGTTGTGCGTCGCTACCCTTCCCCCCCACGCCCCTCTCCTCGTCCAATCAGAATCAGGCACCACATTTGTATGAGCTGTGTGTTAACAGGACCTTTCCTTGCTTCTTTCGGCTGCCCATTGATCCGGTCAGCTATCTGGATGGTCCGATCAACAGAGGGAATAGAGAAATAAAGGTTACAAGAAAGCGAGAGAGAGATAAGCAGAGAACAGATTAATGGTTATCGATTCAGTGTGGTTAATCCAATAAAGAATGAAAACTGTATATTCAGAATAGCATAGCCTACTACTACCACAACACTTGCATGCAATGTGATGACTCTTATTTGAGATGTCAGTATTCTATTCCAAACATAAGCAAAGCAAAATTACTATTTAAATGAGTACGTATAATACCAGTCAATCAGTCGTAGTACACACTGCATTCGGCCGATTGTATTTAATAGCATGTGATGGCATTTGCATTCAAAAACAGTATTTAATATAGAAGTTTCATATTAGAAAATCATCTTAGTCTTTTTTCTAAAAGTCGTATTCGAAGTGTGATCAAATAATGAGTTGCTACAAGTCATGGTTGGTTCAACTTCTTGTTCATTCATCAACCTTGGAATCCAAGGTCAAGTCAAGTGCATTGCATCATTGGATACTATACAGTTAATGAGGCTGTAATGACGATTTCAGCGGTACAAAAACACATGTGGCCCAAACGTAACTTCCGGTAGACCTCCGCAAAGAATCATAAACTGTTGAGTATACTATAAAATTTGTAATACAATTAATATACGATAAAATATTAATATGAATGTAATATAAAATTAATTGTTATATTATAACCAAACACACACCGGATGTTAATTTTGGACCAGACCCTGCGTCTGACAAAACCGTCTATACTGCACATTTTGGCTAATGTTGTATGTATAAAATCATATTCTGAACATCAACCAATGCTAACATGTAAAACAGTGGTGCTTTAAAGGGACAGTTCACCCAAAAACACCGTAAGGTTGTGTGTGTATAAATGTATTTTTACTGCTGAACACAAAGGAAGATATTTGGAAGAACATCAGCAACCAAACAGATCTCATCAGGTCTGCTAAATTACTAAATGTAAATATCTTCCCCCATTGACTCCCATAGTATTTATTTTCCCTACTGTGGCAGTAATTCTGTTTGGTTACTGACATTTTTCCAAATATCTTTGTGTTCGGCAGAACAAAGAGATTTATACATGGTTTGGAACAATCTGAGGAAGAGTTATAGATGACAGAAATTTCATTTTTGGGTGAACTGTCCCTTTAATCCCACATGAGTTTTTATCCAATTTAGGATTTAATGCCTCGAATAACATTTGATCATCTTTCAAGTCATTTATGTTACAGTTAGTTTCTAGGAAGGGTACTTGAGTTCTTGAGTGAGTATCATCTCCATCCTTCTTAAGTGAGGAAACGCTTACCAGTGTGGTAAAAACAGGCCAAATCGGCCTTAAAATCATGGCCAAGAAAGAGATTGATTATGTTTATTTCTATCTTATTTGAGCTTGGCTTGCATTCCAGCGTGACTGAATGTAGGTTACACTTCCCTACGACAGTGTGGTGTCAAGATACTGTGAGTTAAATGAGTAACAAAAAGTATACACAATCTGTCATGTGAAGCGTTATGGTACAATCATGAAGAAAAAGGTTTAAAAGCGCTGATCAATAGTGCTGTATACCGTTTACATACACTGCGAATCTGCCCATGTTATTTAAGAATGTCTGACCATAAAATATGTTTACATCACAATAAGTCTCAGACCACACCCATATATTATGTCATTATATTGGACCAATAGCAATTAGATGGCGTTAAAGAGCCAGCAGTTAAGCTTCCTCAAATCTCCAAAATAAACTATGAAATACATCGTTTTTTTCGGATTTTGTACAAAATAACGTTAAACTCATGCTGTGTTCTATATATGTGTTATGTGTATGTACAGTACTCATGGCAAGCGCCTTCTAGTAGGAGGAGAGATCCATGTTGTGATAGGATTTGGCTAAAGCTGCTGTTCAGCGCTGGTGTTTGTGATTGTCTCTGGCAGTCAGAATATGCCGGAAGGTGTCGGATCATCCATCTACAGATCCGACCTTAACTGACTTGAGTACTGAGCTTGCACACACACACACACACTTCTAAGGGCATCCCAAACTGAACCCACATGGACGTGCGTGTGTGAGAGAGAGAGAGAGAGAGAGAGAGAGAGAGAGAGAGAGATGGACTGATTGACGGGCAGATGATACCCACATTAATATTACATCCATATAAACCAAGACAATCAAAAATACGGCACAACTGACAATGTAACTGACCCTTTGCTTAAAAGCATTACTGACAAATGAGTAACTGTTGCCACGTCTATACAGTATATCAGACAAGGTTTGCTATTAAAAATAAAATGGTAATAAATGTACATAATGAATGAGGTACTAGGCAAAGCAACTAAAGATGGTCTTTATGTTTTAAAAAATAGTTCTGTTTATTTACACTATGCTATCTGTTATAGACTGGGATAAGAATTTGCCTCAATTGCAGCATAATAAACAATTTAATAAAAAAAACACAGATAGAAATGCTTTGCCATATCACGCTTTATTTAGCCAACTTAAGAATAACATAAAATCTTAAGCTTAAGTCTGAGCAAGCGACAGAAATCAAATGATTGACAATATAACTACAACTCATCAGAAGGTCAGTTCATATATATAACTCCAAAAAGGGATTTATTGGGATGTGGTATTGGTCATTAAAATGGTCACAAACCATCCAAATGGATGTAAAAAGGCAAATAGGCCAATTCAGCCCAGAAATGACAGACTGGAGTGTGTGTGTGTGTGTGTAAGCATTACTGAGAAGACTTTGTTTTCATACTGAGATTCTGCAGCAGGTGGGCATGTTGGGCCTCAGGGAGCGTGATGGGAAAATAAAGTCCCTGAGATGTCGAGTTCCCATGATGCACTGTGACACAGCAGGACTGTGATAACGACATCAGAAAGCAGCACAGGGTCTCCATTAAACCCATTGTGGTTCTGTTTATAAACACATCCACCTTAAACCCACCGCTCATCACAAAACTATTTCCCACAAACTGCTCCAACACGCACGCGTCATACACACAGCAGTCCAGAAAAACAATACTCACAACATATTTTTTTCTAGACTCCACCCTAATGCATTCATCTCCAGGGAAATCTCTTGGTTTCACAAACACGCAACTACTGCATCTGTAAATGTTCCAAGGTTACATGTAATTTGTTACTTAGTCTTGAAGAAAGCCCAATGTCTTTGTCTTCCAATGCAAAGTCATAGAGATACAGTTATCTCCATAATGGACCCCATTAAGCCAGTGGGTGTGGGTTTTTGGTATATGTCATCGTGCTGCTTATCAAACCAAACTAAACGCTCTCAATATACCGAAAGAATGCCATTAAATACCACAGGACACCAGACAGGGTGCTGGCCAGTGATTGGAAGAATATTTCATGAATAAACACTCGAGGCTTTTGATTATAATATTAGTTGTTGAATAGATCAATGGTTAATTTCAGCCCAGGCTCATTGTAAATACTGTACGTACCTCTGCTTACATTGAAATATGAAGCACCAGGTACAAAACGCTGCATCTTGGTCCACTAGAGTCACGTTTTTTATTTCTCCGTTGTAATGTGTTTTATTAAAGGTTAGTAAGCAGACACATGCACAAAGTAAAGAGGTCAACGCTTGGAATAATTGCACTTTTTTTAAAATGTACGAATGTATTTTGACCATTTACTCATTTAATGTAACCTTGAATGTACCTCCAAATGGCAAAAAAACAACACAAAAATGATACATTATTTATATTGTATATTTATAAATCATTGAACTGCCTTCATGTTGTGTTTGTAATTTGTAAACGTTACAAATAAACACTAGCTAAATATGACTTCTTAACATTATTTTACATTTGAATAAAAATGTCTAAATACATTATGCAACAATGATATATTATCAAAACAAAATACTGTTTCTATGTTATAGTACTCTCTATATGTTGTGTTTATTTTAAAGCACTAAATAAAAACACTGCTTTTACACTGAAATTAAGATCACTCATGTTTACTGATCTACATGAATGGCATAAAGCGTTTCATAAAGAGTGCATTAAATGTTATATAACCTTCTTTAAATCTTGTTCCCGAGATATATTTTACCGCTCGAGGTTGCCCTACTCTATTCTACAATCTTCCAAGATCAACATTGTGTGCTATTCTTCACCCGAGACATCAAATCTAAAACAGCTGACTTAAAAGATTAACCTGCCACAGTGTAGAAAAAGGCATGTTTTTACCCAAGTTATTCCCGCTGTCCCTCCTTCTCTCTTTACCTCCATAAGATCCCAATTTAGACTCAAGGAGATGATTAATATGAATGAGTGCATTCTGGATCCTGCAGCAATCTCCTCCAGGGCTGTATACATACAGTAGGTGCTTCTAAGGTTAACACAGCGAGACAAACTGAAACCAAACCTCAGTCTCACGCTACAGAACATCGGGATTCTGAGTAAGAATCTACCGATATTCATCACTAGGCAAAATGATGATGAGACCGCAAACACATTGATGTAATGTTTATCATCGTTGACCTCGGATGGCAGTAAATGTTTTATTTTTGAATCTCTGTCTGGTGATATGAAGCTTCAGGCCGCCTCCTGATGAGGGAAAAGTTCAAAGCTTGCAGATAAAAGCCAAAAGACTGACTGAATAAGTTTTCTACAGTTCTCTTATGCATTATACCAGTAAACATGGACGGATTGGTGCAGGGTGGGTGGGGAGATGGTCTAGACAATTCACACATAATGATCAGGGGTGCTTTTTCTGCGGAGGCAAGCGAGGCAGCGTTTTATCAAACAAATCTGGATGAGAAAGCAAGTACGAAAATAAAAGAAAAATTACAATGTAACACTAACAGCAACACCAAAGATGAATTGATTATTGCTGTTTATTTTAAAAAGAACAACAGATTGTTGTGACAAATGCTATTTAAAAAACGCATAAAATTAATGAATTCCATGTGAATATGAAGATACAAAATATGGTATTGGTTGTTTGTTGACTCCATTGTAAATGGTGTTGGATACCTTTTTAAACGCAGTAAATAAATGTTTCCTCCTTTAAACAATTGCTAATGCTCACAGCACAAGAGCTCATTTACAGCATCCTGCACTGAAACCTTTTTATTAAACGCAGCTGGTCATTAAATATTCACAGAGAAGTAACACACTACTTTGTAAACTCATAGCAGCGTGCGTTACGTTTTCACATTTTCTGAACAAAAAGCGAGTGCTGCTTGCCTGAGCAAACACCGAATGCTTTTGGAGGGTCGCCAGGGATTTGTTGCACGATTGCAAGGTGTTTTGAGTATTTTTGATTCTGTTACTACGCTATGTGGTTGCAGCAGGGTAACAAAAAGACATACAAATTTGTGTGTATTGTGTGTCTTGTCATCCTAACATGCCAGCATCATGTACCACTGAAGTTTGTGCTATAAACATTAAAAGTACATCACAGAATGTTTAGTATAGGAAATGTTCAAACTTACACTTTCTTTTCCATACTAGATACAATCAACTTGGCTTTTCAAGTCATTTTAATTTGTAAGTGGACCTTTGTGTAATTTTTAGTGGCATCTAGTGGTGAGGTTGCGAATTGCAACCAACGGCTCACTCAACCCCTCGTCTCTTCCTTTCGAAGCACTACGGTGGCTGACACAGGATTTAGATGTATTAACGTTTTCGCTTCTTTGCTGAAGGAGATAACATATTTTTGAAACGCGTTCTGTAGAGCAGTTTCTTCATTTAGGGCTACTGTAGAAACAACATGGCAAATTCAATGCAGGGGGACATGTGGTGTATGGAGATTCTCCATGCTGTTCTAAAGCAGTAAGAACAAAGCCACATTATGTAAGGTCTTTATACACATCTGAAGACATAGTTATGAAGATTATATTGCATTTCTGTCCATAGATCCTCCAAGAAAAAAAAGACACTGGACCTTCAAGTTTTGGCAAGTGGTGCATTGATATACGTAACTTGAAATTTTGTTGATTTAACACAATAACTTAAGCTTAAAAGACTTGTAAAGTCACATTGATTGTACTTACAAAACTAAGGCAGCAAACAATTTTTACAGTGTACTTTATAACAGGCAATAATAAATAATACTGATTTTTTGACAGAAAGGGTAATTTAAGGTAATTTAAAACGACTGACAGAATCAGAAGTAAAATATGATCCTGCTGTTTGAAGCCTTTTGAAATGACAGGCTGCCTCATGAGACCGAAAGCATCCATATCTAAAACTACTGTACGAAGCGTACATATAAATATAAAATAATTGACAGGTCGACTATATTCTGCTGTTTTATCTTTCAAAAAATAAAAGCATTTATGGACAATAACAAAATACAGTTATCAGTCCAGTTTGGAGTTCTAAAAACAGGTTAAAGCTCAAGTGTGCCATTTAGTTTTTCTGTAAAAAAGAAGACTAGTTAAAAAAAAACGAATTTAACAATTTAAAATGGGAAATGTTGTTTTTAGTCTTTCCTACGATGTGTGAATATAGTCTGTGCTGTTGAATTCAAGCCTGTCATGTGTGTGTCCTTAACATTTATGCCCCAGTCATTCATTTCAGTGTGACAACAGATTGACATCAAGAGAGATCCACGGTGTCCCTCGATACCAGAACAGAGCAAAGGGCCAATTCATCAAACCTTCTCCAGCACATCAATGAACTGCCACCCAAAGCTTAAAACAGTAATCTCACAACAATAATGGCATTAATGTAACTATGTTAGAGCGGTTTTGTTCGACGTCTCACAGCAAATCAGAACCGTGTCATTCAGGGACGTCTTTGCAGCTTCATTCATTTGTCTCTGGCGTTACAGAGAACGATGAGTTGTGGATGTGCTTGTAATCCTGTTACATCAATGCTGGACCAAGGCCAAAACACATATTTCACACATCAAACAGGAAGAGCCGAGGGGAACAGGGGCTATTTTATTTGAATAAGCTCTTAACCTGTGGTCCTCATCACATCACGCTACATCCTATATCACAACGGTTTAGGTCGACAGCTATGAAGGGTTACTGTCAGGTTACTTGCATCATGTTGGAAAATCACAGCCTGGCAAGGTTTACTGTTAAGCGGGCGGCTCTAGCAGTTTACACTAAAAATTTACGACATGCTTTACAGCTGATGTGTCAGTTTCTAATCTGTTTGACCATCACGGCTCAATATGCAGGGCCAGTGTTGTGACACACGGCCACAGTGAATCCATTCATTACGTGCATCTAATGGCTGTCTGAAACGTGTCATAAATTAAAAAAACGCAATTCTATCTCACTACAGAGTGCAGTTCCACCCAGAAGTGTAAAAGAGGCCCGATCATGCAGCATGAAGAACGCGGATCACATCATACAGTTACAACCACCTGTGATTAGTTTAAATCCAGACTTTTGAAACGGTCGTGATGTTGATCTTGTATGAGTGAAAGCTATATTTCATGATGCCAGACAGATCACTTATTTTTGACAATTATCCTTAAAATAGCAATTCGGCACCTTCAACCTCCAAAAATACTTCATGTATGTTTCGGCATTGCAACCTTTAAACCAAACAGGCAAAACAAACCTATTCTAGCTAACAGATTCCATTAGGATTACACCGCTACACTAGACAAAAATTCAGTGATTCTTCTTAACACTTATCTTACAGTTTTATGATAATGATAAGCGAGTTACACATGACTTGCTATGTATCATATAGCACTGCCCTTAATTCAGCAGTTTGGTGACAGCGCCAGCTACTGGTGACGGTGCTTTAAAGATCCTGAAATATTTCAATCATGACTGTAATTATTTATACTTTTTGTAAATATGTAATAAGCCCCTCGCAAAATAATCCATCACACAGACTGCTTTAAAAGTAGACTTTATGAGCAAGTAATTATGTAATTTTGAAATTACGTATTAATAACATTTCAAATACACTAATAATAATAATGGGTAACAAAATGTTACTATAAAGCTGCATTTGTTTACAATTCTACAATGCATAAACTAACACGAACAATTCTTGCAAAACATTTACTATTCTTAGTTCATGTTTATTTCAGTATACAATCGTACATTATTAAAATCAAATGGTTAACATTCATTAATGCACCAATGTTTAAAATGTTACTGGATAGTGTCCCAACAACACAAAGCTTATGGGATCGAAAGTGATTAATAGTCACCTGACATCCACACCTGTGCTACCGTCTCTCAGGTTATTAAATAAGTATGTTCATCTTTTCCTATATGTCTGTCAGTCCACATCGCCTCGGCATCAGGGACAGTGTGTGGGAATGTATGCGTGTTTGATGCTGTTTCCTGTGCATCTCCACCAGCAGCATCACATTACACACTGCACATCCCCCACAACAACAGCACACGCCGGCATTTACAGCAAAATAGATTTTCACTAAAAGATACACACAGGTAACACGTTCAATGAATGGTTAATATAAAACGCATTATAAAGGCTTTCAGAACCCGTTTTAAACACACATTGTTATTTATAAATCTGTAAAGGAACAGAGCATGTGCATTCTTTTGAGCAACCTGCATCAGCGGGATGTCCATTCAACAAGCTCTGACAGCTCCGGTCAAATGAATCGCAGCAAATGTTTCATTTTACCTGAAAAATCATCCAGAACCCAAAGCATGACGATACTGCTGCTAAAACAAAATGGAAAGAATAGAAGGAACAGATGTGGGAGATCGAGGGAGAGAAAGTGATGGAATGTGGAAGTGATGTTAAGGATGAGAAAATCTGATGGATGGATAGACGCATGCATTAAAGGACAATGGGAGGAAGTAAGGAAGATACATCCTTCAGATACCTGTACCCAGTGTTAGCTATGCTATCTGTAAATGATGAAGAGGAGATGGGGGACGGAGAGAAGCAAGAGAGATGGTTGACCCTGGACACTGAAGCTCGAATCTATCACATTTAGCTCCTGTCTCCCTCCCACTCTTGTCTAATAAGCTACATGAGCTCTACAAACTGAACAACTCAGCAGAGGATGTTAGTTCAGATCTGGGATACAACTGCCAATGTATGCCTTCATCCCCGGTGACTGTGTAATATCCTTCCACAGGCAGATGGGTATCTAAAATTATACATATTAGGTGGATAAATCTTAAAAATACCAAAGTTAATGTGGTGTAGTGGTTATGGCTAACCCAAGTTGCTGGTTTAACTGCATGGAGTAAGAGCTGTTAGCTTAAATTGTTTTAGTCTACTATAAAACAAGAAACTGCTTGAAAAATATTGTAAAAATGCCAGAAAAGTGTAAAAATATGTAAAAATAACTTTTTTATTTTCTAGTTTTATCAGCTTTAGTTCTGTATACAAAAGTGATGATTGATTCATTACCCAGTTGGGTAATTTATACTTCTAAACTGAGTAACACGCCTTTAAATGTTGCCTGTGCCCCTTACGACTTTCCTATCTGAATATTGTTCATGAAACATATGTGCTTTTCTTGATAACAGGTGCCGCTACTGGACAAATATTGTGATTTTGTGTCTGTAAAATATGATACGGGCCTGTGACCTTGCATACCTCCCTCTGTCAGTGGCAGTGTTTCCTCCGGCATTGATTTTCATTTCAGCGCTGCATTATTTGGACGGCTCCTTTCTGCCAAAATGAGAGGGAGCCAACACTCCACACCTCATCGGCATCCATCATCTACTGCTTAAAATGCGGATGAAACAGGAAATATGAGAATCAGAACAATCCAGTAACACTACACAACGTCCTAACTATAATTTTAAGAACCAAAATCCATCCAAATCAGACCTGTCCACATACATCTTAAGAGAATCACTCTATGTGCAATGCACAGACAATGACAAAAATACATCATTGCTAAAAAATCTGTCTTTTGCCTTAATTCAAGCACCAATGGATGGGTTTATGTTTGTCCCCTCTGCAAGGTAAATCAAATCTGTGGAGTTATAAATAAATAACCGTTAAGATATAAGACCTTCTATAGAACATCACTGGTTTATTCAACTACTAGACGAAACAAACAGTTTGTTTTGTGATGAATGTTGCGCCATCGTAAGATAACAAACAGTTATTTACCGCCACCTAGTGGCAAGTGATTTTCACATCATGACCAAATAACTTGAGATGTGTTTTAAGGCTGCTATTGTTTCCCTAAAAATATAACAACGATCGTCAAAGGAAAACATTAGAGTTATAATAAACGTTAGTGTATTGTAGTGTTTGTTCAAAATAGCGTTTGGTTTGTCAGAAACAATAGAAACGTGTATAGTAAATATTTCCTACCTGTAGAAAACCATTTCTTGGCTCATCATTAACATAAAAACAACAACACATTTTTACGCTGCAGGCAGCAAATATAGCAAACTCCAAAAATAATAAGTCGTAAAAAAGTTGTAGCTTCTATTATTAAACCACAAAGGCCTCTAGGAGCCAATCAATAGCGGGAGGCGGGATAATGTGTCGTCACCAGGAAACGTTTTCAAAATAAAGGCTGTGTACGACAAAAATTAATCTAACGATATCACTGAATGTGAAAGAAATTATTTGCTATTTTCAGAATGATGATAAAAATATTCAAAATCTCGTCATCTTGAATGGCAAATTTTTTATTCATAAATGTAGATTGTCAAAATCTCCTCCTTTACACAAGGTTTTCTCTAACGAACTCATTCTGTTAATGAAGTCTCATAAAATTGTTAAAAACTCAAAAGCTATGTCTATTGTAAGATATTATGAATCTGTATTCGGCGTATTGTGAATGTCTCTTTTTATTTTCATTTATTTTATTTTATATTTTTTCTTTAATCATCTTTGGAGTTTATGTTACTCATGCCTGTTTTTTCTGTAATGTTATTTACATGTTCTAAATAATAAATAAATAAATAAAAGGCTGTGTACGACAATTAACAAAAGTTTGTCAAATCTGCACTTAACTGCAATTTATTTTTGTTAGAATTTGAGATTTAAAAACAATCTCTATTGCTAATAAACAACCAAAAAAATGTCAAGTTGTTTAAATGTTTGCAGACGTTTTTTCAACTTAATATCCCGCCTGTTTTTTACCATACAGTGTTTTTAAGGATGCTCTTTTCCTTTAGTTTATTTTGTATTTATAGGGAGGAGGAGAAATACATATTTTCTTTCGCTTTTTCTTCTTCTTTCTCTTCCTCTTTGTGTGGTCTTTTGTCTGATATAATAGTTATTTTCAAAGATTTCTATTAATAAAAATAATGATATCAAGTGTCATGATAACGGAATCATGACACATCGTGTTCTGTGATGGTGGTAGACTCTGTTGTCAATGCAACTTCAACTCGTTCAGTTGCGCTCTTTGCTAGGCTGTCACTAAATCCTTGGTGTTTCAAGTCTCAATAAACCTTTATGCTAACCATCTAAACTACCTTTGCTCATTGACTTTGCCAAAAACACACTGCAGTTGAGAGACAGAAGCGATAAAGCGCTAAACTGACGAGATTTTGCACCACTTCTGGCCTTAGATGTATCTTAGATGCGCAAGAGGGTGACATTGTGCTCAAATATTCTAAATATATTCATAGATTATTCATGCGTTGTCATGTTATTTCTTTGAGCTATTCTGAAAAACGTGACTGCATTGTTTTATTCACATTTTTAACCAATTTATATGTTGAATAATGTGAGTATATTGACCCCCCCTCAAACCCTGTGTCCCGTCACACTGATAGTATTTAAAAAACAAGATCCGAGGTTGGCAGATCTGCAATATACTTATCTGGAAAGATTTTAACACACCACAGAGTTTGTAAATGGACAGAAACATACTTTCCCAAAAGTTAGTGAAGTAAATGTGAAGCATCACTGCACACCTCTGGCAGATATGAATTGGCTCAGTCTTTGCTCTATAAGTGTGGAAGACCCTTTGTGAATAGAAAGTCATCTGTGATGTATTAATACAGTGTCTTATTAACATCTTAATTTGAACTCCATATATGGACATTTTATTGATTGCAAGTTCCTAACATGAATGTTGAGTTTAAACTTTCAAATAAAGATCAGTTTTTGATAGTTGATTGAATATTTATGTAACACAAAGATAATAGACACGCTAACAAAACATTCTATTCACGTTAAGATGTTAATTCACATGCAGTTTAATGTCTTTTCATTCATTGAAAATAAGGCAACAAGACAGTTCCACTTTGACATTGGTCGTTGTGTTGTAGCTTTGTGTTTATCCAAATAAACTGCACTTGATGTATTGCATCCTAAAAGTCAACAACATTAGACGTAGAGTAAGAACTGAACATTCAGATTTGAGCTTATTTAAGTGAAATATGTTAAATTATGTAAATTCATCGTTTTCTTTTTCCTCCTCAAGCTGTCTGTTTCAGGGCAATGCCTCCAACAGTGAATCTGTTTGGTAAGCCATTTACTATGATCAAAAATACAAAAGTAGTTCAGGAGAAGTTTAGTTGGCATCTCTACTGTGTCTTTGTTTAAATTGTCATTGTTGTGTTTCTTTTATCTTTCAGTACGAGGAGGAGTCAGTGCGGTACTGGGTATGATATTAATGTTTTTCATTCCATTAATCTGTGCTATCAAAGGAAATTACTCACCAGAACATTGTTTCTCTGTTGGGATGTTAGGCTTCGTCGCAAAGGAGGTCACCGCCGCTGTGATCGATAAATGTTATAAAAAATAAATGTTTTTTTTGTTTTTAGTGTTACATTTTTTTATTTAGTCATTTTTTATCAAAAATAAATTGTTCAAATTAAAGGAGGACATGAGTAGTTAATCAAAGTGTAAAACTTGACACTTCCTGTTGCCTGGATGTGGCGCTATAACTTACTGAATTTTACCATGCAGATGTGTTCAGGCCGGGACTATGATCAAACGTGTGATGTTTGGGGCAGGTCTGACATTGTATGCCTGAGATATAACTTCCTGTTTCATGGTGAAATGCAAAACTTTGGAATGACGCCATAGAAACCCCTTTAACAAAAAGTCAATTTAGCATCGCAAACGCCTCAAGACTGAAAACATGATGTTGATCTTATCAGAACTCTAGGAAGAGAACTCCAGGCGTGGGCACATTTTCATGAGTTTGAGCTTGTTTAGGTCTTCAAGATTGTGATTAATTTAAGAGAATAACAACGAACGAACAAACGAAAAACAACAGGGCTCTTCAAAAAACAATATGTCCAACATGTTCAAGTTTATATATCAAATGAAATCTCGTATTGGTTATATGGATCTACAGTTCAATTTATTGATATTTTGCCACAGATTGAATGAAAGTCAAATTAAATATGATGCATGAAATTTATCTTTGTAAACAAACACCACATCCATCGAATATCTAATAACTGCATCACACCATTACACTCCTACATCATCTTTTTCATTAGGTTGTTTTCCTATAGGAACAATGATCGACTGGTGGGGCTGACAGAAGGTGCAGAGGGCTTCGATGCAGCCGGTTTCCTCCGAGCTAACCTTTCCAAATAGACTCCAAGGCAGAGACATCGAGATTGATCGATCACATTGTTTATAAGATGGAAGAAACGACTCTGGATGGCTTTTCTTTCGGGTACTGAGATGGTAGGACAGTTCAGAGATCCTAAAAGGTGCTCGGCAGACATACCGGGTTAAATATACACAGGACAACGTCATGTTGCTGTTTTCCTGACTTTAGTCCAACCACAACGGCTAAGAAAACCAGTTTTAATTCAGTTCTGAAGAAGATGCAGAAGCACAGGGTCTATCCGGTGCTACTCGAGCTGCAACATAAGGGCGAGAATATGATGTTTGATTCAAAAAGCTGAAGATTTTGTCAGCTCATTGGCACAAACACAGATTTAAGATGCAGCTCTCTAAAGTAACAGGATCACAGCGGCTACTGGCTAAACACTCAATTGTATACAAATGTCTGTTACAAACACATACACTAATAAATACACACTTGAGGTCTAATTTTACTATCGTTATGCCATAAAGACTGTGACAATAAACCACAATTTTAATCTACATAATTTAATACCCTTTCTTTACAGTTCCGTAAAAAGCTTGAATATACATTTTTAGCACTGACACTGAACATCTTAAATAACAATTAAGCACATACTACAAATGAGTTTTTTAAACAAGGGGTCATATGGCACGAATACGTGTTTTTCTGTGTCTTTGGTGTGTTATAAGTTGCCTATGCATGTATTAGACACGTAAAATGACTAAACCTTAGTGTCGGAACAAAAGATACATTCCATCTAAAAGCGAATGCTCACCCAGATCTGCCTGAAACCCCCACAAATCTACGTCACTTCATGGTATGATTTGACTAAGACTGCCCACATCTATACGCAAGTAAGGTGAGCAAACAGTACAGACATCAAGCATTGAGGCCGCATTACTAGCTTATTATTTACAGACTGAACGTGTAACCGGTCCTGACTCGCATGTCTCTGCTACTACGACGCTGCTTTGTGTTGTGCGATGTAATGAATTAAGACTCGAGTCCAATTGCTGGTTCAGGGTTTTTTTATCTGCATGAGATGAAAATACAGTAAATATTTGTTGCATTCAATGTAGTGCAAGTTTAATCAGCCTTCTCCTCGCTCTGCTCAGACCTCCCGCGGACTGAAGCAAGCTCACAATGTACAGGGATAAATCTCATTTACAGTAATAAAGAAAATGGTAATAATGAATATCACATCAGGTTTAATACAAATAATACAATATACATTTATATATATATACACACACATTAACACTAACCAAGCTCAAATAATATGTCTTTAAATCACCCACATTCCAGCATTTTATAGAACCAATACGGTTGAACACAAAGAAATCACAAAAACAATTCATAAACATACCTGCATGAGATGAAAATACAGTAAATATTTGTTGCATTCAACGTAGTGCAAGTTTAATCAGCCTTCAAACAGTCGAACATAGAAAAAATATCAGCAGACACACTTCACAGGCCAACTTTACACTAACATACAACACAACGTGATACTGCATTCACTCGGTTAAACTTTCACTTGTGCAGGAAAAACAGCTTTAAGAGGGAAGATCACATACTCATCTACATTTTAACAAAACCGATCACTTAATTGGTGATTATTTCACTTATAACACTCTTTTGAACAGAAGTACACACAATACATACCTCGCTCTGCTCAGACCTCCCGCAGACTGAAGCTAGAGCGCACACAACACGTCAATGACGTCACGCAAAACTCATAAAAATACAGCAGAAATATAAGGATATTGTAAAATAAAACAAGTTATAATTTAAATCTGATACAAACGCATAATACCCATGCGAATGACATCGATTTTGAAAAATGCAGCCTCAGTTTACACAGAGACTATTTTCAGTAAAGCCCTGAATGTTCGTCATAAATAAAGCATGTTAAAGGTCTGGAGTTTATTCTACATGTGGTGTTTGCATTTGGAAGCTGTTGCTGTGAACCCACATCATGGGGTTCAGGGAGATCTTCATGCAAGTGAAACAGACCATGTGCGAAATCACAACAAATCCATCAGAAAGATGCCAGGAACATTAAGAGCAGCCAAATGAACAATTTGGTACATTCAGAGAAAAATATTTTACGCTAATTTACAAAAGAAATCCTGGACATCTATGAAATAAATGTGGTGGATGACATTATCTTCTCCATGAGGAAGAAAAACACAGTCACAACATGTCAATTTAACAACAATCCAAAAACAGCAGGCAAAATGAACATAACTAACAGACAGAGGTAAAAATATCAGATATGCAGTCCAAACTGGAAAACAAGAATAAGATATTTCAAAAAACAGTAATCCAATAAACAAGCAATGATCATGACACAGAACAGAAACAAGACAATGACATGAACCCTCAACATACGCTGATAAACTGACGATACTTCACCATGGACAAATGAAATAGGAAAGACTTCAATACTAAACAAACAGGAAGTGTGTGTGTGTACAATGAGAGGATGTGATCAGCCAATGAGGTAAAAGGGGCGTCACCTAGTGGTATGTATGAATGTGCATATTGCCCCATTCATTACATTTGTAAATTTAAAGTTGTGAAATGAATCAAATATACTGTTTACATTTTGTAAATGTAAGTAAAATTTTATCTGATTAACTGAAATATTTATATTAGAACTCAAATATTAAGAGTTTATTAAACATTTAATTAACAATTTATATTTATTTAAGTTTATTAAGTATATTTAAAATTATTTATATATTTCCCACTGAAAAAAATCCATTAAATGATATTATTTATTTAACTATTTTGATGTTCACTAAGCCACATTAATTTAGGCTGCAGCTACCCGTCTCGGTATTATTGAGAAAATGAAGAACAACGAGGAGGAGGCACCTGTGGAAAATCCACCTAATTCAAAAGCAGAAGAAAAGGCTTCCCTGGCTGCAAAAGTAATTGAGCCAATGGCCCTTTTTGTGGGAGCGGGTGCCGCAGCTGTCTGTTTCGAGGCAATGCCTCCTACAATAAATCTCTTTGTAAGAGGCGGCGGCTGTGCGGTACTGGGCCTCGTTGTACAGGAGGTCACCGCGGCAGTGATCCAGAAAATGATCTGATGTGTTTTCTTTTTTCTTTTTAGTTTAGTTTTGTTTCTTAAAATAAAAAAATTTATTGTTCAAATAAAAATAAAAAAATATTCAGCCAACCAATCACTTCCTTTGTTACTGGAGCCAAGACGCAAACTCTATTTTGATTGGATGATATTTAACGGTTATTTTCTGAAATGCTTAAATGTAAAAGCACTGTTAATTACCTAAAAATTATATTTAAATTCTCAAGTGACAAATTTCAAGTTGAATCTTTTTAGGGTTTTAGGCAGACAATTTATCATTAAAAGTTGAAAGTCATTATATCACAACAAAAGATTATTTTACCACACATATTAACAATTTATATTTATTTAAGTTTATTAAGTATATTTAAAATTATTTATATATTTCCCACTGAAAAAAATCCATTAAATGATTTTATTAAGTTAATAACTTACAACTATTGTGATGTTCACTAAGCCACATTAATTTTTTTAGATCGAAAAAAAAAGAGCAGAAAATAATTCCTTGGGTGAGTATATCTGAGCTTTGTTTTGGTTATGATGTAATTTGAGTTTGGCTTATAAAGAAAGAGAAGAAAATTAACACAAAGTGGTTGAGCCAGTAGCCACATTAATGGGACTCGGTACCGCAGGTGAGTAATTTACCAAACTAGTACCAAGATTTTACTCAAGTTGCACCATAAGAGGCATCCAATGAGGTTACAAACAAAACATGTGTTACAACATGGACGTATTTACATTTTCACAATACCACAGTTATGGTATCATATAGAATATATTACAATATCATACCTGACAACCTGTATGCATTTTGAGTAGCAGGTACACATTTTGACCTCAAAGTAGGCTTTTGATTTTTCACTCTACACTACACAAAAACCTGGTAAAGCTCCGGAGTACGCAGTAGTCTTATCAAGCAACAGCAGAGTTCAACCAATCATAGCGCTGGATTGATTCCCCCAAAAAGCAAGCTTGAATAAACATGAGGTAAACTACCTGTGCTCATTGACTTTGCCAAAAAACACACGGCCGTTGAGAGACAGAAGGGATAAAGCGGTCAACTGACGAGATTTTCCTAAAAGTCAACAACATTAGACGTAGAGTAAGAACTGAACATTCAGATTTGAGCTTATTTAAGTGAAAAATTTTAAATTACATAAATTCATCATGTTCTTTTTCCTCCACAAGCTGTCCGTTTCAAAGCACTGCCCGCCCCGGTGAACCTTTTTGTTAAACCATATACTATGATAAAAAATACAAAAGTAAAAGGAAATTAATGAATTTGCGCTTTGGAATAATCGTGATTTTGGATTCAGTAGAAGTTTAGTTGGCATCTCTACTGTGTCTTTGTCTAAATTGTCATTGTTCTGTTTCTTTTATCTTTCAGTGAGAGGAGGAGTCAGTGCGGTACTGGGTATGATATCAATGTTTTTCATTCCATTAATCTGTGCTATCAAAGGAAATTACTCACCAGAACATTGTTTCCTGTTGGAATGTTAGGGTACGCTGCAAAGGAGGTCACCGCCGCTGTGATCAAAAAGATTGTTAATAAATAAATGTTTTTTTTGTGATTTTTTGTAATTAAAAAATAAATTGATCAAATTAAAGGAGGACATGAGTAGGAGGTCACCGCCGCAGTGATAAATAAATGTTATAAAAAATAAATGTTTTCTATGTGTATAATTTTTTTTATATTTATATAAAATATTTTTCTAACATAGCTTGCAATATTTTATTATTTTCGTAAACCAAGAGCTCTCGGTGCTCGAGATAGTGTTGCAGTGATTATTAGAAATTATTTATCTGTGCACACATTACGGGCTCTCTCATGCCTCTCGTTGATATTGTGTTATTTGACATACTGTAAAGGTAAAACTCCCAATTAAGAACACATAATTAAGTGCAATCTAACATTATTGTTCACATTTTTCCATGACAGAAAATGAAAAAATTCAATAGCAGAATCATTTGGCCGTACGAGGAGGAGCCTCAAAAGCCGGCGGCAAATCCACCGGTGAGTATGGCAACGTATTTAGTACATTAGGTGCTAATACAAAGTTACTAGTTTCACACAAGGTGAAACACTTAAGCAAACTTGACAGACTTTGAGTGTTTTGCATCAGAATTCTTGATATGGAACCGAGAACATGGGAGGATTGAAAACAAATTCCACTATCAGCGCTCGCCTTTTGTTTTTCATTGAACCCTGTTCTGACAAATCCATATTCTTTAAAATATAAGTCACATGTAATAACACTCAGCGTACTCATTCGATTGCAGGATTATGGAATGATTATTACGAAAGATTGCAAAAAATAAGATCTGTGATTAACAAAGGTTTATGACACGTACATGCAAGATAATCTTTACAAGTTTACACCACATGTATGAAAGAGATGTATAACACCACATGTATGAAACCCAATTACAATTGCCAAAAATAAAAACCTAACGAAGATATACTGGTACTGTAGTTATATGTGTCCTATAGTGTGACATAGCAAAATTAAGAAAACAAAATATTATTATTAATATTAGTATGTATACTGTAATATGAAATAGTATAAGAGAGATTTATCTTCATTGTTGTTTTTTTTCTTAATTTTGACCTAATAAGGAGGATTACTGGCCATATGATGTGGTGAAGGAGACGCCGGCGCCAAATCCACCAGTGAGTATGGAAACCTCTTTTAGCATAATTCAGTTTTGAAGTCAAACTCCAGATATCTCTTCTGTAATTCTTCTGCTTTCTATTTGTTTAACTTGTATGTTGTTTAAGGTTTTTATGTAGTTATATATATATATATATATCTCATTCTACATTTAATATATAGTAATTATATTAGGATTTGAAAATTAAATTTTACCAATTAGTTTTACGTGTTAAAGGTATTATTTTCTTTCTCTTTGTATGTAGTTTAAGGTTGTTTATGCAGTTTAATTTAATAAATTGTGATTTATTTAACCCCAGTTTTTGTTCTCTGGGCAACAAACAATCTATAACACGTGATTTTAGACAATTTCATTCATCATAACATGGTAAGGAGAACGTTATCGTAACGTTACAGGACACGCGCACAGACAGACGCGCTCTCACATTTGAAAAAGAGGTGACTGCTATTGTTGAGGTAAGGTTATTTTAACTTGAGGTTAAGCACTTTTATCTGGATTAAACATAAATCCACTAAAAATGACAATTAAAAATATCAAGACTGTAAATGATCCAATCAATTTATATCAGGACAGAAGGGAACTGTTCGTTTTCCCCTTAAGTCTGAGGGGAAGTGTTCGTTGTTTCTTCGTCGAAACATAGTAAACGGCTATAACATGTATGTGCTGTCTTTTCCGGTAAATACCAGGTTTACATTTCGTACAAACGAATTGTGCGTATTTTTCGTAAGTCTTTAAACGCCGTAAAGACCGTTGGCCGCCATTTGCGCTAATGGAGCGATCATACAAATGCAAGTGAGACGAGCTGTTTGTTTTCACAAGTGCTCAATCCAGTACAAGCGCTCCTGCTATATAATAATCATCAATCGCATCTAACAAGTTTTAGCAGTTAGCCTGGATTTTCTCACGATGCAAGTTACGTATCGTGTTGTGCTCGCTTGAATTGACTGATGCACTGATAATGATTACAGGTTTGATCAAAATGTGTGTCATTAAATAAATAAATTAAGTCTATACAAGTGGTTCCGGTGACCAAAGCACAAGGTTTCTTGCATAATTAAAGTTAATTGTTTGGTCAAGGGGTGTAAATTAGATTTTGACATTGATGGGGACATAAAATTGGTCTACAGAGCTGCATTGTCACTAAAGTGTAGAGCAGTTTATTTTAAGAATTGTTAAATTATAATATTGTTTAAATAAGTCAAGTAGGTTTCTACACTATTTTTCATTGTTGTCACTCACTACAGCAGGATCAGTTTCTGTAGAAAAGGTCCGTGTTTGCCTCAACCTTTTGATAACTGAAAAGGACTTATGGCAAATAGAAATATTACATTTTGTTTTCATTTAGTATAAGAAATAGTTTAGTCTCTCGCAAATGTATTCCACAAAACATTCAAACATCCTGTTGTCCCGCTCCGTACATTAATAACGGAGCGGTTCATAATAGATTCCCGGACCAATAAAGCTAAACGTTGTTATAACACAAATAACACAGAATTCCTTAGACAATGATCAATAACCTAGTCTTCCTCAAGCCGCATGCATTTCAAGCTCTATCATGTGTGAAAACCAGAGCCGCACACATTACAGGCTCTCTCATGCCTCTCATTGATATTGTGTTATTTGACATACTGTAAAGGTAAAACTCCCAATTAAGAACACATAATTAAGTGCAATCTAACATTATTGTTCACATTTTTCCATGACAGAAAATGAATAACAGTGAGGACTTCTGGCCTTACGAGGTGACCGAAGAGCCGGCGGCAAATCCACCAGTGAGTATGGGAACCTCTTTTAGCATAATTCAGTTTTGAAAAGTCAAACTCCAGATATCTCTTCTGTCATTTTGATTTGTCGTATTTGTAATTGGTGTGACAAGTCATAACACGCAATGATGATATCTACAATTTTATTTTGGCTAGTCATGATGTTCATTCGAGATATCTACAACGCTGTTTTGACTAGTCATATTCTTCAGTTCACCTCCATTAGAAAATATTTTCAATATGTATTATATCTACAATGAAATTATGAAATTAAAGATATCTATAATTGATTTATACTATTTTATTCCAATAATCTCATAATATATATTCCTAGTGGTTAGAGCGTTGGGCTTGTGATCAGAAGGTTGCCAGTTTGAATCTCAGTGCCAGCAGGTCATGACTGAGGTGCTTTTTCCAAAGCAACTTACATTGCATTATACTAGGCAGGGCTCGACATTAACGCTTGTCCGGGACAAGTGAATGTTTTGTTTGGGCAAATGAGGGACACTTTTACTTGCCCGACTGGACAAGTAACATAACTTGAAAAATAATTGTGATACGGAAAATCGGTCTGGGCTAAGAATAATACGAATAGGTGCATTAGACAGAGTACCCAGAATCCTGTTATTTCATGTGTCATCTGACGGTTATACGTGAATGAGGTGCACAGCTTAAAATATTACACGAGCGATGGTCCAGGATTTGTCTGAGGATACATGAGGATCTAAACTCATGAACTTCATCAAGAGTTTATTTTACAATTATTTTACTGTTTGAGTGAAGCTATCGTCAGACACACTAAAACTAAAGCGTCTCCCCGACAACACGTTAAATTCAAAGTCCTGTTAACGTGAACACAAAAAAACTTTAGTAATTGCTAAAGGAAATTGTAATAAATTGATAATCTGTGGTAAGGTTCAGAAACACTATTGTATCTATGAATTTTACTTCAGTTTACTGTAGTAACAACTTTATTACTATAAATTTGCTGTAATTTATGTGGACAAATATACGATAACTCTATTGTAAAGTAAAAAATTAAATACACAGAACAGAAGAAAACAAACGTATATGGCACTAATTTATCCATGTGTAATATTAATGTAAATGTAAGTAAAATTTAATCAGATTAACTGAAATATTTATATTAGAACTATTAGAAAAATATTAAGAGTTTATTAAAAATATAATTTGTTAATTGAATGTATTATTTAAGTTTATTTAATGAGAAAATAAGTATGTACATTTTAGAGTAATTAACTGTTGGATTTTTAATCAATTATTTTAATATTTCCCACTGAAAAAAATCCATTAAATGATTTTATTAAGTTATTAACTTACAACTATTGTGATGTTCACTAAGCCAAATTAATTATTTTTTAGATTGAAAAAGCAGATGAATCCTTGGGTGATTATATCTGAGCTTTGTTTTGGTTATTATGTCATTTTAGTTTTATGTGTTAATTTTCTTCTTTTTCTTTACAAGCCTCCAAAGTGATTAAGACAATAGCCACATTTGTGGGAGCGGGTGCAGCAAGAACTTAACATTCAGATTTGAGCTTATTTAAGTTAAATTACGTAAATTCATCATGTTCTTTTTCCTCCCCAAGCTGTCTGTTTCGAGGCAATGCCCATCGCAGTGAACTGGGTATGATATCAATGTTTTTCATTCCATTAATCTGTGCTATCAAAGGAAATTACTCACCAGAACATTGTTTCTCTGTTGGAATGTTAGGGTACGCTGCAAAGGAGGCACCGTGGCTGTGATAGATAAATTGTTTAAAAAATAAATGTTTTTTTTTGTGTGTTTAATTTTTTTATTTAAATAAATAAAAATAAATTGTTCAAATTAAAGGAGGACATGAGTAGTTAATCAAAGTGTAAAACTTGACACTTCCTGTTGCCTGGATGTGGCGCTATAACTTACTGAATTTGACCATGCAGATGTGTTCAGGCCTGGACTATGATCAAACATGTGATGTTTGGGGCAGGTCTGACATTGTATGCCTGAGTTATAACTTCCTGTTTCATGGTGAAATGCAAAACTTTGGAATGACGCCATAGAAACCCCTTTAACAAAAAGTCAATTTAGCATCGCAAACGCCTTAAGACTGAAAATATGATGTTGATCTTATCAGAACTCTAGGAAGAGAACTCCAGGCGTGGGCACATTTTCATGAGTTTGAGCTTGTTTAGGTCTTCAAGATTGTGATTAATTTAAGAGAATAATAACAACGAACGAACAAACGTAAAACAACAGGGCTCTTCAAAAAACAATATGTCCAACATGTTCAAGTTTACACATTAAATGAAATCTCGTATTGGTTATATGGATCTACAGTTCAATTTATTGATATTTTGCCACAGATTGAATGAAAGTCAAATTAAATATGATGTATGAAATTGATACAAGAAATTAGGGCTGTCAACTTTAGTCGTTTAGTCGACTAATCGGTCGATGCCGTCTTGGTCGACTGACATTCTCATTGGTCGACCAGTTGCCTATTTTTTTTAGCCTATGTTTCATCCCCAACTTTAAATACTTTAATTTCGGCTATTTTGTAACAGCGCCACAGTTTAGTGCACAACGTTGAACACTCGGGAACCACGTGTGGCTGCGTGGCTGCACTGCTGCTTCGCGCTCAGTAAGGAATATAGGTAGTTGCTGTATTCATTCAGTTAGAACGCTAGTTGTTTTGGCTTTAGTGGACAAAATGTCCAAGAAATCTAAATCTTTTGTCTGGCTGCATTTTACAAAACAAGATGACAAGACTGTGGAGTGCAAGCTATGCGGCCAAAAGCTAACTTACCATAGCTCAACGACCAATATGGCCTATCACCTAAAAGCGGTAAGCGAGAAATACACGTGTCAGACAGCTTGCTATGGCTAATGTCTTAAACTTTATATAATTTATATATTTTATTGGTTATGTACTAGGCACATCCACAGGCCATGCCACAGGCGTCAGGAAGCACCCAGACGAAACTGGAGTTGGTCCATCCTCTGTCAGCGAAGAGAAAGGAGGACATCACTAAGGGGATTGTACATTACATCGCCCAAGATATGAGGCCAGTCAACACAGTGGAAGGAGAGGGCTTTAAGAACATGTTTAAAATCGTCGAGCCAAAATATACTGTGCCAGCACGGGAGACTGTCATGCGTGCGCTACGTTCGCGGTTTGATGGACTTAAAGTAAATGTAAACCAGTTCCTCCAATCCGCCGAGGCTGTAAGCTTCACAACTGATTTGTGGTCTTCGCTTAGAATGGAGGCATACATGACAGTCACGGCCCATTTTATCGATGCGGACTGGAAAATGAATAGCGTTGTGTTAGAAACAAAGCAGATGGATGAAGCGCACACGGGAGAAAATGTCGCTGCGCGACTCACTCAAGTCGCGGACACGTACCACATTCCACCAGAGAAGCGGGTGTCAGTGGTAACGGACAACGCTGCCAACATGGTACTTTCGGTGGAATTACTGAAAGGATCCGGTCTGTGGCCAGATGTGGAGTTGGTTAGGTGTGCAGGCCACACCCTGCAGCTGTGCGTAAATGCTGCCTTAAAAGAAGACCCGGTGTCGCGCACGGTGGCTGCGGCGCGCCGTCTTGTTGGGCACTTCAAAAAGGGACACAAAGCAAAAACGGGTCTCAAAGAGAAACAGGTGCAGCAAAAAGTTCCTGAGCACGAACTCATCCAGGATGTGGCCACCCGGTGGAATTCCACCTGCTTTATGTTGGAGCGACTGTTGGAGCAGCGCTGGCCCATCACCGCCGTTTTATCGGACCCCAATTACACCAAGAGGAGTGACAGCAGCACTTTGGACATGAAAACAGAGCAGTGGAATATGGCTGAAGACATCACAGACGTTCTTAAGCCCTTTATTACACTGACCGAGCTGTTGTCGGAGGAGACTAACACATCCCTGTCTGCGGCCTTCCCAATGCTTGAGAATCTAAAAAAATGTCATCTTGCCATCACAGATAACGATAGTCCAACAAAGAAGAAGATGAAACTTAAGCTTGTGCAGGAAATAGATAGTCGATGGAAACTCAAAGACCGAGTTGTGACGACAAGCAGCCTGTACATTTTAGCTGCAGTACTGGACCCGCGCTTCAAACAGCTACCTTTTCTTAATGATGAGAAACGGGATGAGGCCTATTCTGAAGTCGTAAAACTTGCACAAAGTTCAAGCCTCTCAGGAGACAGCGCAGAGCAGACAGGGGATGATGAGGACCCGTTGGGAAAAAAACAGAAAACGGCAAAAGAGAAGGAGATAGCAATGCTTCTTTGTGGACATGGTGCAGAGGATGACCCTGATGAGCCAAGCGCACAAAGATCCTCTTGCGACGAAATGAAAGATTATCTTCAGGACAGAAGTAAAGTGGACACTGCTGGGCCACTTGCGTGGTGGAAAAATAATGAGGAGAGATATCCACGACTTGCTCGGGCAGCCAAACGCCTGCTCTGCATCCCTGCAACCTCCACTCCTGCAGAGCGCATATTTTCCAAAGCAGGGTTTATTGTTAACAAGTCGAGGAGCTGTCTTTTACCCAAGAATGTGGACATGTTAGTGTTTTTGGCCCACAACATAAAAAAGGTGGACTAGACCTGCAGATATGTAAGTAGCCTTAACGGCTTTATTATCCTGACTCAGATTGTGTTTTCTTATGTTTTTGTTTTTATTTGTACACTTGACTCGTTTGAAAATAGCCTAAATAATGTAACAAAACGAAAATAAACCTGCATGCCTTCATACTATATAGCCTGTTATTATTAGGATTGTTTCACTTTAATTAATCACTTAATTTTCAAATAATTGTATTATTATTATAGTTTTATGTATTATTGATGTGTTTTCGTTGTTGTTTTATAAATGTTCTATGACTATTGTTTAATAAATGTTCAATCAAAATGCAAAACATCGCGTCTTTTTTTTTTTTTTTTTTTTTTTTTTTAGTCGACTGATCGCTGCGCAGGACAGGACTTTGGTCGACTAAGCATTTCTTTGGTTGACTACAGCCCTACAAGAAATATCTGCTTCCATTGACAAAATCTATAAACTTTGGAAAGTCTCGAGTCTCAATCAATGTCCGTTTGACCTGACGGTTCCACCTTTCTGCTGCCCAATCTGGTAATTTGTTGTAAGTTTTTGATTTTCATCACAGTCATTAAGTGTCTCAAGCCCTTTAACATGAGGAATAGCTTCATGACTTCATGCCTTCAAGAAGTCAGAGAATTCTCTGAAACCTTCAGCGTCCTTGGAGGAAAACAAGCCAAATGGCTTAAGATTCAGTCTAAGCGCCTTCTGTACAACAAATGGCCGACCATACCGTTGGATCAGCTTGTTCCATTTATCCTTATAAGCCTTATCATCATTCCTGTAGAAGATGCCATCAAGGCACTTATGTGCTGGCCCACCAACATTCCTTTTTAAATAGTGCAGCTTGTCAGCAAAAGAGCCTTAATATCATAAGGGTTCAAGCGCGTAGCAGGGGCGAAAATAAGGCTTTTGGAGTGCATAAACAATTGTGTATCACGTGATATTTGACATACCCAAACTATTGATATCTTATGATTGCTCTCCGCATTCTGAACAACTTTGCCTCTGGAACCACTTCTGACGATCGAATGGTTTGCGAGTTGTCACATATAATGTCAAAAACCTACTTTCGTGAACTAGTCCTCGGCTTTCCAACTGACCGACCGATCGAACCAAACCAATGCAGATGCCTTTCAGTGTGAGATTGTAAATAATTATTGAAAAAAACAATTGTCTTTATAAATCGCGGTATTTTATCTCGGCTTAGAACTCGGCTCAGCCAATCAGAATCACGGACCAGAACTGACCGTTTTATAAACACTAATAAATACACATTTGCAGTCTAATTGTACTTCCGTTATACCATAAAGAGTGTGACAATAAATTACACTTTTAGCCTACAGGCTAATTTAATACCCTATTGTAGCACACGGCTCAGTTTCTAGATCTATGGGCCAGACTCAGAAGATTTCCGCATCAACTCACTAAAGAAAAACTAGCAAAACGTATAGTAATAATCTATTCAACTAAATAAATAAATAAAAAATCACTCAGATTACTGGGCTGCGATTAATTAAATAAAAGTTAAATGTATTCTCACTTTGTTGGTTGTTAAGATATTATATAAATGAAATAAAATACACAAATGACAAAAATAGACAGTATCTCAATGAAATGACATACACAATCAAAATGTCCCGATGTCAATTTCAATGTTTCAAGTTCAATTTCAACAGTTGTTGTCTCAAGTTCAAGAAAAGGAAATAAGAATGTTCATTCTCAACTGAAACAGTTCAGTCCTTGAAGAGGGAAAAACTTAAATGCTCGTCTTCGGGAAATCCAGTTAAATCTAAAAAAGGAAAAAATAATGTAATGTGTGTAGTTGTGTCCTACCCACTCACAAATTCGCACAACCGTTTTTACAGACTTCCAGGAACAGAATGATGGCTCGCGCTCGCCAGTCCAACCAGGGATAAGAAATCCACAGCAGGACAGAAATCTAAATACACCAAACAAAACAAACCCGGCCTTAAAAACAAAGCCAAACACAATTATTAGTGTATCATTCAAATAAACATTTTTAACAATCAGTATGACTCTTCAATCATTAAAATACATACGCATGCTAATCACCACGTGCTTGATTAACACAAATCTATATGCAGAGCTAGCAAGCTAGCACCGCATGGCACACACTTCACATTATAGAAAAACTCACAATCTCAACACCTCTGCAGTATTTAACGTCACTACATACAATCACATAGTATATTTTAACACATTTTCGTATTATTACTCACTTTCCCGATGTATCGTTTACATTACAATTACAAAATCCAGATTCTCATTAATTAAACACTTCTCATAAATGAAATATTACTCACCGAGGAGAAATAAAGATCAAGGAACAAAAGAAAGCAAATCTCCAAAGAAACGCTTCGATATTTCTGTCATCTCTTCAGTTTCTGCTACGGCGCGTTCAGTCTTCACGAGGCGCTTCTCACACGGTGGCCTGTAGTCAATATATATAGACTTATCGCGCAATATATGGAAATGCGTCGATCATTTTTGGTGCTGCGATATATTGCGATTGAGTTTTATAAGAATTATTATATTATTCTTAACATAAAAGTAAATGTCACCAACATTTGACTCGATGGCGCTGCGTCGTCTGGTCTCTGTGGCTTCAGGCAGCGCGTCTATCGAAGAGAAGTGAAGCCACTGCGTTGTAAAGTGTTTCATGGCAACTACAGACAGTAGGAAGAACAAGTCCCAATGGATTTGGTTTTAAAGCCGCAATCTTCAGCTCCGCTGTGGGAACATTTTGGCTTTAAGCAGAATGAGAGCGGAGAGCCAATTAACGTGAACGAGTCAGGGGTGCTTCTCAATATCCCTCCTCGCTCCTCCATCCTATGACCCGGAAACCGATCGAGCTCAGCCATATTGAAGGACATCTCAATTCTCTAATTGCACCGGGAGGAGTCGAGGATCGAGGAGGCTTCCTGAGGAGTCATGAGAGAGGATACACAGGTTTATCCTATGCGGTAGTTTTTTATTGCCTAAACGTGACGCACACGTATAAATTCTCCTCCCACTTCACATCTGCTCCAAGTGCTAACCATGGCAGAACATTCAAACACACATAAAAGTATTGAGCATAAAGTTATTGTAAATGTGTGTTCTTGCCACAGTTTTTAATTATTATAATCATTATCATTATTGTTTACATGTACAAGACACAATGTATGTGAAATCACAACAACAATAATTCATTAATAATAACTGGTAAAAAAATAAGAACAAATGTGGTATTTTGTGGAGGTTGAAACGGTTACAATATAAATAATTATATCTTATGTTCAAGAATCCCGATGTGCAAGCTAAATCCAGCGGTGTACAGTCATCATTAGTTGACGACGCTTTGAAGTGACGCTAAAGAGCGAGGATATATCATTTCACTTGCTTCGATTCCTCCGTCCTTGCGTCTTTTCCTTGCTTCCTTCTCTCGCATCCTGAAGAGGTGGAGCTAAGACACGAGGAAAGGAAGCGAGGACGCACAAATAAGAAATGAGAAGCGCCCAGGATGTCGACTTTGTTTAAAAAGAGTGACGACACAACTAACCTAAAAGCTCACCAAACATATAACCAGTGCCTGCCCGAGCCTCTTGGGGGCCCTAAGCAGAATTTGATTTGGGGGCCCCCCTCCCACCACGCAGAGTCACCATTTGCTTGAAGATTATTGACATAAATGTCATGCTATAATGTAACATTATAAATGTATATAGTGAGGTTATGTATTAATACAAAATAAATAATACAAAATCGATACTTAAATAAAATACTTTACTCTTAAACTTCTGAATACAAACTGTCACAAAACATGAAATAAATAATTTGCAATCTTAAAAATAAAACAAAAATAGACAAACATTAATATAATCAAAAATAGAATGTTTTGTGTTCATGAGAAATGTGCAATATTACTATTTGTGTATACTGTTTGTAAATAGTAACGCTTGCTGTTGTCACGTGATGAGATGTGACTTACGTACGTAATGACGCACGAAAGAAGAAGAAAGTTGAGTAAAGAAAGTTACGGATTCACTACTCGTGTTGCCTGGATTATTCTTAAATGATCTTTACAATACCACAGAATGTTACAAAAAATAGATACTTAAATAATGAAAGCAAACATAAGAACAGCAAGCGGTTCAACAATGACAATTGTACAACAATGACCTCAAAATCGCATAACTGCAGCCTATAAATATGAGGATAGCCCTGCTACAACACTCGCCACCATATTAATAAAATTGAAGTCTATTTTCATCACAGAAGTCTCCCCACGGTATAGGTATATTTTCTAACGTTCACTTCAACACACACAGCAATGCTAGCTGGCATCGCTTTCACCGAGAAGGTTAAGTTCCCCTTCGGCTGTTTTCACCAACTTAAACTGATATATATATATATATATATGATATATATGAACTACACCGAGATAAATGTATATTAATAATGCGAGACATTTTACTTTTGATGGCGGGGACGTTTACGTTAGCTCTGGTGATGGCTTATAAAAGATCATGGTACCTGAAGTGACGTGAGCAAACTTTGTGCTACCGCTATTTTTCTCATTTTCTGTCCTTTTCTTCTTTCTCTTTTCGGCACCAGAGGATACATCCTTTTTTGTTACATGGCTTACCATTTATTACAGTGACGCGCACTTGCGCACCGGCGCTAATTGTCAATGCACGCGAGATGTCTATTGCGCATGACTCAAACGCTAGCAGACACAGCAGCAGTTGTCGGGAAATCAGAATTTTCTTGTCTTGAATTATTCATTTATTTATTCATTCATATTCATTCGTTCATTCATTTATATCACTTGTTTAAGTTATTTAATTGTAAAAATAAATAAATAAAATAAACGATTGAGGGGCCCCCTGGTGGTCAGGGGGCCCCAAGCAGCCGCTTAGTTTGCTTATGCCTCGGGCCGGCCCTGCATATAACCATCCTATCCATTTAGTCAATTATCCGTTACAGATGCATTTGACCGTCAGTGCAAATACAAACGTGACAGCGTGAAATGGCGCACACTCACGGATAGCGTAACTCTGTATTTCTTTCTCGGAATCTGGCTGACAATTAAAAATACATTTGCAGATATGGCCTGTTGAGGCATCTGTGCCTCTTTGAGACGCTGTAAGTCTAAACCGACTTTGTAAAAAATATAACTTTGTTTTGTTCTACTTTTTTCAACAAGGGTGTATTAATTGTTATTTATTTGGTTTTCTTTAATTAAGATTTTTAGACAATGTCTAAATATTCGTAAGAATAAAACGTTCTTTGTTCTTTGAAAGAGTGTACTTGCATTTGTATGCAATTATATTGTAATACTGTCATTATATAATCAGTAGTCTTAAAATGGCAATAAAATCGCTTATCACAATAGATTTTGGTGCAATATATCGCACAACAAAAGGTAGTTATCGCGACAGGCCTACACACGCGAGCTCTCTAAAGAACTGCTAACTCATACATCTACTATGCTTGTTCATTTACCGCTAAATGATCACTGTTCATTCTCTCTTAACTCATTAATTCGATTTAATATCACTCTCGTGTTGTTCACAATCTCTCGTCTGAGACGGTTGCCAACTCCTCAGTAAGGAAAGTTGCTATTGGCTGTCCTAAAAGTCGCTAGAAGTCGCCAAATGATGTCATCACATACTTGATGACATCGCATAATTGACCATGTGCATTGTGCATGTAATTGTGATGGACGCTGTCAGTACACGATCCGTTCCACCTGCACGATCCGTTCTGAGCATGTGCGTAATTACGTTTTAGAAAACGTCATGGTTTTCCTACACTATTGGCACCACGCAGGCGATGAAACATTTAACGGCCAGGCGGCACAACTGGCGGCATATTTTTGTTTTGTAGGCTAAGCGAGTCTGTTTTTATGTTTTTAAATGTTGCTTACGTTACCATTACGATGCGTTTATGTGGTTGCCAATCCAAAACAATAGAGTTGTTACATGAACATAGATGATATTTGTTACATGTGGAATAAAGTATTTTTATCGACTGCAAATCTTCAGTTTCCTCAAAACTCCATTTTGCTATTCATTGCTGTATCATGTCTATTTACCTTACCGTGTTTCGATCTGAGGTCAGTAGTATTGTCAATTTTTTTTTATTAAAATCTGATAATACAAGTTAACTTTAAATGTAGTAATTTATTAGAATGGGTCTATATGGGCTAATATATCCATCCATTTAATCTAAATTAGTAAAATAATCCCTTCAATGGCGTTTACAGAAGCCAATAAGGAACATAACACGTATGTCTAACTAGACTATTAATTTACATGAAGAAAGAACTACAAACTACAAAGTCAGGGGAAACATTACAGAATTTCAAACTGACTTGACAGAACGCATAGTGAAATGAGACCAGGTGGACAGCAGCGAAGTAAATTGAGTATCATTGTGAGGGTTCTTCCACAAATTTTCAGGAGGCATTCATATAATGTACCATAGTGGTTCTTTATTAACCGCCAACTCATGCACTATCCACCGGTGCACACAAAAACAGAACAAAATAAAATTGGAAGGACAAGATCTAACAGTGGAACCCTCCACATTGGGCTCTGGGTCTCAGATGTTTCTCACAGGAGCCCTCACCAGAACTAACTCCCCACCGAAAATTCAACCCTATTTGAACACATGGGCTAAACCATTTGCTAATTGCATGGGTCTCAGTTCAGAAAATAAACTCAATAAAAATATATAATATACACAAACCAAACCCCACATACATGGAATCACATGCAACAAAGCAAATAGTTACAATAAACACAAGAATGAATTCTAACAGAGAAGTTTAAATGAACACTCCCCACCCATAGGGTAGTACCAACTACATTTCCCATAATGCCTGCCCCAGGATATAATGGTGATCAGGAAATGCCGCGCCCTTTAATAGCCAACCTTTGTTCCATGCTGCAGCCACAGAACCAGGCGGGACCACGGGTAAGATACATAACTGTTTAAACTATTAAATAAATATCTAAATAAAGAATATTAACCCCGTATCTGTGTAGTGATTTATTCAAACACTAGCGTGCACTCTAGTACTGAAATGTTGTCCCACTAGCAACATGCAATTTACACAATACTTTTGGGTGTATATTAACGAAAAAAAAAAAAAAATTGTATAAACACACAGAAACCAAATATTAAAGACAAAAACCCAATTTCTCCTTAAGAAATAATATATAAAGGAAACTTTGATCAATTGACCTAAATAAGTGTGGTCTTCGCCATCACAATCGTATTTTATTAAACAGTGAAAAATATAAACAAAGTAAAACAGACACTCTGGGGAGTTTAGTTCTTTCTTCTTCGTTTTTTATTATATTTTTGACTTTGTTTTTAACCCACAACAAGACATTGCAAAACATGAACATTTTTAACAGTAAAAATGTTTTGTATACAATTTATTTTCCTTGTTTGGTTTTTAACCTTATGATTCACCTTATGGTTTATAGTAAAATAAGAACATTTTTAACCATAACATTTAAAAACGAAACGCTTAGTCTAAATTGTGTTCATCTAGATTGTGTGAGCAAACTAGTTTGTCTTATGTCACAGAGAGGCACACACACAGTGGACGAGAGTAAAGTGACTGAGGTTGTGTGAGGATTTATTTCTCTGCGGTGATTTAATTAGTTTAGACAAAGAACATTTTATATTTCATGCTGAATTGTAAACCCGGGCAGGATCAGCCGGCGGCGGCTTTCTGCGCATGCGCGCCATCATTTGCAGTCTGGACGCGGAGGGGTGAACATCTCCTGCTCTGACTGCAGCTGGGGGAGGGGCTGCTTCACGAGGACTGAGCCGCCTGTGAGTGCTTTGGTGCGGGCGCGCGGCTCACGGCAGCACCGCTGCTCGTTGTGAAGAGTAAGAACGATATGTGCTTTCACTTCAGAGAGTCTCCAAAAGTCTCCAATAACATCAGAAAAGTCGTTAGATTTGTCGCTTTTTTGAAAATGTGTCGCTTGAGGGGTCTGAATACTCGCTAAATATAGCGACAAACGCGCTAAATTGGCAACACTTGACTGTCGTCTCGTCTCAGCTTGATGTCCGATCCTTCTGGAAACTTTTCCTCTACCGGTGCGAAGCTAACCTTTCCCCTCACCAGTCAGAAATCAATTCAAAAACTATTTTCTATTGTTTTAATTATAACAAAATACATTTTATTTCCGTTTTTCTATTTTCCTTTTTAGTTTCATAGCGATATGAATAAACCAATTCTAATTAATACCAGTGACCCTCAATTAATGTACTGGGTTACACTATACTTACGGTTCTGCCCACGCCTGGAGTTCTCTTCCTAGAGTTCTGATAAGATCAACATCATATTTTCAGTCTTAAGGCGTTTGAGATGCTAAATTGACTTTTTGTTAAAGGGGTTTCCATGGCGTCATTCCAAAGTTTTGCATTTCACCATGAAACAGGAAGTTATAACTCAGGCATACAATGTCAGACCTGCCCCAAACATCACATGTGTGATCATAGTCCCGGCCTGAGCATCTGCATGGTAATATTCAGTTAGTTATAGCGCCACATCCAGGCAACAGGAAGTGTCAAGTTTTACACTTTGATTAACTACTCATGTCCTCCTTTAATTTGAACAATTTTAATTTATTTAAATAAAAATATTAAAACACTGAACACAAAAAAAAACATTTTTTATAACATTTATCGATCACTGCGGCGGTGACCTCCTTTGCAGCGTAGCCTAACATTCCAACAGAGAAACAATGTTCTGGTGAGTAATTTCCTTTGATAGCACAGATTAATGGAATGAAAAACATTAATATCATACCCAGTAGCGCACTTGCTCCTCCTCTTACTGAAAAATAAAACAACAATGACAATTTAGACAAAGACACAGTAGAGATGTCAACTAAACTTCTCCTGAATCCAAAATCAGGATTATTCCAAAGCGTAAATTCATTCATTTCCTTTCACTTTTGTATTTTTGATCATAGTATATGGCTTACCAAACAGATTCACTGTTGGAGGCATTGCCCCGAAACAGACAGCTTGAGGAGGAAAAAGAAAACGATGAATTTACATAATTTAACATATTTCACTTAAATAAGCTCAAATCTGAATGTTCAGTTCTTACTCTACGTCTAATGTTGTTGACTTTTAGGATGCAATACATCAAGTGCAGTTTATTTGGATGAACACAAAGCTACAACACAACGACCAATGTCAAAGTGGAACTGTCTTGTTGCCTTATTTTCAATGAATGAAAAGATATTAAACTGCATGTAAATTAACATCTTAACGTGAATAGAATGTTTTGTTAGCGTGTCTATTACCTTTGTGTTACATAAATATTCAATCAACTATCAAAAACTGATCTTTATTTGAAAGTTTAAACTCAACATTCATGTTAGGAACTTGCAATCAATAAAATGTCCATATATGGAGTTCAAATTAAGATGTTAATAAGACACTGTATTAATACATCACAGATGACTTTCTATTCACAAAGGGTCTTCCACACTTATAGAGCAAAGACTGAGCCAATTCATATCTGCCAGAGGTGTGCAGTGATGCTTCACATTTACTTCACTAACTTTTGGGAAAGTATGTTTCTGTCCATTTACAAACTCTGTGGTGTGTTAAAATCTTTCCAGATAAGTATATTGCAGATCTGCCAACCTCGGATCTTGTTTTTTAAATACTATCAGTGTGACGGGACACAGGGTTTGAGGGGGGGTCAATATACTCACATTATTCAACATATAAATTGGTAAAAAATGTGAATAAAACAATGCAGTCACATTTTTCAGAATAGCTCAAAGAAATAACATGACAACGCATGAATAATCTATGAATATATTTAGAATATTTGAGCACAATGGCACCCCCTTGCGCATCTAAGATACATCTAAGGCCAGAAGTGGTGCAAAATCTCGTCAGTTGAGCGCTTTATCCCTTCTGTCTCTCAACTGCAGTGTGTTTTTGGCAAAGTCAATGAGCAAAGGTAGTTTAGATGGTTAGCATAAAGGTTTATTGAGACTTGAAACACAAAGGATTTAGTGACAGCCTAGCAAAGAGCGCAACTGAACGAGTTGAAGTTGCATTGACAACAGAGTCTACCACCATCACAGAACACGATGTGTCATGATTCCGTTATCATTATTTTTATTAATAGAAATCTTTAAAAATAACAATATTATATCAGACAAAAGACCACACAAAGAGGAAGAGAAAGAAGAAGAAAAGGCGAAAGAAAATATGTATTTCTCCTCCTCCCTATAAATACAAAATAAACTAAAGGAAAAGAGCATCCTTAAAAACACTGAATGGTTAAAAACAGGCGGGATATTAAGTTGAAAAAACGTGTGCAAACATTTAAACAACTTGACATTTTTTTGGTTGTTTAGTCTAACAAAATAAATTGCAGTTAAGTGCAGATTTGATAAACTTTTGTTTATTGTCGTACACAGCCTTTTATTTATTTATTTATTATTTAGAACATGTAAATAACATTACAGAAAAAACAGGCATGAGTAACATAAACTCCCAAGATGATTAAAGAAAAAATATAAAATAAAATAAATGAAAGTAAAAAGAGACATTCACAATACGCCGAATACAGATTCATAATATCTTACAATAGACATAGCTTTTGAGTTTTTAACAATTTTATGAGACTTCATTAACAGAATGAGTTCGTTAGAGAAAACCTTGTGTAAAGGAGGAGATTTTGACAATCTACATTTATGAATAAAAAATTTGCCATTCAAGATGACGACATTTTGAATATTTTTATCATCATTCTGAAAATAGCAAATAATTTCTTTCACATTCAGTGATATCGTTAGATTAATTTTTGTCGTGCACAGCCTTTATTTTGAAAACGTTTCCTGGTGACGACACATTATCCCGCCTCCCGCTATTGATTGGCTCCTAGAGGCCTTTGTGGTTTAATAATAGAAGCTACAACTTTTTTACGACTTATTATTTTTGGAGTTTGCTATATTTGCTGCCTGCTGCGTAAAATTGTGTTAATGATGAGCCAAGAAATGGTTTTCTACAGGTAGGAAATATTTACTATACACGTTTCTATTGTTTCTGACAAACCAAACGCTATTTTGAACAAACACTACAATACACTAACGTTTATTATAACTCTAATGTTTTCCTTTGACGATCGTTGTTATATTTTTAGGGAAACAATAGCAGCCTTAAAACACATCTCAAGTTATTTGGTCATGATGTGAAAATCACTTGCCACTAGGTGGCGGTAAATAACTGTTTGTTATCTTACGATGGCGCAACATTCATCACAAAACAAACTGTTTGTTTCGTCTAGTAGTTGAATAAACCAGTGATGTTCTATAGAAGGTCTTATATCTTAACGGGTATTTATTTATAACTCCACGGATTTGATTTTTCTTGCAGAGGGGACAAACATAAACCCATCTGTAGGAGCCATGTAATGGGAAAGTCATGTGACCTAATGATAATGGGGTGTCATTAATTTAGTGGGGTTAAAACACCTGTTGTGTGTGTGTGTTCACATGGAAGAATGGGGATGAGTGCAGGAGCACATATTTTGTTGACCGTACAAACCTGAGCAAAATAAACCAACATACAAGCCTCAAGACGTGTCACAGAAGTTATTCCTGCACTCAGCTCCTTAGCGGTTTCTGGATTGTTTTTCTTTTGTGCCGCTACACCATCTGTAAAATTATAATTGTATTGTGTTTAGCAATGATGTATTTTTGTCATTGTCTGTGCATTGCACATAGAGTGATTCTCTTAAGACTTATGTGGACAGGTCTGATTTGGATGGATTTTGGTTCAAAGGTTTGTGATGACATAAGGCTTGAGTAGGATGAAAGAATCATTTTTGGGTGACATCTTTCTCGATAATGACTATTTTTAACGTGGCATTGCACTTCCACCACCCTTATAATGTTTAACTCCTCCAAATCTTTTTTTACATAAAGCATGAAATATCTAATTAACTGATATTGTATCACGTTGTTCATCTTTTTAAAATGAGTGTAAACAGACAAACAGCTTTTCAATGGAAACTGGTCACTTCACGCCTGGTTAGGACATTGTGTAGGGTCCTGGTGTAACTGGATTGTTCTGATTCTCATATTTCCCGTTTCATTTTAAGCAGTAGATGATGGATGCCGATGAGGTGTGGAGTGTTGGCTCCCTCTCATTTTGGCAGAAAGGAGCCGTCCAAATAATGCAGCGCTGAAATGAAAATCAATGCCGGAGGAAATGAAACAAGCTGAAACATACATGAAGTCTTTTTGGAGGTAGAAAGTGCAGAATTACTATTTTAAGGAAAATTGTCAAGTGATCTGTCTGGCATCATCAAATATTAAGTAGCTATCACTCATACATGATCAACATCATGCGACCCTTTCAAATGTCTCCATGAAAAATAACCACAGATGGTTGGTCGACATCGATATAGGATGTAGCGTGATGTGATGAGGACCACAGGTTAAGAGCTTATTCAAATAAAATAGCCCCTGTTCCCCTCGGCTCTTCCTGTTTGATGTGTGAAATATGAGTGAAAGTGAAAGTGACCTATTTGTCAGTTATGGTGAACCATACCTGAAATGTGACCTCTGCATTTAACCCATCCAGAGAGTAGTGAACACACGCACAGCAAGTGGTGAACACACGTACACCCGGAGCAGTGGGCAGCTATCACTGCAGCGCCCGGGGAGCAAGTAGGGGTAAGGTGCCTTGCTCAAAGGCACCTCAGTCGTTACCTGCCGGCCCTGAGGATCGAACTGGCAACTTTCTGGTCAGGAGTCCGACTCTCTAACCATTAGGCCACGACTGCCCTATATGTGTTTTGGCCTTGGTCCAGCATTGATGTAACAGGATTACGAGCACATCCACAACTCATCGTTCTCTGTAACGCCAGAGACAGTTCTGTAACGCCAGAGACCGCTCTAACATAGTTACATTAATGCCATTATTGTTGTGAGATTACTGTTTTAAGCTTTGGGTGGCAGTTCATTGATGTGCTGGAGAAGGTTTGATGAATTGGCCCTTTGCTCTGTTCTGGTATCGAGGGACACTGTGGATCTCTCTTGATGTCAATCTGTTGTCACACTGAAATGAATGACTGGGGCATAAATGTTAAGGACACACACATGATGACATGACCGGCTTGAATTCAACAGCACATAATGTGAAATTATATTCACACGTCGTAGGAAAGAAAAACACCTCCAACCTCCAACACCTGTGAGCAGTGGTGAGTCGTTACTATAGTTTATATAGATCTTGTATTGTTTCAGAGGCCAATAAAATCCTGTCAAAAATAAAGAGAATAATTCAGCTCTGGGCTGTTAATGATATACTGTACTGGATGAGGACAGCCAGAGTGACCGAGTGGCCTTTAAAATGAAATGACAGTGACACAGATGTTCAGATAAAGCCATGACGATTTTCTCTTTAAAGAGCACAGAATATTCTAAAAAAGCAAATCTTTACAGCAAACTGAAATAAATGCAATGAAATCATATTTTTAAGTGGTGCTTGCTTAATCCTCAACACTTGAAGTAAATCAAAATCAAAACGAAATGTCACAGGAACAAGAATAGAATTTATTTGAGAAAATTGAATTAATTCAATTTAATTCACAGCTTTACAGGAAATGCATATTTATTAGGTGATATAAGAAAATACAGATACAGTTTATTATTTAAAGTTTGCAAAATGATGTGGATTTTAAAGCAATGATAAAGTGATTTTTGAGATTACCATATTTGTAGGTCATCTGAAGTTTTCATAAGAGTCTGGACGTAAACTGGAGCGGTTTCAATGATCTCTAGTTTCCTCAGGATGGGCAGCCGAGGTAGAAACAGATAAACAGATGAAAAATGGTCAGCGTAGCTGATGTTCTTAACATTTCATGCAAAGATATCATTAACATGTAATCTGATCGAGACACGTTATGTGAAAGTTTGACTAAAGAGATGTGTCTTTACGTTATATTCAACAGGAAAAGTGTCCCAGACAGGTGCCAGAAGTGAAAACGCTTTACCGCCTTAAGTGGATGTGACTAGAAGGACTACCAAAGAGCACGAGGAGTTATGTGATCTTAATGAGCGAGATGGACTGTAGCGTGTTAGAAGTTCGGTTCGGCATCCTGAAAAAGGGTTCATGCGAATAAATGGGAGATGGAAACGCATTTGCTGAATAAATTCCTCCAAAATGTCATGTAACTGGCTAGTCAGGTTACACCATCTCATACTGCAGAGGACTGATCTTGTTACACAGCATTAGAAACGTTGTTATGGTAATTCTTAAATGCCCGAGCATGTATTTCCTAAACAGCAGGTATCCACTAAAGCACTGCATTTATTGTGTTTCGTAATCGTCTGCTTGCACAAGTATTATTATATATGAAAATTATTATAATCAGTGACTTCTCTTACATTTCTTACTGTTTCCATCACCTTAACACATATTTGCACAAAGATTTTGAACTTTGATAAATATGAGATTATCTTTACATGACCGTTTCCATTTACTTTTTTATGTGCATTTTCAAAACATCCAAATTGTTGGATAGAAAACCCCTCAGATATTGCAAATTCCATTACTTCTCACCACCACACTAACTTGCCGGATCTGCCACACCCTCCAACCACTTGGAATCTTGAAATTAAGCACTGTTTCAGATCATATTTATCTGACCGATATTAGTTTGTTCCTTTAAATGGGGAATCATCAAAACAAATGCCAGTAAACTGGATAACCTCAAGGATCGGTTTTAGGACCCTTGTTATTCTCTATATACATGCCGCCCCTAGGTAACATTATTGGAAAACACGGAATTAGTTCCCTTTCTGTCGGTCTCTCGACGTTGTGTCGAGACTGACAGATGGGGTTTGACTTGAGAACCTATCATCTTCTGACTATTTTGAAAAGGCCAATGAAATTGGCGAATGAAATTTGCATGCCGGACTCCGCCCCCGGATATCCGGGTATAAAAGGGAGACGGCGTGCTGCATTCATTCACCTTTTGTTCTTCGGAGCCTTCGCATCTGATGACGATCCTTCTAAAAGAGCTGATTTCTCGACGTGGTGCAGCGGACTGTCCCTCATCAGTGACTTCCCCTGGCGTCTCAGCGGTTCCGGAGGTGTTTTTTTCTCTAAAAGAGCAAATTTCTACAGCGCAGCATGTCTCGCTGTCCTCACGGGTGCAACACACTCATTGAGGAGGGGGAGGGACACGATGTCTGCTCGCGTGTTTGGGGGTCCAACACGCTGACGCAGCCGTTGTGGATATATCCTGCCCTGCGGGCGGATGGCTATTCAGACGTTGCGTCACGGGTGGCTGTGTTCTTTTAAGAGCCTGCCACCACCTCGTTTGCTTCCCGTCCTGTGACCGCGGTGGCTCCGTCAGCGACGGCGAGCAGCGTGGGTGACATGGGGATTTCCGTGAGCGTTAATCCGTCAGCCACCGGCTCGCGGACCGTTCATGCCCCGTCTCGCTCGTCTGGCCACTCCCCTAAAGACGGCGCTTCGCCGTCTTGCTCCTTTTCCCACGTACTCGGACACGATGCGTGACGAAAATGAGATGTCCCTTGCAGCATCGGAGGGTGACGTACTGGCTTCCGTCCCGGATGATTCCTTTGAGCCCCCTCCCCCGGGAGGTTGAGCTCGGGATGAAACGGACGTCAAAAAGTCGGCCATGCGCTCTCGGGCTGCCGCGAGCATTCGGAGGCGATGCACAGCACCGCCCACCCGGCGCTCGCGGCTGGACGATTGGTCATCGGGGCGGGGCGCGACTCTAAGCCGCGCCCAGCCCCGGTGCCTTTTTTGTCCCCGAGGTGCATGAGGAGCTCGGTAAGATTGGGAACGCCCCCTTTTCGGCGCATTTTCTGTCAGACTGACTCTGTCACTTTCTCTTCCCTCGATGGGGGGGCGGCTAGGGGCTACGTCGACGTACCCCTGGTGGCGCGTGACGTCGCGGTGCACTTGTGCTGTAGACGCCGGCCACCTGGGGGGGCCGACCTAGCCTCCCGTCCGCGGCTTGTGGGTTCTCGGCACCCCGGTGCCGGGAGCTTGCAGTGCCGTGGACCACGCTGCCCTCGCTCTTCACACCATGGCCGTCCTGCAGGCCATCAGTGAAAGAGTTACAGGAGGGAAGACCGACCCAAAGGTAATGCAGGAACTCTGCGCCACCACCGACCTCGCCCTCCGGGGTGACGAAGGTGGTGGCGCAGGCCCTGGGTCGGACGATGTCCACGATGGTGGTCCAGGAGAGGCACCTCTGGCTCAATCTTGCCCAGATTCGGGACTCCGAGAAGGTCCGCTTTCTCGATGCTCCCATTTCGCAGGGTGGGCTGTTTGGTGAGCCCCGCTGCGGGCCGGCCGCCTTTCGGCTGTCGAGGTCCCGTGCGGGGTCTGCTCCTGAACAGCCCCGGCCACCTTTGTCGTCGTCGGCCGTTCCTACGGTTCGCTTTCGAGGGACGGGCATATCAGTACAGGGTCCTCCCATTCGGCCTGTCTCCACGGGCCTTTACGAAAGTCGTGGAAGCCGCCCTCGCTCCCCTCAGGGAGAGCGGTGTGCGGGTTCTCAAATTTCTCGACGACTGGCTTATCTTTGCACACTCGTGAGATCTGTTGTGTACACACAGGGACTTGGTGTTCCGGCACTGGGATTACGGGTCAACCGAGAGAAGAGCCAGCTCTCCCGGGTGCAGAGCTCCCATTTTTCTCGGTATGGAACTCGACTCTGTCTCCATGACGGCATGACTCACCCTAGAGCGTGCACAGTCAGTGCTGAACTGTTTGAGCCTTCTCAGACAGCAACCAGCGGTCCCCCTGAAATTATTTCAGAGGCTCCTGGGGCACATGGCATCCTCGGCGGGGGTGGCCCCCCCTCAGGTTGATGCACATGAGACCGCTCCAGCACTGGCTACAGAGACGAGTTCCCTGGAGAGCGTGGCACACAGGCAGCAGGCGTATCGTCATCACGCCTCTCTGCCGTCGCATCCTAACCCCCGGGTCCTTTTTGACCTGTTTTTACGGGCCGGAGACCCTCTTGGGCAGGTCTCGAGGCGAGTCATGGTGTGGCGTTCGCTCACGGCAGTTAACGCAACTCGCCCGACGCCTCCTCCTGTGGAGTCAACAGGTGACGAAGTCCCTGCGTGCCACACACATCCCGGGCGACCTGAACTAGACAGCCGATGCGCTCTCTCGTAGAAAGTGGCGACTCCACCCCCGCGCAGTTCAGCTCATTTGGGTGCAGTTCGGGCAGGCGCAGGTGGACCTGTTTGCCTCCCTGGACACCACCCATTGCCTGCTTTGGTACTCCCTGCCCGAGGGCCTCCTCGGCACGGATACCCTAGCGCACGCACGCACGATAATTAGAATATCATCAAAAAGTTGTTTTATTTCACTAATTCCATTCAAAACGTGAAACACAGACTGATATATTTCAAATGTTTATTTCTTTTAATTTTGATGATTATAACTGAAAACTAAGAAAAATCCCAAATTCAGTATCTCAGAAAATTTGAATAATACTTAAAACCAATACGACCGTGTTGGTCCACTGTGTTTTCTGAGGTCCAAGGTCAACGCAGCCGTATACCAGGAAGTTTTAGAGCACTTCATGTTTCCTGCTGCTGACCAACTTTATGGAGATGCACATTTCATTTTCCAACAGGACTTGGCACCTGCACACTGTGCCAAAGCAATCAGTACCTGGTTTAAGGACCGTGGTATCCCTGTTCTTAATTGGCCAGCAAACTCACCTGACCTTAACCCCAAAGGAAATCTAGATGGTATTGTGAAGAGGAAGATGCGATATGCAAGACTCAACAATGCAGAAGAGCTGAATGCCACTATCAGAGCAACCTGGGCTCTCATAACACCTGACCAGCACCTGTACATATCATCTAGACCGGACGGAACCTCAAAATTAAAGCGGAGGAATCACACGCAGTTTCTGTCAATATATTTATACAACAAGCTCTGCGCAGACATGGATCTTATTTATACAGTAATAAAGTCAGGCAGTTATCAAGTTAGGCGTGTGTCATGTCTGAGCTTCTCAGATATAAACTCAAGCGCGTCTTCTTTATACATAGCGCACTGCGCAGACACGCATCTTCTTTATACAGTTATAAGGTCAGGTGGGTCTTCTTTATACAACGCGCGCCGTGCAGACAAGTATCTTCTTTATACAGTTATAAAGTCAGGATGGTCTTTTTCATACAACGCGTGCTGGGCAATTATAAAGTTAGGTGTGTGTCATCTGTACGCAAGCTACTTCATACAGTTATGGTGGATTCACATGGTACGCGGCAGTTGCGTTTGTCCAGTTCATTTCCAAAGCAGAAGGGACAGTGTTTCGAACCTGCACTCTTAATACGAATGTGTAGAAAAATTACACAAATTATGTGTAGCACTCCCCTATACTCCTTTTGTGTCAATATTAATTAAAATTGTGTTGAAAGGGTTTGTCTGTTTTACACAGTAGTTATGTGTAGGTTACAATTAACACATCTTATTCATTTGTCACACCATTCAACACACTTTTTTACACACGTTCAGTGTAGCTTTTTCAGATATAAAATTTTTGTAAAATTTCCTGAACAGCAGCCCTTTTATCCTGTTTTATTCACATCGTAATCAAACTGTAATAAATGGTCAAATTATATTTTTGTGTGAATCGTTAATTTAATGCGCTACCCCTTTAAATCGCTGGTGCTCTGCTCGTCAAAAAAAAACTTTTCCCTGGGAGAAGACGGTCACTTCCCGCTGGTGACAGTAATTCTGAGGTAAGTTACACTTGAAACGTTTCTAAACTTATATTGACACAAGAAAGGCAACGTTTTGTGACAGAAATGTATTTTAATCATAACTTTGTTTAGACACTTTCTGAAGGATTAAGTGATGTAGTACTACGTAATGCATGTCGCCTTTAAATCGCTCGTGCTTGTCAAATTACCACCTATTTGCCTGGGAGAAGAAGGTCACTTCACGCTGGTGACAAGTAAGTCTGAGGTAAGTTACACTTACAACCGTTTCTAAACTTATATTTACACACGAAAGACAACGTTTTGTGACAGAAATGTTAGATATTTTACACTTTATTGATGTAATGTTGTTTTGTGTAATTTTGTGCTATCTAGAGTAACTAAAATTATAATTTTATATTATAATATTAGATTTCTTGTTATTTAAAGAGCGCGTTAGTAGAAAATGCGCCTCTGGGCGCATCAACAATGCGCGTTCACTTTGCTTATTACACAAAGGGAAGCACAGCAGCACACAAACAATGTGAAAGATTATTTTTGTGTTCAAAAAGATAAAAATCCGGCTTGTCATGTAGATGATCTGCTCGCACGCTTTAACCTCACGCACGAGCAGATGATAAGACAAGAATCATAATCGCGATAATTTTAAGAAATAGCACTTCTGAACAACTGTAAAGGAAAGAAGTGCGCTGTGGATTTATACTAAAAGAAAAGAGAGGATCCTTGCAAAATCAAATGCGGGACAATAATCGTTTACCACGATTATTTAGTTTTTGTAATTGATGAAGGCTAAATTTGACGATTATGATTAATTTTCCACACCATGACTCGCCTCGAGACCTGCCTGAGAGGGACTCCGGCCCGTTAAAAAGGTAATTGAAGACCAGGGGGTTAGGATGCGACGGCAGAGAGGCGTGATGATGATACGCCTGCTGCCTGTGTGCCACGCTCTCCAGGGAACTCGTCTCTGTAGCCAGTGCTGGAGTGGTCTCATGTGCATCAACCCGAGGGGGACCACCCCCGCCAAGGATGCCACCTGCCCCAGGAGCCTCTGAAATAATTTCAGGGGGACCGCTGGTTTCTATCCGAGAAGGCTCAAACAGTTCAGCACTGACTGTGCGCGCTCTAGGGTGAGTCGTGCCGTCATGGAGAGTAGAGTTCCATACCGAGAAAAAAGGGGGCTCTGCGCCGGGGAGAGCTGGCTTTTCTCTCGGTTGACCCGTAATCCCAATCGGTTGAGGTGCCGGAGCACCAAGTCCCTGTGTACACAACAGATCTCGCAAGTGTGCCAAGATAAGCCAGTCGTCAAGATACTTGAGTACCCACAATGCTCGCGGCGGGCCCGAGAACGCACGGCCGACATTTCGATGTCCGTTTCATCCCGAGCTCAACCTCCCGGGGGAGGGAGCTCCAAGGAATCATCCGGGTCGGAAGCCAGTACGTCACCCTCCGATGCTGCAAGGGACATCTCATTTTCGTCACGCATCGTGTCCGAGTACGTGGGGAAGGAGCAAGACGGCGAGGTTTTTTGGGGAGTGGGGGGAGTCCGGCATGCAAATTTCATTCGCCAATTTCATTGGCCTTTTCAAAATAGTCAGAAGATGATAGGTTCTCAAGGGCGAACCCCATCTGTTGGTTCGACACAACGTCGAGAGACCGACAGAAAGGGAACTGCAGAATATTCGTTGTAATTCTGATGCAGAAAAACGATTTCATGCATTTATGACTTATATACTTGATTATTGTAATGCACTACTTAGTGGTTGTCCTGCTTCATCATTAAACCAATTACAGTAAATTCTAAATACACCTGCTAGTACACCTGCTAGAGTTCTTACAAGGTTGAGAATATTTGACCACATAACACCAATTCTATCAGCACTATACCGGCTACCGATTAAATACCGTATATACTATAAAGTACTTCTAATTACCTACTGTATAAAGCATTAAACAGATATGCTAAGAGATTCTATCACTCTTTCATCTCATTTTCGTCACGCATCGTGTCCGAGTACGTGGGGAAGGAGCAAGACGGCGAGGTGTCACCGTGACGCAATGCCGAGTCGCCAAACACCGTCTGCAGAGGGTGAGAGCGGCTGTTAGAAAGACCCAGGGGGGCGAAAAGGGGGCGTTCCCAGTCTTACCGAGCTCCTCATGCACTTCGGGGACAAAAAGGCACGGGGGCCGGGCGCGGCTTAGAGTCGCGCTCCGCCCCGATTACCAATCGTTCAGCCGTGAGCGCTCGGGGGCGGTGCTGTGCATCGCCTCCGAATGCTCGCGGCGGGCCCGAGAGCGCACGGCCAACATTTCGACGTCCGTTTCATCCCGAGCTCAACCTCCCGGGGGAGGGAGCTCCAAGGAATCATCCGGGTCGGAAGCCAGTACGTCACCCTCCGATGCTGCAAGGGACATCTCATTTTCGTCACGCATCGTGTCCGAGTACGTGGGGAAGGAGCAAGACGGCGAGGTGTCACCGTGACGCAATGCCGAGTCGCCGAACACCGTCCGCGTTCCCAGTCTTACCGAGCTCCTCATGCACTTCGGGGACAAAAAGGCACGGGGGGGCGGGCGCAGCTTAGAGTCGCGCCCCGCCCCGATGACCAATCGTCCAGCCGTGAGTGCGCGAGGGCGGTGCTGTGCATCGCCTCTGAATGCTCGCATCGGGCCCGAGAGCGCACGGCCGACATTTCGACGTCCGTTTCATCCCGAGCTCAACCTCCCGGGGGAGGGAGCTCCAAGGAATCATCCGGGTCGGAAGCCAGTACGTCACCCTCCGATGCTGCAAGGGACATCTCACTTTCGTCAAGCATTGTGTCTGAGTACGTGGGGAAGGAGCAAGACGGCGAGGTGTCACCGTGACGCAATGCCGAGTCGCCGAACACCGTCTGCAGAGGGTGAGAGCGGCTGTCAGAAAGACCCAGGGGGCCGAAAAGGGGGCGTTCCCAGTCTTACCGAGCTCCTCATGCACTTCGGGGACAAAAAGGCACGGGGGGGCGGGCGCAGCTTAGAGTCGCGCCCCGCCCCGATGACCAATCGTCCAGCCGTGAGCGCTCGGGGGCGGTGCTGTGCATCGCCTCCGAATGCTCGCGGCGGGCCCGAGAGCGCATGGCCAACATTTCGACGTCCGTTTCATCCCGAGCTCAACCTCCCGGGGGAGGGAGCTCCAAGGAATCATCCGGGTCGGAAGCCAGTACGTCACCCTCCGATGCTGCAAGGGACATCTCATTTTCGTCACGCATCGTGTCCGAGTACGTGGCGAGGTTTTTTGGGGAGTGGGGGGAGTCCGGCATGCAAATTTCATTCGCCAATTTCATTGGCCTTTTCAAAATAGTCAGAAGATGATAGGTTCTCAAGGGCGAACCCCATCTGTTGGTTCGACACAACGTCGAGAGACCGACAGAAAGGGAACTGCAGAATATTCGTTGTAATTCTGATGCAAAAAAACGATTTCATGCATTTATGACTTATATACTTGATTATTGTAATGCACTACTTAGTGGTTGTCCTGCTTCATCATTAAACCAATTACAGTAAATTCTAAATACACCTGCTAGTACACCTGCTAGAGTTCTTACAAGGTTGAGAATATTTGACCACATAACACCAATTCTATCAGCACTATACCGGCTAGCGATTAAATACCGTATATACTATAAAGTACTTCTAATTACCTACTGTATAAAGCATTAAACAGATTAGCTTAGAGATTCTATCACTCTACAAGCCATTACGCTCACTATGATCAGGGGGTAGAGCTTTCTCATATAGATCAATAATAGGTTAAACTATCTAGATTTGCCCCAACACTTTTAGAGTAGTGGTGCTACCTCTGCTTGTGAGTAATCCTAAAACCTTATTTTTTGCTTTGTGCGAGGGGTATAAACCACAGCTGAAGCAGATGCAAAGACAATAAAAAAGTTAAACACAAACAAAACAAACCTAGCACAGTACCTCAAACCAAGCATGGTCAACGATGTTTCTCAGATGGAACATATCCTCCCTTACTGGCAAGGGGTTCAGGATAACCCCGCTAGGAAAAGGCCACGTTTTGCATGATTATTGTGTCAAACAACCTTAAGTTTGTACTGAAAAAACTATGATGATGTTTCCAACTGAACATGACACAAGCTACTTACAATGTTGATATATATAATCCTAAATATAGGATTTATATCATCCTGAGGAGGTCTGGTAAGAGCCTGATTATAGTCTTCCCTGCAACTTTCAACGCCGTCTGATCAACAAAACAACAATTTGGATTTGTGTAAACATTCATCCTGAACAAAACTGTGCTATAATACATTTACAGGTTAAGATAGATCAAGCACTAAAGTAGAGGACACTGGCTACATTAACGTTTGAAGAGGATCGAGTGAGATATCATAAAGATGGGTACAAGACAGAAAAAAAGAAAGAGTAAAAAGAATCCAACCTTCAAGCAATCCTTCACGCAGGTCCCTTCAATGACGGCTCCAAAACCCCCGTCATCCCCTATTCTGTCAATCTCAGACTGTCGGCCATTGCTTTCAACTAAAAGAGAAGTGCAGCAGACATGAATCACCAAACATAAGCAATACTTAACTCAACACAATTTAACAATATTATCAGATATATTTGTATTAAGGTAGGCGGGACGAGAGCCAGTCTTGTATCACAGAGGAGATCGTGAGCATAAGAGGACGAGCGACCGGACCGCCAATTATGGAAGGGCACTCACTTTCAGTTGTCACATTGGGATCCTCATCATCCTCCATCCTCTTGTGACTGAGTAAAATTAAAGGCAAAGGCGGGATTTGAACGTCCCCGTCATCATAGACGTCAGATCCAGAATCATCTGGATACTGAATGACATCATCGCTCCCAGAGTAGACAGGAATCTGTAGGCCCTCTGCGGGATCTTTGTCCTGAAATATACAGTAATGCAAGTATTGTCTAAATACATGAAACTGACACATATTGACTTGCCAACTTCAGATTTGAGAAAAAAACACAAGAAAAAACAAAACCCTTTTTGCTGCCTGTCAGGTGTATAAAACGATCTGAAGCAGATGCTAAGAAAGCTGAAACAAAAACACTTGCACAGTACCTTAAACCATGCATGGTCAAGGATCTTTTCCAGATGGATCCGCTTATCTGGATTCGGCTCCAGACAGGCTTGAATCAAATCGCAGCATTCTGTGCAACAAAAATCATTCCAATGTTGTAATTGATTGTGTTTTTCAAAAGTTCTGAATCACAGTTGCCCTGATGAAGATCGCACCTTTAGTCAAGAAGTCTTTTCTCCATGTCTTCTCTTCAAATTGGCACAGGTCAGTGGCGGTGGGATATCCCCGGCACAACATGGAAAACAACAGTACGCCCAGTGAGTACACCGTCGCCGGCTCGCAATGGTACTCGCCTGTTTTAGTGAATTCAGGGTAAACGCCAGCTATAAGGCCTGTAGAAAAGTATGCAAAAATGAGACGTCTCAAAACTACGCAAAGACACTATCTGAAAATATCATCTTTGTATTTATGTGTAAATGAGTGTTTATAAAGTACAGTGATAAAACTTAATACCTAAATACTCTGTGTAAGCAGATGATTTACGCAGTTCACTGCCCCCAAAGTCGATCAATTTGACCTCCAGCGTGTTCGGGTTAATCAGGAGGTTTTCGAGACTTAAGTCTCTATGGAAAACCCTCCGTTTCAAGCAGATTTCAGAGGCTTCGGTCGCTTGCCACAAGATAGCCTTCGCTATGTTCTCAGTGAGGTTTCCTCCACTGCGATTCACAAAACTCATCACGTTCTCGCAGGGAGAAGGGTACTCTAGGATAATGACTAAGAAACCACAAAGATCCTGCCAGTCCAGAAGCTCGATGATCACAGGAACATGTTCTCCAGTGGTGGCAAGCATATGAAGTCCAATCTCTTGAGGGACGCGTTCAGGATAACCCGGCTAGAAGAAAGACCATTTTTAGAATGATTACAAAATTAACAAACAAGGATTTAGTTCAGTCTCAAACACACATTATACAATTGAATAATAACACTAGCTACTTACAATCTTGATATAACCATCGTTGACTGACTCTGTCTTCTCGATGACTTTTATTGCCACCTGATCAACAAAATCAACAATGGATTTGTGTAAGCATTCATCCTGAACAGAACTGTGCTATAATACATTTACAACATTAAAGAGGATGTTTGATCAGCTTTCAAAAGATAAAAAAAAGAGAGTAAAAACATCAAACCTTCAAGTCATCCGCATCACAGGTCCCTTCATAGACGTACCCAAAACTGCCTATACCCAGCATTCTGCAGATCTTATACAAGCAACCATTGACTTCCACTAAAAGAGAAGTACAGTAGACATGAATCACCCAACAGAAGCAATACTTAAATAAACACAATTTAACAATGATTGTTTAACTAGGAAAATACATTATTGTTATAACCTGAATATTGTTGCTTAATATGTTACACATACACACATGCATATTACAGAAACAGAATGTGTATATTGCACTTAATCTTTGTGTGAATAAAACATCTATTGACCAATCAGAATCAATGACTCAGACTATATCATGTTGGAATTAGTGAAGTTAACTCACTATAAAATGTCTTGTTGGGATCCTCATCATCCTCCTGCATCTCCTGACTGAGTAAAATTAAAGGCAAAGGCGGGATTAGATCCCCCCCATCATCAATCAAGTCAAACCCAGGATCATCTGCAGACTGAATATCATCATCGCTCCCGGAGTGGACTGGAGTCTGGAGGCCATCTGCAGGATCTTCCATCTGAAATAAACAGTAATATAAGTGGTGTACTGTCTAAATATAAGATATTGACACCTATTGAATTGCTAACTTCCAGATTTTAGAATAAACCAACATCTAAAAACAATATTAAAAACCATTTTCAATAACTAGCCTCTATAGTGGACGTGCATGTGGATCGTGCTCTGGAAACCAAATGGTGACAAATACTAAAGCCATTTTTTTATAAAGCACAGAGTGAGATGAGCACACAACATAAGAAAAACTACTTGCTGAGTAGTTACTGTAAGTACCTTAAAGTCATCCTGATCACTGGTCCCTGCAAATCCGGCAGCTAGAAAAGCAGCTTTAACCAGCGGTGAATTGGGAATTAATATTGGCCGTGGCATTCTTGACCAACACAGGTTTCTGTTCGCGTGTCCAATCCATCCGTCTGTCTGCATTTGCGGTTTGGCCCATGGCCAACAACACCGGCGCTCGCGGCCAAAAAACAAACCTGCCCACCGGGAAACTTCCAGGTCCTCCCGATTAGTCAAACCGTACTTTGCTTTACCAAACATTTCATCCGTCTCATACATGCCGAAGTTGAGCCCTGTCAATAGAAAACACCAAGCATTAGCAAAAATTTATCCAAAGTAATTTAACAATATTTGTCCTTGTTGAAGATAGAAATGACCAAAATTGTGTTGGTGTACATTGTGTTCTGTTGGTAAAACTAACCGAGACCGAACACACTGGGATTCTCATTATACTCCAGCTGGATGTCCAAATCCCGGTCCAACTCTCCACCGACTGGATTCTGAACGGCATCATTGTTCGGCTCCAAATCAAACAACATGGGGAAAAGGGGGTGACACAAAGTGGTGAACATATGATGGTTCTGGAACTCTGGAGTGACATCCTGTCCTAAAATGTCATCTGTAGAGGAGAACAAGATCAAATACATGTAATAATGAACATCTACATTATTTATCGACTCGATTGATAGCAGGATATTGTCAAATGTCAGGAGATATCTACAGAACACATTTTAATGAGTCAAATGAATTAACAGATTCATGTGTCGAGGATCTATGTTCAAACGTTAAGGGTCACTTGAGCAACAGATTTATTTTGACCTTGTATAGCTTTAGATGAAACGACCAATACAAACATAGGTCAGACTTAATTTAACGTTTAAAAGCATCTCACGGGGAACGAAAAAGTATTTATAAGTGAGTTGACGCTAAACATTTGAAAGCAATTGTACATAAAGTGATGATATGATTTGCTGTCATCCTGACCTGCAAGCCGTCTCCAGAAACCCTTGTTCTTCATCTTTCCGTCCGTTTTACAGCTCACAGGTGAGAGATCTGTATTCGCGGTCGTACTTTGTTTGTACACCCCGCTCCGATCTTCAAAGCTGTCATGTTGGACGAATTTGTCCGTCTTTTGACCCATTTTCACTTTTAGTCAACAGTAGTAAGTCGCAGAATGAGCCAAACGACTGGCTTCAGCCTCTATTTAAAAGCTTAGATAGACCGCTGAGAAATCCCCGTTATACGTCATAGTCGAAGGTTTCATTGTTTATATTTGAAAGTGGGTGAGTAGACAAACGTGACTGCCAGTTGTTGTGTTGTTTAAGTAGTGATGGGGCCTTTCCATACGAGCTTCATGAAGCTTAGAAACCCGTGTCGAATCGGTTTTATCGAATCGGTGCTTCGAAGCGCGTATCAAACTTGATACGTCACGTGATTTGTAGGATGTTGTGGTATAAGTTACCATGGAGATTTACACTTTGCAGCTAGCCTGCTCCGGAGCAGGCTAACAACCAGGCTAAGATTAATCCTAGTGATTTATCGGCTAGTTCCTCCCTAAATCCTACTAGATATTAATGTGTTTTAGTCACTTCTAAAATACTTGATATACAATCATTCATATAAGTATGCGTACTGTTATTTTAGTTATTATTGAAAACTGCTGTTCATTTCACTGTCAGAGGTTTGATGAATATATATATATATATTATTCGAGATTTAAAGCGTTTATTGTCATACACCCAGTGAGGAAAGCAGATTTCTTTGAGCAATTATTACTTTGCTGTCCACAATGAATGCCAACACAGTGCAAAAGAACTATACTATACTATATGAGAAATAGAATATATACTATGTATATGCAAGTATAGAGTAGAAATGTACTGTTGAATGAGAAAAAATATTAATATATTATAGCAGTTGATGAGATAATAAGAAATGGCTCATGAAGTTGCAAATGTGGTTTCAATTAAGTCCGTAACGATATATAGACTAAAGATTTGTGTTTCTCCGATTCACAATGGCTTGCCCTTTGTTGAATGATGTAGTTGATGAGGAAGTTTTAATACTCAGACGAGCATTCAGGCATGAAAGAGTCTTCCGAGATAGGGCAGACCCATTGGCCTTTTCAGACCAATATCTGACTGAGAGGTACAGATTCTCAGGCGATGGCATCAGATATTTGTGTAGGCTGCTGGGTCCAAACATACAGCACAGGACAGCACGGAGCCATGCTCTCACTGTCCCACAGCTGGTCTGCGTAGCACTGCGATTCTTTGCAAGTGGCATGTTTCTGTATTCTGTCGGTGATGCAGAAAACCTCAATAAAGCCACTATTTGCCGCACAATAAGAAATGTAAGTCTGGCATTGAAATCTCTTGTGCACATATTTATCACCTTCCCTGGTCACAGAAGATTCATCCACATCAAGGAGGATTTCTACAAGATTGCAGGTAACACAAATAATAACATTACTACAAAATGTTACATTAGCACAGTCACAGTATGACACTCATTATTTTGTGTTACAGCTTTTCCTAATGGAATTGGGACAGTGGATTGCACCCATATTCGTATCCAACGCCCCCCAGGGGCACATGAGGGAGATTATGTTAACAGGAAACCCTTCCAGTGTCAATGTTCAGGTAAGAATGAGTTATGGTTACTGTCAGCTACATAATTATTCTGTGCATTAAATGACCTTAATAAGCTATATATATTTTTACAGATGATCTGTGATGCTGACTGCCTTATCACAAATTTAGAGGCAAAGTGGCCTGGCTCAGTCCATGACTCCAGAATCTTTCGGACCAGTAGAATTTACCAGAGACTCTCTCTAGGTAAGCCACCCCATTTTTTAAGCACCTTGAACATCAAGAGTACAGTACATGTAAGAATTATGTTTTGCATTCGCAGGGGAGTTCTCTGGTGTGCTGCTGGGGGACAAAGGCTATGCCTGTGAGACATTTCTGATGCCTCCCCTTACAGACCCCCAAACCCCAGCACAGCAAGCTTACAACCATGCCCATGCCAAAACCAGAGCTCGAATTGAAATGACCTTCGGCCTCCTGAAATCACGATTTCAGTGCCTGCACCACCTGAGGGTCTCCCCAGACAGAGCATGTGACGTGACTGTTGCCTGCACAATATTGCCAGCCTAAGAAAAGAAAGGGCTCCCAGAGTTGCTTTGGATGTTGATTGGGACAATGGTGCCATATTCCCAGATAACAGAAATGGTAGACTTGTTAGAGAACAATACATTGCAAATTATTTCAGTTAATTTAGTTTTGATTTAGCCCATCCATTAATAAAGGATAATGTAGGCTATATAACTTTTTCATTTGTATTCATTTTATTTGGCATCGGTAGCACACACTGTGGTCATCTTCCCAAATTTGAGTTCCACTTCACTGGATCAATAACTAAAGTGTACTTGACATTCATAAAAAAGCTACAAGACCACAATGGTTTTGGAATATTTTTCTTTTATTATTTTGGTGTCATCACTTGTCAGCTTGGAGCTTTGGAGAGAAAAAAATGATGATTATTAATACATTGTGTTACAGTCATGGTTACAGTATGAACTGAAGTCACTTACTTCTCTTTCTAGTTTCTGGATTTCCAGTTCTAGTTTCCTCAGTGTCTTGCATTTAATTTGCATCTCAAGGACCATGTCCTGCAGCTTTCTTTTGTTCACATCAATCTTGACTTCTGTCAGCTCGATCTGTTTCTCAAGATGCGTTGTGTAGAGATATCTGACAGTTTGTGAATTCTGTGAACACCTTTTAGTTAGCATAGCAGAATTTTGTATAATGTAAATTTACTTTAGGCAATACTCACTATGTTACCAGGCTGCTTATCAGGCTGCCCAATGTCAGGATCCTGTAACAAATTATATTTTCTATTAGTACCACTTCCCTGACTTTTTATCTATTATGAACTTATGAAAAATGTGTCTATTGCCACAAAATTGACATGATACCTCGAGGCTTCTGGAGTCCAGCGACACGGTCTCATCATCGGCAGAAGTGCACTCCACTGCTGTAGATGTGGCTTCCCTCTGCCATATTCAATACTTGTAATGATATTTTTGACAGGACATGCAAAGCTTATGATTCAATAAAGAGTACTCACCGGCAAATCTGGTGGCTCCAAAAGTGTAAAGGTGTTACCAGCCACTGCAAGGTAAGGCAAAGTCGCAGAGTCCACATAAATATATATGGATTTAAATATTTTCCATGTGCAGTAGTATGGCAATAATGTACCTTGTATGAAGAGGTCAGTATCCCTTGCTGGGCCAGAGTCAGTGGCTGTCCCTCCCTGGATCCCTTCAATCACTGGCTTCCCTTTATTTAAGTCCAGGCCCAGCTCCTCTGCTGTGGTGAAGTCTTGGGTTGGAGGGCCACCCTCGTACCAGATATATGACTTTTTGTTATTGCTAAAATCAGACAATAAAATGTCAGCCAACATGTCACCTATGTTCTTTGCAAACAAGTCACTTACCAGCCTGCAAAATATTCTTGTATTTAATCTTGACTTGCTGCCAAGTCCTTTTTTGGCCAGACGTGTTTGTTCTTTAAGAGGAATGAATAGATACAAATTATTAAATAGATTAGATGGATAAAAAGAGCAAAAAAAAAGATTACAAATAGATAAGAGTAAAAAGATTATAGACATAAAAGAAACTAAATAGATCAAATAGATGCACATAGTGGGTAAGGGTTTGCAATTATTCTTTATGTTAAATGCATGTCCACTGGTCACATTTAAGGCAAAGCCCCAGGTCTAGAGCAGGCTGGCTCCACAGAATAAATCTCCATGGTAACTTATACCATAACATATACTGCTGCCCCTATCCAGCTTTAGTGCAACCGGATCACGGATAAATTGAGCCAGGATCACCAAGATATCCCGGCTTAATCCCTTATCCTAGTTTTGTGCAATAGTTTTTGAATATAATAAAATACAAGACAAATATGCTTAGTTAATTGAGTTTTATTGAAAATATTCTTTATAAAGAAAGGCCAGCAAGCCATCTTTTGCCTGCAATAAGAGATAGTTATGTTAAGTCAGAAATACTACTACGTGTGAAATAGTGTATTAGCACTTACTCTGAAGGTCCTTTTGAAGCAACTCTATCTCCAGTGCAATTTTTCTCTTTTTCAAGTTGTCGAGTTCTATTTCTCCTCTTAATTTCTCTTTTTTCAACTCAAAATACTCAATTTTCTGTTTAAGATGCCGTTTATATAGGGTACGGTCAAAACATGCCTCATGCAACAAAAGTAAAAGTACAACACTGCCCACCTCTGTATCAGCAGTTCTTTGTGCAGACTGTTCTTTAGGCCTTTCTGTAGGTGTGGACTCCTGCAACTCATGTTGCAGACAGAAAGAATAGGTACACAAATATATACAAATTTGGGTAAAGTTATTTATGCACTTACAGGTTCTTCCTCCAAAGGACAATCTGAGAGGGTTTCTTCACTGTCCTGTGCGATGGAAATACATGGGTATTACAAAGTGTTGCACTCTTTCCTTTTGATGTAAAAGTTAGAAAAACACAACTTACTGCATATGCTTCAGCCACCACTTGCTTGGGAACAGGTAAAAGTGTTGGTGTATTATCTAAAACTGCACGAAAGAGGGGGGAAATGTCATTACAATTAACTACACTGTAAAAAAAGAATGTGATAAATTACTCGTGGCAACATATTTTATATGAACTAAAAGTTTAGAAGTTTTCACTTTCACAAACATTTGATATGACTGTACCAGCCATTTGGATTATACTTCATTTAATGCAGCAACAAACCATTTCACAGTGTACTAAGAGAATTGAAAGCTCATTTAGCCTAACAGTAATAAAGGTGTTGCTGCTACTGGTCCCTGGCTTTGGGTCTAAGGAAGAGCTGCCCCCAGGGATGCCCTCCACAATGGGTCGGTTTGAATTCAACCCAAGGGCCAGCTCTTCTGCTGGGTATATTGTGGGGGTGCAGGACCACCACCTGTAAAAACAGCCTTTTTCTCGGTGGCTGTCATAAATAGACACATCTTTTAACAGTGGCTTTTAAAATAAGGACCGTATAAGAAGTAAAGGCTACCATTTTGTAGAATATTCTTGTACTTTTACTTGTTCCCATGTTCTAGTGGGTCCGTGGTGGCTCTGACATAAGTAAATATAAATACTGTAGAAAGTGATAGAAACATCTAACTTGACACCACTTACGCATTTAATTTGTTTGAATTAGATGTTCAAATTGGGCATGACCTTCCATTAAAAGCTTTTGTTCTGCTTGTGAGAAAAACTGGGCGCGTTCTTTAGCCATGCTGAACAGCCAATCACAGCGTTGCTGATCATTGTTTCTGCTATCGATACATATCCCCTTTTAAACCAAAGCAAGAACGCGCAATGATCTCAGAAAACTTAATCCAGCGATACTAATCATAAGCGGCAGGTGTGTTCGAAGAACCCAATTAGACAGAACATGATTAGCACGATGATATTATCTTGGAGATGTCTTTTGATCTCGTAATAAGCGACGTACGAAGAATGCTCCCCATAGCGTTAAAGGACAAAGTCAAAATGGAACTGAACCGAATGGAAGATATTGGAGTCATAGTGAAGCAAACCGAGCCCACTAATTGGGTTAATAGTATGGTACAGTGGTAAAGCCAGAGAAACTCAGGATCTGCATCGATATACAAGATCTTAACAAAGCCATCAAAAGAGAACATTATCCATTGTGTACAATTGAAGAAATAGTAGCGGAGATGCAAAATGCTAAAGTATTCTCAGTGCTTGATGCCAATCATGGATTTTGGCAAGTACAGCTGGATGATGAGAGCTTCAAACTATGCACTTTCAACACTCCTTTTGGGAGATACCGGTTCTTGAGACTTCCTTTTGGCATAGTTTCAGCTCCAGAAGTGTTTCAAAAGTGTATTGCACAACGACGAGAAGGCTTAGATGGAGTTGTAAACATAGTGGATGACATTCTGGTGTGGGGTGAAGACATAGAACAACACGACAAGAGACTAAGACAACTGTTAGAAAGAGTCAGAAACATCAATCTAAAGTTGAACAACAGAGGGGTTGAAGCCAGACAAAGAGAAAGTCAGAGCGATACAGAACCTGGCTCTGGCATGTTCTGAGGACAAAGCTGCACTTATGAGGTTTTTAGGACTGCTTCAGTATCTGTCCAAGTTCGTTCCAAACATGTCAGACATCAATGCTCAGTTGAGGAAACTGCTAGAGGGAGATGAAGCATGGCATTGGGAGTTAGAACAACAGAAGAGCTTTGAAAGACTGAAGTCACTTGTGAGCAACGCCAAGTCTACTCCTAGTCCAAAGTAGGAGTAGACTTGTTTCATTTCGACAGAGGGGAGTATTTGATGTGTGTTCATTCCTTTTCAAAGTTTCCAGAGATTGCTAAACTCACACAGAGGAGGCCAAAGAGATCTTTATACTGCTCTATTGGAGTACAGAAATGCTCCTTTGGATGGTGTGAAACTATCTCCTGCACAGATGCTTATGGGTCAAAGACTGAAAACAAAATTACCTACATCACAACACAGCTGTTGGGACCACAACTGTACAGAAATGTACATAAAGACATCAAGGCCAGACAGCTGAAACAGAAAAGTTACTTTGACTGTGAAGCAAAACAATTACCACCTATAGCAGAAGGAGAGAAAGTGAGAGTAAAAGTCAAAATCAACTGGCAACCAGCAATGGTGTTGAGGAGTCATGAACAACCAAGATCATATGTGATTCAAAGGCCTGACGGAAACACCTTCAGAAGAAATCGAAGACACCTGCTTAAAACCAGAGAAACAATGTTTTCACAACCAATCTCTATAGAGTTGGATGAATATTCTTCAGCAAACAGTGAGAGTGAAGAGAGTAGTACACGAGTGCAGTCACCTGCACCGTCACCAGTGAAAAGTCCTGTAACACCAACTGTGGACAAGAAAGAACAGGTCAAAAGGTCAAGCTGGGGTAGACTGATTAGGCAACCAAAACTCTATTCTCCATGACAGCATTGAAGAGGAGTTAAATAGTAAAGAGATGTTTATAGTTAATGGGTTATGGAAACAACACTGATTTATCTAAATCTAAATTATCTAAATTAATTGAGAAATTGATAATAGCAGTTGTGTTGTGTAATCTATTTCTTAAGAGAGGAGATGTGATGTATGTTAATTGTGTTATTATTCCTTACCTGAGGATGGCGCTCTCGGTCTAGGATGTGTTAGGTTGGAACCTGCAAGAGAATAATAAAACAAGAGTTCAGTAGAACAACAAGTCGCATGAAACCGTGTCTCCATGAGTTATTAAAAAACACATCCAATAAACATCACAAAATCCATACACATCAACGGAACAGACAAATGAAGGGATGCAGAAGCCTCCCTGCAAGCTTGTATTCCCCACAGTATTCAGCACAAACATCATAACACATAACATCAATTAAAAAATAATTTGAACAAAAAACCCTAAATTCCTCTGCCACCGCAGGACATATTTAACCAAAATTGAAAGCACACATACTAACTAAAATAATTCAACACATATTGGTCCCTCAGCAGCAGACCACTGTCGTCATCATGGTAGCACTCTGGGGGCCCTCTCCTCCTCAGGCAGGCCACATTGTGGAGGACAGCACAAGCCACAGTAATGTCACATGCCCTCACAGGGCTGACCCTTAATTTGTGAAAGCGTGCCTTCAGGAGGCCAAAGGTCATTTCAACTCTGACCCTGGTCCTGGCATGGTTGTAGGCCTGCTGTGCTTCCTGGGGGTCTGTGAAAGGTGTCAGGAGAAAAGGCTGACAGCCATACCCCCTGTGTCCCAGCAACATTCACCTGTCAACATAAAATGTCATCATTACTACCTCATAAACACAATGATATTCTTGACACGGCCATGATGTAAAAAGGGCTTATTAATAGGGGTTGTGTGGCTCACCTTGTGTGGCGCTGATAGATTTCAGAGGCCCGAAAGATTCTGGAGTCATGGACTGAGCCAGGCCATTTTGCCACAACATTGTCTGATCACACAGTCAGCATTGCAGACCATCTGAAATCATAAGATGAGGAATATTAAACCAATCAATGCACATCACTGGCAATGCACAGTGTTCATCAATGGGCAATATCAAAAAGTTATGTTCACCTGAACATTAATGCTGTGAAAGGATTTCCTATTCACAAAATCCACCTCATGGGCACCTGAGGGGGCTTTTATCCTTACGTGTGTGCAGTCCATTGCACCAATGACATTGGGGAAACACAAAGTAATGAGTATCCTACTATGAGTGTTAACAGTTGTCCTGTAATTTGTAGATCCTCTTACCTGCAATCCTATAGAACTCCACTTTGATGTCACAGAGTCTACTGTGGCAAGGGAAGGAGATGAAGACATCTGCTTATGCTTTGATAGCAAGACACACACTCCTTATTGTGCGGCAAATTGTGGCCTCATTCAGCTGTTCTGTATCAGTATCTCCATTAAAAAAACTTATTTGAAAAGCATTTGAGCAGATCTTTCCATTCTGGGGACAGAACGGATGACAAACCACATGAGAAATGACAGCTTCACATTTAGTAAAATGTGCTCGTTTAGTAATTCATTATATTAATACTGAGCCAAAGAACTGTGTTTGTTGTTCCAGCCATCTGGTAAAAGATAGTCTAGAAAGTCCTGGAGCAGTCAGCTTCATGTGTTCATATGATATTAAAGGGGTGATTCGCCGGAAATACGTGTTTTTCTTTTTCTTTGGTGTGTTATAAGTTGCCCATGCATGTATAAGACACGTAGAATTGCAAAAATAAAAAGTGTTGGAACAAAAGATGTATTTTATTTAGAAGCGAATGCTCACCCAGACCTGCCTGAAATGCCTTGTGTAACCACACCCCACAAATCTACGTCAGCTCGTGGTATGATTTGACTAAGACCGCCCAAATCTACACTCAAGTAAATTGTAAATCTCATTGTACCATCGCCGGTGCAGCCATGTCAAGAGAAAGTGAGATCCTCTTTGTTTGCCCTGCCAAAAGATCATACGACAAAAAACGAATGGTTACCTTTTTATTTTCTACACTGTTCCAGAGAAGTCCAATCCAAATGTTCAGGTTTATGCAGAGCAATTCACCAACGATTGCTTCACGAATCTGGAAAAGATGAAGACCACGGAAGCTTTTTTTTAAAAAGTGAGGCAGTTCCAACAGTTAAAACTTCGCAAGGACTGTCTGGCGCTTCAGATTCGCAGCCTGTAAGTATATTTTCATTGTTAAAGACTTTGTTACGGACTCACACAAGTTCAGTTTGATGTTGTTGTTTCTTTGTGTGATCTGCAAATGCAGACACGCGCGCAACGTGGAAAACAGGACAACATAAGTCCTAATAATCAGTAATTCTGTTCCAACTAGAGGCAACAAATGTGGTGTTTATAATGGGGTTTATTGTCTTTGTCGAGTTGCAACGAGACATGGCGTAACACTGGTTGATCAAGAAGGGCCGAAGAACTCGCTGTATTTATTATGTTACCATTCCCTGCTGTAATGCAAGCTTGTTTCTATCTCACACAAACTCTGTATGATGTATATGGTTGTTTGTTTATAAGAGGCGTTACATTTCCGTGCAGTATTCGATCAATCACTACACTAGTGAGCTCCTTGCTTTTCAGAGCGATGAGCTTTGAAAAATATCAGCACGTTTCAGAGAGGCGGAGCAAGAGGATATACAAACATGCCCGGTATGTGGAAATTACAGCTTTTTAAACCTTAAATCGTGTATACACATTGTATAACATCTAAAGCAAGCAATACTATTTGTTTTAGCCGTGTCAAATGACCCCTTTAACACATCGATTCTATATAGTGTCACAGCTTGCTGTTGCAGCCCAGTAACCAGACTTGATTAAAAGTGGGATGCTGTTGTTTCTGCCACAATGAAGTCTTATAATATAAAAGGTTAAAATACATTCACTGTTCCTCGAAATGGAACTGGCCATCAACATCCAACGTCACCAAAGTTGTTGGGGATATGGATTAAAAAAAATTCCTACAAAAAAAAGTGTCCCTCGATTGTGAAGTTTGCATTGATGTGCCATAACGTCTCCACAGTACAGCCGTTTTGGAATGCAGTCTTTTCATCGGATAACTGATGGTTTGAGGCTGCAGCCTGAAAACAGTTGGTGTAAATACTCACTCTAGTCAAAGTCTTCTTGCCTAGAAAGCATAGCTGGTTTGTTGATAGTAGCCGCTATAAATAAATAAGAGATTCATATACACTAGAAGTAGAAAATGTGATATACATTATCAGAGGAGAAATTTGTCTAAACTGTTAAGGTATGAAATATACAACAGCATGTTTTTCAGGGGTACCAAGACATACCATCAGAAGTGACTAGCTTTGCAGCTTTTTTCTTCTCCGTTTAGGCACAAGATGCACAAATCCATCCCTCTGAACAAATCCATGTGCTTTGACATGAGTTCCACAAAGCCCTTCTGGTCTTCCTTTTCAGCAAAAAGAAAAACAAATTATTAAAAGAAAAGGTTAAAAATAATCTGTGACCAAATAATCTTCGAGAAAGGCCATTCGGCAAGGAAATATATTCACGTATTAAGTAAGGATACATGTATTAAAGTAAATTAATAAGAAAAAATGATATATTACATCAGAAATCTAACTGAATGTTTTCAACAATACCTGTGGAGGGGTGAATGTTGGAAGAAACTATTCAGCCTCCCTGGTGGCTTTGTATTTTTTTTTATCTATCAGCTTCCTTACATAGTTGATCAAAATCTGACATTTGCCAAAATGCCACGGTGAACAAGAGAAGAAACAAGTAATATGTATAATGTCTTTGAAAGAGAGAGAATAAATGCGTGTGCGAGAGAGCGAGACAGTGAGAGTAGGGGTTTAGGAAAGAGAAGAGATGACTCTTAAAAGAACCGTTGGTTTAAAGATTTTTGTAGCCGGTGTAGATCGAGGAGTGTATGATCTGCAAGTAGCTGCAAGACTAACAAAAATTGTAATTCTATTTTTTTGTAACACTTATCATGCTTTTTATATAGTGCTTTTACTAAACATGACAAGATTAAACTGCTGCGCCTGTGGTAAAAAAATGGTAATGGTCGTGGTGGGTACTGTGCCGTAACTACAAATACCACAGAACAACTTGTTTACCGTAGTAAAAGCATGGTGAGTGCGGCATGTTTCAACTACCAATATCAAAAAGGTGGTAAAAATCCATAAGGGAAAATGCATATGTACAGAACCTTTTAAGGTGTACAAGTTACAAAATACACAAATAAAATTGTATTGGTGCCTCCCAAATTTTTGTCTGTGAAGATGAGTATCCATAAAGTTCACTGAGGGTCTACTTATTTTGGAGAAAGTGTAGATCAATGCACTCTCAAACAGCTGAGTATTTTCTTAGGGTTGGAGCTAAACTCCGCAGGACTCCGTAGAACAGAACTTGCAGACCCCTGCCTTAGGAAAAGGTTCTTTGTCCCAGTGCATCATTCAATGCAACTAAGCTTCTTGGACTCACCTCCCTCTGGGATACTTGGCACACAGCAATGGTTTGAGATTGAATCCTCTGGAGCAGGTGATGTTTGATGCAATTCTGTAGAGTTCGGGGAAGACAGGTCCAGCTGATGCCAGTATACGGTTCATAGACACAGAGACAAAATAAAATGTTTTGCAACAGATTGTATCATAAGAAAGAAAAAGAATACAATACATTAATAACATCACCATCCCTCCCTTGATACTGACCATCATATTGAGCCCCGAGATGGTACTGATGATCAGTATTGTAGGTTTCTTGCCTCTGTGGCATGTCTGTAACAATCGCATACTAATGTGACACTGCTGTACCAGGTTTTGTTAGGAATTTAGTATTTTTAAGAAGGCTCTATGTTAGGGTGACCATACGTGCCATTTGCGAAAACGTCACTGATATTTTTTATTTCAGGTTAGCCAGCGTTACATTTAAAGGTAAGAATGAAACTGCAATGATTTAGTCTTTAAAAAAATATATAAAATCAACATTTATATCTCTTAACTCAAATGAGACAAATGGAGGACGCAGCCTTATAATTGAGACGCAGCTATAGAAATCCTCGCCAAGATGTGTCCGGTGAAAATGGCACCCTAATCTATATCCCACTGTAACTTTCTGACCTGGAGCTGATGTGCTTGGATTAGTCATTTTGCCGTAAAGAGCTCAGGAAGTCGAGAGAAATTGAGGCTGTGAAGATGAAGAAAGAAGTTCTTTAAAACAATGTCAGCCCATGTGCGACAACTTAGGCTGTAAAAAAAGAATGACCTTTCGTCGATTTTAGCAGCTCATTTCAGCTGTTGTTGGGAGAAAGTTGACAGAGGTGATGTTGAAATTTTGCACCATTTCTGCCTGGTGTTTGCGTGGTGCCGCATGCTGGCCAACCGGACATGTGCAGAGCTCCAACTCCATGTCCAATGTATATGTGTGCCCTGATGTCGAGGATTTCCTAATAAAGACATAAAATTGAGGAACATTCAAAATGTTTAAATTCTTAAAATAACAAGAGACTTACATTTCTGCGGAGACCAGTCTGACTTTAAAGAGCATACTCAGATGGACACAGACGCACAGAACACACCTTTGTCAGAACTGAGATGCATTGTGACCTTGTTGCTCAATTTACCGTCCTCCCACATTTGAAGTAGTGGGACAACACCACCCAATGCACAATAAACATTTTACTTTACATATGTATTAATCATTTGATTACATTATTGTTTACATTATATTATTGTATATATTGTATTTTAAGAGTATTTAATGATACTAATGCTTTGTCAACGTTAAGATTCTTTATGTCAATAAAACGTACTGTAGCCATTCTCCAAGACTCTGTGACTATTATATTTCCTTAAAGTAAAACAACACATGATTACTTTTTTACTTATTTCTACTTTCATGCGTCCTCTGTACTGTTGGAATTAAATTTTCATGGTTGATAATGACAGCATGAAACACAAGGTGGCAGAAAGGTGGCTTAAAAAAACATTGCCAGTTTTGTTTGCAAATGGCTGTTTCTCAATTTCATATTGATAAATAATACTTTACTTTTTTATGATTTATCATTGCCCTCGGACCAAGGGCAGTAATTGGTCCAACCCTACGCCTTTCACAGAGGATATATCATTATAAAAATATCAATGTTTTACTTCACTTATTGATCAGGATGTTAAGAGACTTCCAACCACCATGACAAAAAACTTTCTGGACTACTCTGCCTTTAAATGCTCAAGTGACAAACGGGCGCCTTTGACTGACGTCATCACCACGGCAAGTTTAGGTTAAAGTTTGCGAAACCTGCTTTTATATTAAATATAAATTATATATATTTCCCTTTATCTTTTTTCTCTCTTTCATTACTATTATTTTGTTTCAACATTTCATTGTATATTCTCATTTTAACATATTGTAGTCTTTTACGATTAAAAAAAAAAGTTTACAAAACTTAATAAATAGTAAATATAGCAATCAAAACAAATTACCACTATTTTAGGGTACAAAAACCTCTTAACACAGTCGCACTATCTGTTCTTAGATAGAAGTCATTTAAAAGTTGTATTCGTTAACATTAAAGCACTTTGAAGTGAACAAACAATGAACAGCTGTATTTTATTAAGGAATACTAACAAAGCTGAAAACAAATACTGTAACAAATGCATTGCTCATAGTAAACTTTAATTAATACATTCATTTTACTGCTGGACTGGAGTGTGGAACAAAAGTTTAACGCTGATTGGCCAATACAGTAAAACTCCTTTCACCAATCAGAAACCTTTTGCCACGCCTCTACCTTTTGACACGACCCTTACTTCGGCACGCCCATTGCTCTAGGCTGCAGCTTCTTGAGGTAAGGTTATTTTAACTTGACGTTAAGCACTTTTATCTGGATTAAACATAAATCCACTAAAAATGACAATTAAAAATATCAAGACTGTAAATGATCAAATCAATTTATATCAGGACAGAAGGGAACTGTTCGTTTTCCCCTTAAGTCTGAGGGGAAGTGTTCGTTGTTTCTTCGCCGAAACATAGTAAACGGCTATAACATTTATGTGCTGTCTTTTCCGGTAAATACCAGGTTTACTTTTCGTACAAACGAATTGTCCGTATTTTTCGTAAGTCTTTAAACGCCGTAACGACCGTTGGCCGTTAAAGTCGATGTGACGCCATTTGCGCTAATGGAGCGATCATACAAATGCAAGTGAGACGAGCTGTTCGTTTTCAAAACAGACCTGTCAATCAAAGTGCTCAATCCAGTATAAGCGCGCTCCTGCTATAAAATAAATCACCAATCGCGTCCAACAAGTCCAAGCAGTTAGCCTGGACTTTCTCACGATTCAAGTTTACGTATCGTGTTGTGCTTGGTCACGTTTGAATCGAGACAACCTACTATAAATAAAGAGATCGGTGTTTTTCCTGCATTGAAACTTAAATTTGTCTTCCGCTGAAGCTTTATCGGATCATTGAATGTGATTTATCTGGATGACGCGCTTGTGTTGAGTCTCCGAACTTACGCGAGTGTTCGGACTTGATTTGGCGCTGCGCAGACCGATCGGCATATGATGTAGAAGTAGGGCGAGACAGTCTTCTTCACTGTTCCGTATGCTTTAAAACACACTAACGGAACGTTGATGTCATGTGCCGTTCGTTGTGTGCATCGCCAAATTAGCTTTCCTGTAGCTCAGTGGTAAGAGCATTGGTTGTGGGTTTGTTTCCAGGCGATTGCAGATACCTATGTATAAATGTATAGGATAATGCTGTGTTAGTCACTTTGGATAAAAGCATCTGCCAAATTCCTAAAATTAATGTAAATGAAGTCGAACACCCGTTAGTTTGGAGGCAGAGAGGATGCACGGGCACTTTCGCGAACGAGCCTGCTCTAAGAGCCGATTCTTTATAGCAAAAGATAAGAGCCGACTCCCGTCGGGGAGAGCCGAATCTTTAGCCGCAGGTATATGTGGGACACGGGATGGGCACACCATGCTGCCAGTCACACGGGAGGACATTTACATTTAGCCATTTAGCAGACGCGTTTATCCAAAGCGACTTACAAAGAGTTCAGGGAGCAATAAGCGATATGTCGTAAAAGAGCAATAGTACGATAGGTGCTAATACAAAGTTAATTGTCTGTCAAGTATTCACAGAAGAGATGGGCTTTAAGTCGTTTTTTGAAGGTTGTGAGAGATGTGGTTGACCGGACTGAGTTAGGAAGAATATACCACCATGAAGGAGTTGTGAAGGAGAATGAACGGGAAAGCGATTAAACGCCTTTATGAGAAGGAAATACAAGGCGCCGCTCTTTTGCTGAACGCAGGGACAGACTAGGACCATACCATAATGTGAAAGGAAGGGGGAAACACGCTCCGATGATAGCGAATCGCATCAGCCCATCCAGGCTGAGGCATCTAATATTTCTTAATTCTAACCTGCACTAAAAAAAGTGTCTTAATAGGACAGTTCACTCAAAAATGAAAAATGTGTCATCATTTACGCACCCTCCGGTTATATAAATGCCATTTTGATATTGTAAATATTGTATATGTTTTTGTTTTGTTGAACACAAAGTAAGATATTTTGAAGAATTTATCAACACAAACAGTTCTGGGGCACCTTTGACTACCATTTAATTTTTCCTTAATTAATTTGAAATTTAATTAAGTCTTTTGCATTTATTTTATTTGTTTGCTGTGGTTCTGTGTTCAATTACAGTTTTATCCAAAATGTTAAATATAAGGAGTTTCTATAATACGTCAGCAGGTGGCGAAAAAGAGTTGTATTATGTCAACGAACATATTAATGAAGTTTACACTGATAATGATTACAGGCTTTATCAAACTGTGTGTCTCTAATCTACTCATTAAATAAATAAACTAAGTCTATATAAGTGGTTCAGATGACCAAAGTACAAGGTTTTCTTGCATAATTAAAAAGTTCATTAGTGCAAGTTTGATTTTGACATTGATGGGGACATAAAATTGGTCTACAGAGCTGCATTGTCACTGAAGTGTAGAGTAGTTTACTTCACTCATTTAAACAATATACTAATTTAACAATTCTTAAAATAGTTTTCTACACTGTTTTCACTCTCATTGTTACACTGTTTATTGCGGTCTACAGCAGGATCAGTTTCCGTAAAAATATACAAGAAACATACAACTAGATACTTTTGATAACATACAGTAGTTTTAACAATGCAGGGATAAATGCGTACGACTGAGTGCTTAATAGACCTCTAAAACAGTGCGACCTTAATATAATGCACAACAAATAACATAATCATGTTTTAAAAGCCTCTAATCACCTGTGACTCTGCCTCTGTGTTTAAAATTAGAGCTTTAGATTGTTTAGATGTCATTTTACTTGGCAGCATATGCAGCTGTAGCTCAGACGGAAAGACACACTAAGAAACTATACTGTAGATTGTCAAGCTAACATTTGTCACAGTACCACTAACATCCTATTATATTGTTGGGTGCTTCTCGATTCTTATTTGTGCTTCCTTTTTTCCTTTCCTCGCCTCTTAGCTCCACCCCTTCAGGATGTGAGGGAAGGTAGCAAGGAAAAGACGCGGAATTAAAAGGAGTGAAATGGCATATCCTCGCTCCCTTTAGCGTCGTCAATTAATGATGACTGTACAAATTGCATATTGAAATATAAAAAATAAAGTTAAATACATACCTTAGACAGATGTTATAATCCCCACTACAATAAAATAAGTTAAAATCATGTCTTAAGTGTTCAGAAATGTATACAAGTTATGTCAAATAAATGTTATACATAAATATTAACTATATTAATAAATGATCTATATGAATATTAAATATACTGTCTGAAATAGGTCTACATTAACAATAATGTAATGCTTTATTATCACATTTATGCGTGTTTGAATATGATCTAAAGATGTGACTACGTGCAGGGGGAGGAGAATAATACGCGGGTCAGATTTAGTCGATGAAAGACTCATTGCTGTACTATAACACAAACTGCGCTATTTTTGCAGATCATGGTTGTAAAAGATTTTTAATTTCAATTAAATTATTACTGGATAAATAAATGTTGAATAAAATAACTTGTATACATAAAACCACTGATGTCCGTCTGTGTCTTGCACATATATCTGTGTCTCGCTCATGTCTCCTCAAAAAGCCTCCTCACTCTTCGCCTTTTCCAGGTGCAATTAAAGAATTGAGATGCCCTTAAAGATGGCTGAGCTCGATAGGTTTCCGGGTCATATGATGGAGGACGGAGGAGCGCGGAAAAGAGATGGCATTTTGAGAAGCACCCATAGTTTAACCTCACCTGTGACCCTGCCACCTCTACAACATGACAGGCCTTCTTCTGTCACCTGACCTAACAAAATAATGCATTCCATATTCCAACGCATTTATGGCTTAGATATCTATAGCTTACTATAATCATTACAAATGCCATAAACAAAAAAAATCTTAATTGCTTTTAAGTTGCCTACTTTGGTTTGTGTTATATTTATATAAGGTTCATGATCTACATTTTATATAGCCCAAAACATTTAGTTAGACAGAAACATAATTTGGATCATTATTTGGATAAATGTTTAATAAAAAACTAACAGTCGGTTGTCATGATATTCAGCTATATTTAGTTAACCGCATAGATGTAAATAAGAACAGACACAGACTAACGTTTAAGTTTGGAACTCATCCGGGTAATAAGGGATTGTCATGCAATGGGAAAAACATGGTTCCGGAATCAAAATGTTACGCAACTTGTATCTTTTGTCAATAAACTCTTAGCAGGAAAGTTTTTTTACCGGGTAACCTGATAATCATGCTCATTGTGACTTGTTGACAGAGCTTTGGCGAAATTGGAGCTTACAACCGAACCTAATCAGCCTACGTCACACGTTAGCGAGAGAAAGCAGAACCAATCATAAAGCTACGTGGGTTAGAGAGGCGGGACTAAACAAAGGCAGAGCCAATCCTATTAGAGACGTAAACTACGGAGGCGGGACTTATTGCTGTACTAGCACAAACTTCGCTATTTTTCCAGAACACGGTTGTAAAAGATTTTTAATTTCAATTAAATGATTACTGGATAAATAAATGTTGAATAAATTAACTTATACGTACAAGACACAAACGGACATCAGTGTTTATATTCACATCTAGATTAATTGTTGGTTGAAATTATTGGTAGGGACAATGTAGTGTTCCCTGAGTATCGACGTCTTTGGTTTGGTAATTTACACATTCATATATTTGTCATTATGTTAAAAGTAAAGTTTATGTATTTTAAATAAACAATAGTGCACACAGGGCCGTTTGAAGGAATTTGGGGGCCCCAAGCAAAATGGACATGGAGGCCCCCCCAACCCCCCGCCCGCACACACGCAAAGCCTACAGGAACCACAGCATAGCCATAAAGTTTAAGTTCAACCACACTTTATATAAATAAAAAAGGTTTACAGTGCATAAACTGCTGTTGCATAAACAGTGCATAAATAAAACATGTTTAAAGTTCAAATACTCATGTTGCATATACTGTGCATAAATAAAATAAAATTACAGTGCAAATACTGCTGTTGCATATAATGTGCATAACAAAAAACACCACTGTACCATAAAATCAAATATACATTGAAAATTTCTGTTCTGGATGCAGTGTCTTCCACTGTGAGAGATGCTATTGACGGTGTAGCTGGGGAAAAATAATGTTTTTATCAATATAATCCATCTGTCGAGGTACAGAATTCATCACTGAGTGTCTGACACCTAGAAATTTGACAGGCACTACTGTATATTAAACATTCTGAAATATCCATGGGCTAAAGTGACTGGTATTTACACAGTTTGGTGGGAATTCAATAGTGATTTGCACTGTTGTTTTTCTAACAATATGACAGCACACACTTATCAGTTTAAACTCTGGGCTGTGCAGGATATCAGCTGTAATTCTAGAGCTTGTGGTGGTACCTTGTGCTATAGAGGAAACATCAGCACTGAGAAGTGATGCATCTGATGTTGAGGATGAAGTTGATGGTGTAGCTGGGAAAATAATTGAAAAAAAAAATCTGAAATTACCTGTGAAGTACGTTTTACAATTTCACTGTTAGCATATTGAAAGAGGTCACTATTAACAGCTCAGCTCAGTGAGAGAAATTCACTCTACCTTCATCAGTGGAGGTCTCCTTAGGAAGAGCCTGAGGGCTGAGAAATTTAAGCAAAGCACCTTGAGGGAGAAAGAAAAGATGGTAACACTTAATAATAACAATCATTAATAGATGGTAAATTGATAGTTAATTAATATTTAGTTTACTGTCATTTAACTGTTAGCAAACAGTCTTTTTACTGTTAACAAACAATGAAATTATAATTATATGTTTACTAATTATTAGTAGTGCTGTAAATTAACAGTTTATTGTAACACACATTATATCTATCATATAATATATTAGGTATCGGGTAATGATTAAACATTTTTTGTAAACCTTTAAGAAACCATTTTAAAATATCTATAAACATTACATAGATAGACGACCAGATATTCCTAACACTTTGTTAAGGGTTACTAATGCTTAAAAACATCCCAAGCTAATGTTTGATGCACGGAATTTATTGTGTGGTTTTCCTAACACCCCCATTTGGTAAATAGATCATCACGGTGGAATAGTTAGTATAGCATGCTAACGTTATGCCACTTTCATCAAAACCTATTACAAAGCTATAGCAATGTCATGTCATTAAATACGATAAACAGTGATTCTGGAACAGATCTGCATCTTCCTTATCCCGTTAAAAAACATATTACAGTAGTATGTAACCATATTCCGTCCGAAGTTGCACTAACTGTTCGTTACAAGCAGCATTTGCCGTCAGGCAGGTTACAGGTAACGTTAGCTAACATATTTTTGCAAGCCTACCTGCTGCAAAATGACACCAAGACAAGAAGAGCTATTTTATCCAGTGTAATTTATCACTTACCACTATCTTGTTTATTCTTATCCTCCTCTTCCTTTCTCTTCTTTCTTTTTTGGGATCCTGAAGCATAATTCCGCTTCATGACTGCCGACGGAGGTTTTGTTTTTGCCGGCAGCAGAGATCACGAAAGGGGCCCCTTGAGGGGGATCCCAATAAAAGTGTCATTGCACTTTACTGCATTGACTGTCAAAGGGGCGCTCAGTTTGTCGTTGCATTTTATTCTTAACCAGTTGTTGTCTTTGGGCCCCAGGCCAGCTCGGGGCCCCAAGCAATTGCTTGGTTTGCTTGCCTTGTCGCGACGGGCCTGAGTGCACAGTAGCCTACCTGTAACTGCGCTTTGCATCCGCTTTCTTCTGATTGCTGAACGAGACTCACATGCCTTTCTAGTCTAATCAGTATCATGAGACTCAACAGTGACGTCATGTGGTCAGTGTGGGCGTGTATGCGTTCAAGTAGAAGATCCAACCAATTACACGCCGGAACTGGAATTCTATTTGTTACCGTCACTTTTTTGTTCTACAGTTTTTAGAGAAATGCATGACATGAATTAAACGTAATAAAGTCGTTTTTCAAACATAAACCAACAACAACAAAAAATAAATAAATGATACAAAATGCACACAAAACACAAGCGCTTGCATATACAGTTAATAAGTATTTGTACTGTACTGTATTTGTTGAAAGTCAAGTATTTTTGCCTTTTTTCCATAAAAGTTAAAAAAGTTTTTAGTAGTGCAAAAAATACAACACAACACAGTAGTGAAAAAAGACAAAATAAGGGCAATATTTAACAAGTAGGCTATAAAATAAAATAAAAACAGGTGAAGAGTAAAGTAAAAACAAGTGACAGTCAAGTAAAGAATGTATAAAGTATACACAAATACAATAAAAGTCTAAAACACCAGACAATGTTCATTTGTCTGTTACGTTCCAATTTTATTATTATTTTCGTAAGAATCTTTACATTGTTGCTAAAACACAACTACACATTTAAATACAAGTACATTCATACTCTCTACTTCAATTTAGACCATACATTTCAATGAATTATTTATTATTGAATTATAAATTAATTATATAGTGTTGCGGTGATTATTATAAATTTTTTATCTGTGCACACCATTTTTTCCCAAAATTCATTTGCACTTGTAATCTAATCAAAAACATTAGTCCCGCCCTAAGTTTTATTGCTAATTTTGTTGTGACTTCTGTCTTGTCTGGTCGCTGTCTGACAGTAGAGGTGTGTTGACGTTTTGTCGAGCACGTGCTCGCCGTTGTTTGACGGCAGGCACGTGATCAGTGTCTACGTCATTCGCCCGCCCTTGTGTTTCCCTGTTAGGGCTTTCCCCTCACCGGTGATTCACTTAGTTTTCACTCGCTCACCTGCTGCTGCCCATTTTCATACCAGTAATCATTTCACACCGGTTCCCTATTATCACTCAGTAGTTTTTCTCTTTATTACCCTTCTGTGTTTCTCGTCCTGTGTCTGACCGTTGCATGATAACTGGCCAGTTCAGACTGCCGTAGGTCTAGCGTGGCTAGTTTATTACACATTGTCAAAGCCTTAGTTCTTGTCCTAGTCAAAGCCAGGTCTTGCGCTCGTCTTGGTATTTCCCTCCCGTGCATCTCGAGGAAGTACTTGCCTTTAGTCTCCACTGCTCTGTCACTCCTCTCCATAGTTCCCAGCGGGTGTCCAGGACCGCTCTCTCTGCTCTATCAGTGAAAACTCAAGCCCCGCCGCACATGATGAACTCTCTGACACGAGGGGAAACCAGAGACGCACACATTACAGACTCTCTCATGCCTCTCGTTGATATTGTGTTATTTGACATACTGTAAAGGTAAAACTCCCAATTAAGAACACATAATTAAGTGCAATCTTACATTATTGTTCACATTTTTCCATGACAGAAAATGAATAACAGTGAGGAGGAGCCGGCGCCAAATCCACCTGTGAGTATGGAAACCTCTTTTAGCATAATTCAGTTTTGAAGTCAAACTCCAGATATCTCTTCTGTTATTTTGATTTGTCGTATTTGTAATTGGTATGACAAGTCATAACACGCAATGATGATATCTACAATTTTATTTTGGCTAGTCATAATGTTCATTCGAGATATCTACAACGCTGTTTTGACTAGTTATATTCTTCCGTTGACCTCCATTAGAAAATATTTTCAATATGTATTATATCTACAAAGGAAATTAAAGATATCTATAATTGATTTATACTATTTTATTCCAATAATCTCATAATATATATTCCTAGTGGTTAGAGCGTTAGGCTTGTGATCAGAAGGTTGCCAGTTTGAATCTCAGTGCCAGCAGGTCATGACTGAAGTGCCCTTGAGCAAGACACCTTACCCTGAATGCTCTGCAGTAATGTGTCACTGTAAAAAACTACTTGTAAGTCGCTTTGCATAAAAGCGTCTGCCAAATGAATAAATGTCAAATGTAAATATATACAAGATATCTTTAATTAATCATTTTTAAAGATATCAAAAATACATTTGTAGATATCTGAAAGTAATTTATTTCTAGTCAAATTACAATTGTAGATATCTTGAATTGGATTTTTGACTAGGCTAAACTTACAGTGCATTATACTAGGCAGGGCTCGACATGAACGCTTGTCCGGGACAAGTGAATGTTTTGTTTGGGCAAATGAGGGAGACTTTTACTTGCCCGACTGGACAAGTAACATAACTTGAAAAATAATTGTGATACGGAAACTCGGTTTGGGCTAAGAATAATACGAATAGGTGCATTAGACAGAGTACCCAGAATCCTGTTATTTTCATGTGTCATCTGATTGTTATACGTGAATGAGGTGCACAGCTTAAAATATTACACGAGCGATGGTCCAGGATTTGTCTGAGGATACATGAGGATGTAAACTCATGAACTTCATCGAGAGTTTATTTTACAAGTATTTTACTGTTTGAGTGAAGCTATCGTTAACGTACAGCCCTGACACCAATACAAATCACTGCTTGCCTTTGTGCTATAGTTAATATTCTGTAGGTGGCAGCAGCAGATACTACATTTACATTTACATTTAGTCATTTAGCAGATGCTTTTATCCAAAGCCACTTACAAAGAGTTCGGGGAGAAATAAGCGATATCTCGTAAAAGAGAAATAGAACATTAGGTGCTAATACAAAGTTACACAAGGTGAAACACTTAAGCAAACTTGTCCATTCAGGTTTGAAGCTGCTTGACATGTTAATTGCTTAGTTTCATATCAAATCAGTTTGTGCAGTTCACTTTTCAGATAAAAGAACTGAAAAGTTCTTATTGCTTTTGCCGTTCACATTAAAATATTATGCTCCAAAAAATACCACACTGCCTGTTCTGAATGCTTTTGCTGGAAGTAAAGTTAAGTGGAGGAGCCTGATAAAAATGCTTGTTTAAACAAAAAGTCATCTGACAGACTTTGAGTGTTTTGCATCAGAATTCTTCCTATGGAACCGAGAACATGGGAGGATTGAAAACAAATTCCACTATCAGCGCTCGCCTTTTGTTTTCATTGAACCCTGTTCTGACAAATCCATATTCTTTCAAATATAAGTCACATGTAACAACACTCAGCGTACTCATTCGATTGCAGGATTATGGAATGATTATTACGAAAGATTGCAAAAATAAGATCTGTGATTAACAAAGGTTTATGACACGTACATGCAAGATAATCTTTACAAGTTTACACCTCATGTATGAAAGAGATGTATAACAACACATGTATGAAACCCAAATACAATTGCCAAAAATAAAAACCTAACGAAGATATACTGGTACTGTAGTTGTATGTGTCCTATAGTGTGACATAGCAAAATTTGGAAAACAAAATATTATTATTAATATTAGTATGTATACTGTAATATGAAATAGTATAAGAGAGATTTATCTTCATTGTTGTTTTTTTCTTAATTTTGACCTAATAAGGAGGATCACTGGCCGTATGAGGAGGCCACAGAGGCGCCTGTGGAAAATCCACCGGTGAGTATGGAAACCGCTTTTAGCATAATTCAGTTTTGAAGTCAAACTCCAGATATCTCTTCTGTAAATTTGATTTGTCGTATTTGTAATTGATATGACAAGTCATAACACGCAATGATGATATCTACAATTTTTAATTTGGCTAGTCATAATGTTCATTCGAGATATCTACAACGCTGTTTTGACTTGTTATATTCTTCCGTTGACCTCCATTAGAAAATATTTTCAATATGTATTATATCTACAAACGAAATTATGAAATTAAAGATATCTATAATTGATTTATACTATTTTATTCCAATAATCTCATAATATATATTCCTAGTGGTTAGAGCGTTAGGCTTGTGATCAGAAGGTTGCCAGTTTGAATCTCAGTGCCAGCAGGTCATGACTGAAGTGCCCTTGAGCAAGACACCTTACCCTGATTGCTCTGCAGTAATGTGTCACTGTAAAAAACTACTTGTAAGTCGCTTTGCATAAAAGCGTCTGCCAAATGAATAAATGTCAAATGTAAATATATACAAGATATCTTTAATTAATCATTTTTAAAGATATCCAAAAATACATTTGTATTGTAGATATCTGAAAGTAATTTATTTCTAGTCAAATTACAATTGTAGATATCTTGAATTGGATTTTTGACTAGGCTAAACTTACAGTGCATTATACTAGGCAGGGCTCGACATGAACGCTTGTCCGGGCAAGTGAATATTTTGTATGGGCAAATGAGGGACACTTTTACTTGCCCGACTGGACAAGTAACGTAACTTGAAAAATAATTGTGATACGGAAAATCGGTTTGGGCTAAGAATAATACGAATAGGTGCATTAGACAGAGTGCACAGAATCCTGTTATTTTCATTGGCATCTGACTGTTATACGTGAATGAGGTGCACAGTTTAAGTTTTAAAGAAAGACCAAGCATAACCACAAACTATTTGAACATTATGCCACTGTTTATATCAAACCACTTAAACACTGCGGCCATTTTTTAAAACTAAAGGTGTCATGATGAGAAATGTCATGACAAATTAAGAGAATAACAAAAGTATTCAAGAAATAATAAACAAAAGATCCCAAACACACTGTAAAGAATTTCAGTAAAATATTGTTTCAACCTTACTTTAATGTAGGTTATGGTCAATGATAGCAAGTGTTACTATTTAAAGTGCCAAAAGTCCTATAAGAAAAAGAAAACCTTGACATTTTAATTGCGTTACATTTTCAAATTGTTCAGGGTTATGTGCTTAAAGATTTTTTGACAAAAAGAGCAGCATGTCCACTGTCTCTGGTTTAAGGCATGACCGTTGACATGTTACTATATTGCCTGTTGCACTGAAGAGCCTTTCTGACGGTGTGCTTGTGACAGGAACACACAAGTATCGGCGAGCCAACCTGCTTAATCTTGGAAAGTTATCCTGGTGCCGTTCCCACCAGGCCAGGGGATTCTCTTCTCCATCCATTAATGTTGCAGTTATGTAGCTGTTAAGCTCTTTGTTGAGACTTTGAACTGATGCTCCTGCTTGCGCTCTTTTCCAAATGACGTTCTTTGCTCATTCAATAGCATGTGCAGTGTTAAAATGCCCCCACATCATGGGGTTCAGGGAGATCTTCATGCAAGTGAAACAGACCATGTGCGGAAAAAAAACAAATCCATCAGAAAGATGCCAGGAACATTAAGAGCAGCCAAATGAACAATTTGGTACATTCGGAGAAAAATATTTTACGCTGAGCTAATTTTCCAAAGAAATCCTGGACGTCTATGAAATAAATGTGGTGGAAGAAAAACACAGTCACAACATGTCAATTTACAACCCGTTCTCATCATGTCTAGCTAAAGTCTTCATCCACGTATGTGAAATCATCTCCCAAATTGTTTTTTTAAATAAATTTAAACTGTATATGAAGTCTTTAAAAATGTTGAAAGGTCCTAAAGCACAAAAAAATATATGATACCCTAAAATACTTCCCAACTGAGATTAATAGCTGAACAATAATGGAATTCTCCCCTTATGTCATGTTGTAATTTCTTAATTTAATTTATTTATTTACTTTTTCTAAGACTGCATATATATTTCCTGTTTGTATTAAGAGCTGCTCCCTCAGGCTATGTCTTTTCTGTATTATATTATGAAGAATCGGATGTTATGCAGCCATGTTTGTTTATAAATCTTGATAATTTCAATAAAAATTTTTATAAAAAAAGTGTAGGAAAACCATGATGTTTTCTAATATGTAATTACGCGCATGCTCAGAACGGATCGTGCAGGTGAAACGGATCGTGTAAACCACGCTCATGTCCAATACGTCACCACAACTGTTCCGCCCATAGAAATCAGGTTCAATGTACCCATGAGTTAAATGGTGCTACTTCCGGCCAGCAGTTTAGGTATTCATATGAATTAATTATATCTTTCGTTATACTTATACACGATTTCATGTTTGTAAATTGTCTAGCCTAAATTAACTAGAGGCCAACACGAAGTACGTAAACAACTTAAAATATACGGAGCTGATTTTCGTCATCAAAACAGCCCTTACAACACTTGTATTGATTAGTTATTACATTTGTTAATAGTTACCATTATACCGTTCCTGATTAATTAACACTCTTCTCTGGAACGGTGTTGAAGATACAAATGTAAACATTAGTTTTTTGTTGTATGATCTTTTGGCAGGGCAAACAAAGAGGATTTCTTTTCGCAATGAATCACACATCGTCTCCGTGACATGGCTGCACCGGCGACGGTAGTTTAGATTTGGGCCGTCTTAGTCAAATCATACCACGAGCTGACGTAGATTTGTGGGATGTGGTTACACAAGGCATTTCAGGCAGGTCTGGGTGAGCATTCGCTTCTAGATCAAATACATCTTTTGTTCCAACACTTTTTATTTTTGCAATTTTACGTGTCTTATACATGCATGGGCAACTTATAACACACCAAAGAAAAACGCGTATTTCCGGCGAATCATCCTTTATCCAAAATAATTTAAATGAATGATCACAAATGTTTAAATGATGACAGTGGGGACAGAAGAATCTGGAAGTTAGCAATTGAATAGGTGTCAATATCTTATATTTAGACAGTACACCACTTATATTACTGTTTATATCAGGTGGAATAAAAGTCATTGAGAAGACAGAGTCAGTCAACGATGGCTATATCAAGATTGTAAGTAGCTAGTATTATTATTCAATTGTATAATGTGTGTCTGAGACTGAACTAAATCCTTGTTTGTTAATTCTGTAATCATTCTAAAAATGGTCTTTCTTCTAGCCGGGTTATCCTGAACGCGTCCCTCAAGAGATTGGACTTCATATGCTTGCCACCACTGGAGAACATGTTCCTGTGATCATCGAGCTTCTGGACTGGCAGGATCTTTGTGGTTTCTTAGTCATTAGTACCCTTCTCCCTGCGAGGACGTGTTGAGTTTTGTGAATCTCAGTGGAGGAAACCTCACTGAGAACATACCGAAGGCTATCTTGTGGCAAGCGACCGAAGCCTCTGCAATCTGCCTGAAACGGGGGGTTTTCCATAGAGACGTAAGTCTCGAAAACCTCCTGATTAACCCGAACACGCTGGAGGTCAAATTGATCGACTTTGGGGGCAGTGAACTGCGTAAATCATCTGCTTACACGGAGTATATAGGTATGTTTTATCACTGTACTTTATAAACAGTCATTTACACATAAATACAAAGATGATATTTTCAGATAGTGTCTTTGCGTAGTTTTGAGACGTCTCATTGTTGCATACTTTTCTACAGGCATTATAGAGGGCGTTTACCCTGAATTCACTAAAACAGGCGAGTACCATTGCGAGACGGCGACGGTGTACTCACTGGGCGTACTGTTGTTTTCCATGTTGTGCCGGGGATATCCCACCGCCACTGACCTGTGCCAGTTTGAAGAGAAGACATGGAGAAAAGACGGCTTGACTAAAGGTGCGATATTCATCAGGGCAACTGTGATTCAGAACTTTTGAAAAACACAATCAATTACAACATTGGAATGATTTTTTTTGCACAGATGCTGCGATTTGATTCAAGCCTGTCTGGAGCCGAATCCAGATGAGCGGATCCACCTGGAAAAGATCCTTGACCATGCATGGTTTAAGGTACTGTGCAAGTGTTTTTGTTTCAGCTTTCTTAGCATCTGCTTCAGATCGTTTTATACACCTGACAGGCAGCAAAAAGGGTTTTGTTTTTTCTTGTGTTTTTTTCTCAAATCTGAAGTTGGCAAGTCAATATGTGTCAGTTTCATGTATTTAGACAATACTTGCATTACTGTATATTTCAGGACAAAGATCCCGCAGAGGGCCTACAGATTCCTGTCTACTCTGGGAGCGATGATGTCATTCAGTATCCAGATGATTCTGGATCTGACGTCTGTGATGACGGGGACGTTCAAATCCCGCCTTTGCCTTTAATTTTACTCAGTCACAAGAGGATGGAGGATGATGAGGATCCCAATGTGACAACTGAAAGTGAGTGCCCTTCCATAATTGGCAGTCCGGTCGCTCGTCCTCTTATGCTCCCGATCTCCTCTGTGATACAAGACCGGCTCTCGTCCCGCCGACCTTACTACAAATATATCTGATAAATATTGTTAAATTGTGTTTATTTAAGTATTGCTTATGTTTGGTGATTCATGTCTGCTGCACTTCTCTTTTAGTTGAAAGCAATGGCCGACAGTCTGAGATTTGACACAAATTCTGAGTTTGACACAATAATCATGCAGAAGGTGGCCTTTTCCTAGCGGGGTTATCCTGAACCCCTTGCCAGTAAGGGAGGATATGTTCCATCTGAGAAACATCGTTGACCATGCTTGGTTTGAGGTACTGTGCTAGGTTTGTTTTGTTTGTGTTTAACTTTTTTATTGTCTTTGCATCTGCTTCAGCTGTGGTTTATACCCCTGGCACAAAGCAAAAAATAAGGTTTTAGGATTACTCACAAGCAGAGGTGGCACCACTACTCTAAAAGTGTTGGGGCAAATAGATAGTTTAACCTATTATTGATCTATATGAGAAAGCTCTACCCCCTGATCATAGTGAGCGTAATGGCTTGTAGAGTGATAGAATCTCTAAGCTAATCTGTTTAATGCTTTATACAGTAGGTAATTAGAAGTACTTTATAGTATATACGGTATTTAATCGGTAGCCGGTATAGTGCTGATAGAATTGGTGTTATGTGGTCAAATATTCTCAACCTTGTAAGAACTCTAGCAGGTGTATTTAGAACTTACTGTAACTGGTTTAATGTTGAAGCAGGACGACCACTAAGTAGTGCCTTACAATAATCAAGTATTTAAGTCATAAATGCATGAAATCGTTTTTCTGCATCAGAATTACAACGAATATTCTGCAGTTTGGTAATGTTTCTAAGATGGAAGAAGGCTGTTTTTGTGACGTTTGTTCCACGTTTTCTAAAGACAGGTTGCTGTCCCAGGTAACCTGAAGACTGCCTAAGTGAAGTGAGTGCCTTTCCCCTTTAATTGGTGTGACGTCGTGAGTCCATATAGTTTCCTGTTCTGTCCCCTCCTCTTCCTCTTTGCATTGGTTATGCAGTGGAGAGGTGAGGTTATTTTGGGCTCCTGATAATCTTAATTAATCCTAACTTTTTTTGTTGCTTTTATGGCTATATTTTCACTCTAATTTATGTATATAATATTATTTTACGTATCTGTGTGGTTATTTTTGTCATTTCATCCCGTTTAAGTTATATTTTTGCATCTGGGCCTAAAAGTGATATGAGCATGTGATAAGTGTATATCACATTTGTTTTATAGAGTAACCGAGGGCATCTCTCACTAAGAGGCTGATTATATTTGTTTGTGTACATCAGGGAATAAAAGATCAGCGAAACTGCGAATGCTGTCCTGCTCTTCTAAATACACAACGCAGACAACAGACCAGTTACACATGTGAATCCACCATAACTGTATGAAGAAGCTTGCGTACAGATGACACATGCCAAACTTTATAATTGCCCAGCTCTCGTTGTATGAAAAAGACCAGTCAGGCGTGTCTTCTTTATACAACACGCTCTGCACAGACATGGATCTTATTTATACACAAGCCAGTTACATGACTTTTTGGAGGAATTTATTCAGCAAATGCGTTTCCATCTCCCATTTATTCGCATGAACCCTTTTTCAGGATGCCGAACCGAACTTCTAACACGCTACAGTCCATCTCGCTCATTAAGATCACATAACTCCTTGTGCTCTTTGGTAGTCCTTCTAGTCACATCCACTTAAGGCGGTAAAGCGTTTTCACATCTGGCACCTGTCTGGGACACTTTTCCAGTTGAATATAACGTAAAGACACATCTCTTTAGTCAAACTTTCACATAACGTGTCTCGATCAGATTACATGTTAATGATATCTTTGCATGAATTGTTAAGAACATCAGCTACGCTGACCATTTTTCATCTGTTTATCTGTTTCTACCTCGGCTGCCCATCCTGAGGAAACTAGAGATCATTGAAACCGCTCCAGTTTACGTCCAGACTCTTATGAAGACTTCAGATGACCTCTAGATGACGTCATCATACAAAATTGACAAATCTACAAATATGGTAATCTCAAAAATCACTTTATCATTGCTTTAAAATCCACATCATTTTGCAAACTTTAAATAATAAACTGTATCTGTATTTTCTTATATCACCTAATAAATATGCATTTCCTCTAAAGCTGTGAATTAAATTCAATTAATTCAATTTTCTCAAATAAATTCTATTCTTGTTCCTGTGACATTTCGTTTTGATTTTGATTTACTTCAAGTGTTGAGGATTAAGCAAGCACCACTTAAAAACATGATTTCATTGCATTTATTTCAGTTTGCTGTAAAGATTTGCTTTTTTAGAATATTCTGTGCTCTTTAAAGAGAAAATCGTCATGGCTTTATCTGAACATCTGTGTCACTGTCATTTCATTTTAAAGGCCACTCGGTCACTCTGGCTGTCCTCATCAAGTACAGTATATCATTAACCGCCCAGAGCTGAATTATTCTCTTTATTTTTGACAGGATTTTATTGGCCTCTGAAACAATACAAGATCTATATAAACTATAGTAACGACTCGCCACTGCTCACAGGTGTTTGAGGTTGGAGGTGTTTTTCTTTCCTACGATGTGTGAATATAATTTCACATTATGTGCTGTTGAATTCAAGCCGGTCATGTCACCATGTGTGTGTCCTTAACATTTATGCCCCAGTCATTCATTTCAGTGTGACAACAGATTGACATCAAGAGAGATCCACAGTGTCCCTCGATACCAGAACAGAGCAAAGGGCCAATTCATCAAACCTTCTCCAGCACATCAATGAACTGCCACCCAAAGCTTAAAACAGTAATCTCACAACAATAATGGCATTAATGTAACTATGTTAGAGCGGTCTCTGGCGTTACAGAACTGTCTCTGGCGTTACAGAGAAAGATTAGTTGTGGATGTGCTCGTAATCCTGTTACATCAATGCTGGACCAAGGCCAAAACACATATTTCACACATCAAACAGGAAGAGCCGAGGGGAACAGGGGCTATTTTATTTGAAGAAGCTCTTAACCTGTCGTGTAAACGGATTAGTTTAAACTGTTGAAACTTCATTCCCTAGCGAATGTAAAAGATCAGTGAATCATTTAAAGCTCACTGAACCACAAGAGAACGCAGGATGGGAATGAGCTTTGCAACTTTAATAAGATTTAGTTGGCTATTGGTGGCTGAACAAGCATAAAAAGCTTTATTTGATTTAAAAACATTTCTATTTGGTTGAATCAATGTAATATTTTATATAACTTGATAAATGTCATTTTCATCAAATTATTTTATTAGTTCTCCTGATGGCTAACACTGTGTCGTCTTCCCCTCAGAGTCCAGTGATTAGAGAGACCACGAGAGGAATCATTTGCCCAAGCACTGACTGGCAGCTTCCTGATCACGAGCATCCCGGGTTGTCACAGTCATATTGGGATTTTTCCCGTGTCACAATAAATTCCCCTCCGGGGTTGTCTACACCTCCCGTTTTGTGTCTGTAGTGTCACTTACCCTGACACACTTAAAGGTACAGTAGGCCTACACGTGCGTGCGTGTATAAGATCAGGTTGGCACCACATCCGCCATATTTTAAGCCAGGAAAACCTGGCTTAATGCAACTCAAGTGTCATTGTTTCGTAATTTCGACCTGAATTTGGCATACTCAATTTTAAACACACCCCATAACCACATACAGTTGTGTATATGTAACATTTTTGTGACATTTCACAGTAAACCTCTAATTTATTTATTTACCTCTTGTAGTACACTTGAACCCATCTTTCATACACTAGTGTGTTCAAGTGTACTACAAGTGGTAACAAATACATTTTAATATATAGAGATGGTATGTTAAAAGCACATTTTAGTTCATCTTTGTGTTGAGTACCCTTAAATGTTCTTAAGATCATCTTAACAAGTATTAAAGATGAATCTGTTGTATATTAAATACAATATTATTGCGTGAAAATAGAGCACTTTAAGTACATTATGGAAGTGCACTAAATTTCACCTGGGGATCGCCTATTTGGGGTCTACGTATATGTTCGAGGCTGAGCTTCGTTTAATATGTTTCTTATGTGGATAGACTGGGGTTCAGATATTCTACAGAAATGTTTGTGATACATTTTTTTAATGGCTCAAAATATAACAAAAAGACATAATAGACACCAACAACAAAAAACAAACAGAAAAAAACCCATCCAAACAGAGAACAACAGACCTGCTTCCTGCTTTGTGATGAAACAAGAATGAAAAAAATCAATAACTATAATTTACTCATGTAGTCTAGTATATCGGACGGAAAGCTGTGCCAGGCATCAATAGTAGCAGGTTTAACCTTATTAAGACCTGCTGTTGTATATTCATAGAACACTTTATGTTCAGGAGTAATATGGGACCAGTAGTATAGTTCATCATTTGGCACGGCCAATCCCCGCAGAGTTTACAGAATGCTGCTGTGTGGCAAAAAAAATGTCTAGGTTGTTTACCATTCCATATAAATTTTGGAATTAAAGTTTTTACCTCCCTAGTCCTGTAAGCAAGCATCTGTGACTTGAATCTAATATGGGCTTCAACCGGTAGCCAGTGGAGAAAGATGAAAAGGGGTGTCACCTGAGGCGTGCTGCTGCATTTTGAACCAGCTGGAGTGGTTTGCAGTAAGACCAGAAGGAGAGCTTTGCAGTAGAGCCTGGACAAGGAGTTGTGGCGCATGCTCGGTGAGGTAGGGTCTGACCTTTCGAATGTTGAATAAGGCATATCGACAGGATCGCGTTGTCTTTGCAATGTGATCATTGAAGGACAGCTGTTCATATTTTGACAAAGGGAGCAGAGCAAACAACTTCATGTGTATTGTTGCCGCAGGGTCACGTGATTCCACTTCTACTGTTTTTTTGTCACATTGCTGATGCAGCACATTGAAAGGAGAGTTGGAAGTAGGTATTTAACCCTTAAAAAGGTAGCAATGGACTTTTTTTAAAGAAAACAACCTAACGAAAAATATTATGTAGGATTTTTGGCTAAGTGTAATGGCGTGATGCAGTTATTAGATTAGATATTTGTAAACAAACATCACATCCATCCAATATCAATTTCATACATCATATTTAAATTGACTTTCATTCAATCTGTGGCAAAATATCAATAAATTGACTGGAGATCCATGTAACCAATACGAGATTTCATTTGATATATAACTTAACAAAGTTGGACATATTGTTTTTTTTAGCCCTGTTGTTTTACGTTCGTTCGTTGTTATTATTCTCTTAAATTAATCACAATCTTGAAGACCTAAACAAGCTCAAACTCATGAAAATGTGCCAAATTCCAAAGTTTTGCATTTCGCCATGAAACAGGAAGTTATAACTCAGGCATACAATGTCAGACCTGCCCCAAACATCACATGTGTGATCATAGTCCCGGCCTGAACACATCTGCATGGTAAAATTCAGTAAGTTATAGCGCCACATCCAGGCAACAGGAAGTGTCAAGTTTTACACTTTGATTAACTACTCATGTCCTCCTTTAATTTGAACAATTTATTTTATATCTATTTGAGTATAAGAACTAATACAAAAAATAGATGCATAGCTGTCAAAGGTGTGAATCTATGGAATAATTTGCATAAGGATCTAAAATTGTGTAATTCACTTTATGAATTCAAGAAAATGTTTAAAAATAAGGTGGTAAATAATTATTTAACTCAATGTGTATAACGTTTTTTCTTTATGTACTTAATGCAGTATCCGAAATGTGTACCATGTTGTTTTAGTTATTTTTTTAAAAATTTTTTCTTGTCTTGTACCTGTGGGAAAATTATGCTAAATTGATTGATAATGATGTATAAAGGGTAGGCTTAATAAGCAGCGGCTTCAGCCTACACCTTTTTCGGTTATTATGTATAGCTTTATTTTTATGATTGATTATCTGTGAGGAGTCTGAGGACCGAAATAAAAATCTTATATCAAAAATCTTATATCATATCATATCATTTTTATTTATTTAAATAAAAAAATTAAACACACAAAAAAAACCATTTATTTTTTAAACAATTATTCTATCACAGCCACGGTGACCTCCTTTGCAGCGTATCCTAACATTCCAACAGAGAAACAATGTTCTGGTGAGTAATTTCCTTTGATAGCGCAGATTAATAGAATGAAAAACATTAATATCATACCCAGTACCGCACTGACTCCTCCTCTCACTGAAATATAAAAGAAACAGAACAATGACAATTTAGACAAAGACACAGTAGAGATGCCAACTAAACTTCTACTGAATCCAAAATCACGATTATTCCAAAGCGCAAATTCATTCATTTCCTTTCACTTTTGTATTTTTGATCATAGTATATGGCTTACCAAAAAGGTTCACCGCGGTGGGCAGTGCTTTGAAAAAGACCGCTTGAGGAGGAAAAAGAACATGATGAATTTACGTAATTTAACATATTTCACTTAAATAAGCTCAAATCTGAATGTTCAGTTCTTACTCTACGTCTAATGTTGTTGACTTTTAGGATGCAATACATCAAGTGCAGTTTATTTGGATAAACACAAAGCTACAACACAACGACCAATGTCAAAGTGGAACTGTCTTGTTGCCTTATTTTCAATGAATGAAAAGATATTAAACTGCATGTGAATTAACACCTTAACGTGAATAGAATGTTTTGTTAGCATGTCTATTACCTTTGTATTACATAAATATTCAATCAACTATCAAAAACTGATCTTTATTTGAAAGTTTAAACTCAACATTCATGTTAGGAACTTGCAATCAATAAAATGTCCATATATGGAGTTCAAATTAAGATGTTAATAAGACAATGTATTAATACATCACAGATGACTTTCTATTCACAAAGGGTCTTCCACACTTATAGAGCAAAGACTGAGCCAATTCATATCTGCCAGAGGTGTGCAGTGATGCTTCACATTTACTTCACTAACTTTTGGGAAAGTATGTTTCTGTCCATTTACAAACTCTGTGGTGTGTTACAATTATTCCAGATAAGTATATTGCAGATCTGCCAACCTCGGATCTTGTTTTTTAAATACTATCAGTGTGACGGGACACAGGGTTTGAGGGGGGGTCAATATACTCACATTATTCAACATATAAATTGGTTAAAAATGTGAATAAAACAATGCAGTCACATTTTTCAGAATAGCTCAAAGAAAAAAACATGACAACGCATGAATAATCTATGAATATATTTAGAATATTTGAGCACAATGGCACCCCCTTGCGCGGCCATCGCCCCAATGCACTGCATATGATGCATAGCCCCTTGTGCCCCTGTGTATCATGCAGCACTAAGCCTCTGTCTGAGTAACAAACTACGTCTATATTTACAGATGAACTCTGTTCATTCATGTTCAGTAACAGTAAAGTCTGTTTTGTACACATTCAATTGCTTCGGTATGGTCAACAGAATGTGCTGCTTCTCTCTGCCGCTCACGGGCACTGCACAGAGACGAATCTGCTGCAACAGGAGAAGCTAGACATTGTGCTTGTGGGGAAATAACATACCTGTCAAGATTTGGCTACCTTGCAACAAATTCTGTGACCATCATATTATGTGACCGTATTGTGCACTGTTGTCACTGTGCATCTTCTGGTTGTGGATAGAAGGGATACATCTAAGGCCAGAAGTGGTGTGAAATCTCGTCAGTTGAGCGCTTTATCCCTTCTGGCTCTCAACGGCCGTGTGTTTTTTGGCAAGGTCAATGAGCACAGGTAGTTTACCTCATGTTTATTCAAGCTTGCTTTTTGGGGGAATTAATCCAGCGCTATGATTGGTTGAACTCTGCTGTTGCTTGATAAGACTACTGTGTACTCCGGAGCTTTACCAGGTTTTTGTGTAGTGTAGAGTGAAAAATCACAAGCCTACTTTGAGGTCAAAATGTGTACCTGCTACGCAAAATGCATACAGGTTGTCAGGTATGATATTGTAATATATTCTATATGATACCATCACTGTGGTATTGTGAAAATGTAAATATGTCCATGTTGTAACACATGTTTTGTTTGTAACCTCATTGGATGCCTCTTATGGTGCAACTTGAGTACAATTTTGATACTAGTTTGGTACATTACTCACCTGCGGTACCCACGCCGACAACTGTCGCCAGAGGCTCTAATTTAGAGGCTTATAAAGAAAGAGAAGAAAATTAACACATAAAACTCAAATTACATCATAACCAAAACAAAGCTCAGATATACTCACCCAAGGAGTCATCAGCTTTTTCAATCTAGAAAATAATGAATGTGGCTTAGTGAACATCACAATAGTTGTAAGTTATTAACTTAATAAAATCATTTAATGGATTTTTTCAGTGGGAAATATTTAAATAATTGATTAAAAATCCAACAGTTAAAAAATTCTAAAATGTAAATACTTATTTTCTCATTAAATAAACTTAAATAATACATTCAATTAACAAATTATATTTTTAATAAACTCTTAATATTTTTGTGAATTCTAAAATACATATTTCAGTTAATCAGATTAAATGTTACTCACATTTACACAATTTAAACAGTATATTTAATTCATTTCACAGCTTTCAAATTTACAAATGTAATGAATGGGGCAATATGCACATTCATACATACCACTAGGTGACGCCCCTTTTACCTCATTGGCTGATCACATCCTCTCATTGTACACACACACACTTCCTGTTTGTTTAGTATTGAAGTCTTTCCTATTTCATTTGTCCATGGTGAAGTATCGTCAGTTTATCAGCGTATGTTGAGGGTTCATGTCATTGTCTTGTTTCTGTTCTGTGTCATGATCATTGCTTGTTTATTGGATTACTGTTTTTTGAAATACCTTATTCTTGTTTTCCAGTTTGGACTGCATATCTGATATTTTTACCTCTGTCTGTTATTTATGTTCATTTTGCCTGCTGTTTTTGGATTGTTGTTAAATTGACATGTTGTGTCTGTTAGTAATGTTCATTTTGCCTGCTGTTTTTGGATTGTTGTTAAATTGACATGTTGTGACTGTGTTTTTCTTCCTCATGGAGAGGATAATGTCATCCACCACATTTATTTCATAGACGTCCAGGATTTCTTTTGTAAATTAGCGTAAAATATTTTTCTCCGAATGTACCAAATTGTTCATTTGGCTGCTCTTAATGTTCCTGGCATCTTTCTGATGGATTTGTTGTGATTTCGCACATGGTCTGTTTCACTTGCATGAAGATCTCCCTGAACCCCATGATGTGGGTTCACAGCAACAGCTTCCAAATGCAAACACCACATGTTTGCATTTAGTATGTCTATACTGTTTGCTGGAGAAATTATAATAAGTACGTCACAGTGGCGACATAGTATTTATATATACAAATGATTAACACATAGATGTATTAAACAAATACAAAATGTATTAAAAGCGCTTTTAGCTTAAAACAAAGTGCACAGGCACGCAGTGTTTCTTTACAGCGCAACGTTTATGTACAGTATGTATGCGTAAATGTTTTCATCATATGCCCAATAAATGTTGCAAAAACACATTCAATTTTATATTGTGAGAATGCAAAAAATCTATTTTTGTGTGATATTTCAAAATAAATGATCGATTTTGATGAGTATGTTTACATTCCATCTAGGTCAGTGGTTCTCAAACTTTTCAAATCAAGGACCAACCCCCTTTAATAAAAGTTGTTCCAAGTACCACCCAATGACCGCCATAGAAAATCATATGAATAAACACTTAAATAAATAGTAGAGCTGTGAATCTTTATCTTTAAACCTGGTCCTCCAATTCAAATGTATTATTAATAATAAAACACTTTTTATTTACCACCTGTTTTCAAACTAAAGGACATCAAGTTAGTCAGCAATAATAGTGAACACAAAATACTTTTCTGTAGTGCACTGTAAACGGGGCTCTGTAAACTCTTATGGGGGATTTGCTTATCAACAATAATTGAAAAATATTCCACACTGTCTTCCCTATGCAACAACTATTCATTTGAATACCACGCTGTCAATATAACTTCTCCTACTCAGCTCAGTATTGTCGTAGTTTACCGCCCCCCAGGTCCTCTGCACAACTTCATTGAAGAGTTAGATGTGCTTCTCTCATCTATCCGGAGGATGGTGGCCTGGACAAACCTTATGCTTCTAAGTACAACACTCTCACCGCCTCATTCGACCTCACACGCCTTGCCACAGCCGGTACTCACAGATTAGGAAACCTGCTGGATCTCATCTACACCCGTAACTACACCACAGACAACATTAAAGTCACCCCTCTTCACATTTCTGACCACTTCTTCATCACTTTCAACATGGACCTCCCTACCTGCACCACACCACCACCTGTTTATACAACTTAAAACCCATCTCTTCTGTGACAGACAAACGAAAAAATGAGAAAAAACAGGTAGTGGTCCAGCTTTTGTTGAAACTAGTAACTTTGTATTAGCATCGATCATACTATTGCTCTTTTATGACATATCGCTTATTGCTCAAATTTTTTTTGTAAGTCGCTTTGGATAAAAGCCTCTGCTAAATGACTAAATGTAAATGTAATTAACTTTGTGGGGACTTGCAGAAAACATACAAACTTCTATTAAAGGTGTCATGAACTGGTCTTGTTTATCATTTTATACTTTTGCATGAGGTCTACCTATGACGTATGCATGGCTTTTACATTCGAAAACATCCAAAGTAATAGTACTAAGTAAGTAATACACTGTTAGACGTCGCTGTAGATTAGCAGCACATTACTGTAAAAATCCACAGTACAATACTGCATCTGTATATTACAGTAAAATACTGCAGCTCATAATGCATTCTGGGTAATTTTCATTGAGCGGGAAACTTTTACAGTAAATTTCGGTCTCGCTGTAACCTCGCTGTAGCTTTGCTGTAACGTGTAACGAAAGTGTGCCACAACGTCATCACGTCAAATCACACAGAGCACATCCTGGCTGCAGCTGGAGGAGGATAATCGATTTCTGGCAGTTTGGTAAGTTTATAGTTTGGTTTATTTTATGTGTTTCATGCAAAAAAATTATTTTGTTTTAGTATTTTGCACAACAGTTTGTCACAATGTTGTTTTAACCGTGGAATGAGAGAGATATGGTCGCCAACAAACGTTGCAGTCTACCTCAGAAATTAAACTAAGTCAGCCCACTGCTTAAACCCGTTTTACACATCTCACTTAATGAATATAGGATTATTTCAACCATTTATGAGGGTTTTGGTGAGTTTATTTTCTGTCGAATAGTTGAAGTTCGTTTATAATGGCAAGCTAGGTAAACCGACTTGTATTTGGTAATAGATAAACTCGCGTTTGTGTTCAAATAAAAGAATCTTTGACCAATTCAACTAAGATTCCTCCAAAATAAATCTCATACGAAATAACAAAGTCACTGTGAAGAAAATGCAACTTTTGCACCCTGGGCTTATGAGTTTCTGTAAGTATTCACCATGTATATATAATACAACTTTTATTCAAATTTGTTTCTGGTTTTACTTCTGACTTTTTAGTAACACTTACAATAAGGTTCTATTTGTTAACATAGGATGTTAATACATTTTAACATTTGGCAATACATTTTTAAATCAATCAATTTATCTCTGTTCACATTAGTTAATTCATAATGAATTCTCAAATATTATTAATGTTGAAAAATATATTGTTCATTGTTAGTTCATATTATCTAAACCATTAATAAATGTTATGGAATAAAACCTTATAGTAAAGTGTTACTGAATTTTCTTTCACCATTTACTTCACAATTTGTACTTATTTCAATGGCTAACAGATTTAGTTATTTTTGGCTTTTTGTGTTACAGTCTCACCATTGATATTTTGGCTGGATTTGGTCATTTTTAAACCAAACAAGTCATCCCAGGATGTCCAGTTACAACTGCAAGTCATGTAGTTTCTCGACAAAAATACCCACACCCCCACAACACTCTCACACAGCACCACACAACACTCTCACACACCTGCACACAACACTCTCACACACACACACACAACTCTCTCACACAGCCACACACAACTCTCTCTCACACAGCCCCACACAACACTCTCACACAGCCACACACAACTCTCTCACACAGCCACACACAACACTCTCACTCTCACTCTCACACACACACAACACTCTCACACAGCCCCACACAACACTCTCACTCTCACACACACACAACACTCTCACACAGCCACACACAACTCTCTCACACAGCCACACACAACACTCTCACTCTCACACACACACAACACTCTCACACAGCCACACACAACACTCTCACACAGCCACACACAACACTCTCACACAGCCACACACAACTCTCTCTCACATACCCACACACAACACTCTCACACAGCCACACACAACTCTCTCACACAGCCACACACAACACTCTCACACAGCCACACACAACACTCTCACACAGCCACACACAACACTCTCACACAGCCACACACAACTCTCTCACACAGCCACACACAACACTCTCACACAGCCACACACAACTCTCTCACACAGCCACACACAACACTCTCACACAGCCACACACAACTCTCTCTCACATACCCACACACAACACTCTCACACAGCCACACACAACTCTCTCACACAGCCACACACAAAACTCTCACACAGCCACACACAACACTCTCACACAGCCACACACAACACTCTCACACAGCCACACACAACTCTCTCACACAGCCACACACAACACTCTCACACACACACACACACACAACTCTCTCACACAGCCACACACAACACTCTCACACAGCCCCACACAACTCTCTCACACAGCCACACACAACACTCTCACTCTCACACACACACAACACTCTCACACAGCCCCACACAACACTCTCACTCTCACACACACACAACACTCTCACACAGCCACACACAACTCTCTCACACAGCCACACACAACACTCTCACTCTCACACACACACAACACTCTCACACAGCCACACACAACACTCTCACACAGCCACACACAACACTCTCACACAGCCACACACAACTCTCTCTCACATACCCACACACAACACTCTCACACAGCCACACACAACTCTCTCACACAGCCACACACAACACTCTCACACAGCCACACACAACACTCTCACACAGCCACACACAACACTCTCACACAGCCACACACAACTCTCTCACACAGCCACACACAACACTCTCACACAGCCACACACAACTCTCTCACACAGCCACACACAACACTCTCACACAGCCACACACAACACTCTCACACAGCCACACACAACTCTCTCTCACATACCCACACACAACTCTCTCACACAGCCACACACAACTCTCTCACACAGCCACACACAACACTCTCACACAGCCACACACAACACTCTCACACAGCCACACACAACTCTCTCACACACCTGCACACAACACTCTCACACACACACACACAACTCTCTCACACAGCCACACACAACTCTCTCTCACACAGCCCCACACAACTCTCTCACACAGCCACACACAACACTCTCACACAGCCCCACACAACTCTCTCACACAGCCACACACAACACTCTCACTCTCACTCTCACACACACACAACACTCTCACACAGCCCCACACAACACTCTCACTCTCACACACACACAACACTCTCACACAGCCACACACAACTCTCTCACACAGCCACACACAACACTCTCACTCTCACACACACACAACACTCTCACACAGCCACACACAACTCTCTCACACAGCCACACACAACACTCTCACACAGCCACACACAACACTCTCACACAGCCACACACAACTCTCTCTCACATACCCACACACAACACTCTCACACAGCCACACACAACTCTCTCACACAGCCACACACAACACTCTCACACAGCCACACACAACACTCTCACACAGCCACACACAACACTCTCACACAGCCACACACAACACTCTCACACAGCCACACACAACTCTCTCACACAGCCACACACAACACTCTCACACAGCCACACACAACTCTCTCACACAGCCACACACAACACTCTCACACAGCCACACACAACACTCTCACACAGCCACACACAACTCTCTCTCACATACCCACACACAACTCTCTCACACAGCCACACACAACTCTCTCACACAGCCACACACAACACTCTCACACAGCCACACACAACACTCTCACACAGCCACACACAACACTCTCACACAGCCACACACAACTCTCTCACACAGCCACACACAACACTCTCACACAGCCACACACAACTCTCTCACACAGCCACACACAACATTCTCACACAGCCACACACAACTCTCTCTCACATACCCACACACAACACTCTCACACAGCCACACACAACTCTCTCACACAGCCACACACAACATTCTCACACAGCCACACACAACTCTCTCTCACATACCCACACACAACTCTCTCACACAGCCACACACAACTCTCTCACACAGCCACACACAACACTCTCACACAGCCACACACAACTCTCTCTCACATACCCACACACAACTCTCTCACACAGCCACACACAACACTCTCACACAGCCACACACAACACTCTCACACAGCCACACACAACTCTCTCACACAGCCACACACAACACTCTCACACAGCCACACACAACTCTCTCACACAGCCACACACAACACTCTCACACAGCCACACACAACACTCTCACACAGCCACACACAACTCTCTCTCACATACCCACACACAACTCTCTCGCACACAGCCACACACAACACTCTCACACAGCCACACACAACTCTCTCTCACATACCCACACACAACTCTCTCTCACATACCCACACACAACTCTCTCACACAGCCACACACAACACTCTCACACAGCCACACACAACACTCTCACACAGCCACACACAACACTCTCACACAGCCACACACAACACTCTCACACAGCCACACACAACTCTCTCTCACATACCCACACACAACTCTCTCTCACATACCCACACACAACTCTCTCACACAGCCACACACAACACTCTCACACAGCCACACACAACACTCTCACACAGCCACACACAACTCTCTCTCACATACCCACACACAACTCTCTCACACAGCCACACACAACTCTCTCACACAGCCACACACAACACTCTCACACAGCCACACACAACACTCTCACACAGCCACACACAACTCTCTCACACAGCCACACACAACATTCTCACACAGCCACACACAACTCTCTCTCACATACCCACACACAACTCTCTCACACAGCCACACACAACTCTCTCACACAGCCACACACAACACTCTCACACAGCCACACACAACTCTCTCTCACATACCCACACACAACTCTCTCACACAGCCACACACAACACTCTCACACAGCCACACACAACACTCTCACACAGCCACACACAACTCTCTCACACAGCCACACACAACACTCTCACACAGCCACACACAACTCTCTCACACAGCCACACACAACACTCTCACACAGCCACACACAACACTCTCACACAGCCACACACAACTCTCTCTCACATACCCACACACAACTCTCTCGCACACAGCCACACACAACACTCTCACACAGCCACACACAACTCTCTCTCACATACCCACACACAACTCTCTCTCACATACCCACACACAACTCTCTCACACAGCCACACACAACACTCTCACACAGCCACACACAACACTCTCACACAGCCACACACAACACTCTCACACAGCCACACACAACACTCTCACACAGCCACACACAACTCTCTCTCACATACCCACACACAACTCTCTCTCACATACCCACACACAACTCTTTCACACAGCCACACACAACACTCTCACACAGCCACACACAACACTCTCACACAGCCACACACAACTCTCTCTCACATACCCACACACAACTCTCTCACACAGCCACACACAACTCTCTCACACAGCCACACACAACACTCTCACACAGCCACACACAACATTCTCACACAGCCACACACAACTCTCTCACACAGCCACACACAACACTCTCACACAGCCACACACAACACTCTCACACAGCCACACACAACTCTCTCTCACATACCCACACACAACTCTCTCTCACACAGCCACACACAACACTCTCACACAGCCACATACAACTCTCTCACACAGCCACGCACAACTCTCTCTCACAGCCACGCACAACACTCTCACACAGCCACGCACAACACTCTCACACAGCCCCACACAACACTCTCACACAGCCACACACAACTCTCTCTCACATACCCACACACAACTCTCTCTCACACAGCCACACACAACACTCTCACACAGCCACATACAACTCTCTCACACAGCCACGCACAACTCTCTCTCACAGCCACGCACAACACTCTCACACAGCCACGCACAACACTCTCACACAGCCCCACACAACACTCTCACACAGCCACACACAACTCTCTCACACAGCCACACACAACACTCTCACACAGCCACACACAACACTCTCACACAGCCACACACAACACTCTCACACAGCCACACACAACACTCTCACACAGCCACATACAACTCTCTCACACAGCCACACACAACTCTCTCACACAGCCACACACAACTCTCTCTCACACAGCCACACACAACTCTCTCACACAGCCACACACAACTCTCTCACACATACAACACTCTCACACAGCCACACACAAAACTCTCACACAGCCACACACAACTCTCTCTCACACAGCCACACACAACTCTCTCACACAGCCACACACAACTCTCTCACACAGCCACACACAACACTCTCACACAGCCACACACAACACTCTCACACAGCCACACACAACACTCTCACACAGCCACACACAACTCTCTCTCACACAGCCACACACAACACTCCCACACAGCCACACACAAAACTCTCACACAGCCACACACAACTCTCTCACACAGCCCCACACAACTCTCTCACACAGCCCCACACAACTCTCTCACACAGCCCCACACAACACTCTCACACAGCCACACACAACTCTCTCACACAGCCACACACAACTCTCTCACACAGCCACACACAACACTCTCACACAGCCATACACAACTCTCTCACGCAGCCACACACAACTCTCTCACACAGCCACACACAACACTCTCACACAGCACGACACAACACTCTCACACAGCCACACACAACACTCTCACACAGCCACACACAACTCTCTCACACAGCCACACACAACTCTCTCACACAGCCACACACAACTCTCTCACACAGCCCCACACAACTCTCTCACACAGCCACACACAACTCTCTCTCACACAGCCACACACAACACTCTTACACAGCCACACACAACTCTCTCTCACACAGCCACACACAACACTCTCACACAGCCACACACAACACTCTCACACAGCACCACACAACACTCTCACACAGCCACACACAACACTCTCACACAGCCACACACAACACTCTCACACAGCCACACACAACACTCTTACACAGCCACACACAACTCTCTCTCACACAGCCACACACAACACTATCACACAGCCACACACAACACTCTCACACAGCCACACACAACACTCTCACACAGCCACACACAACTCTCTCACACAGCCACACACAACTCTCTCACACAGCCCCACACAACTCTCTCACACAGCCCCACACAACTCTCTCACACAGCCCCACACAACACTCTCACACAGCCACACACAACTCTCTCACACAGCCACACACAACTCTCTCACACAGCCACACACAACACTCTCACACAGCCATACACAACTCTCTCACACAGCCACACACAACTCTCTCACACAGCCACACACAACACTCTCACACAGCCAAATACAACTCTCTCACACAGCCACACACAACTCTCTCTCACAGCCACACACAACTCTCTCACACAGCCCCACACAACTCTCTCACACAGCCACACACAACACTCTCACACAGCACGACACAACACTCTCACACAGCCACACACAACACTCTCACACAGCCACACACAACTCTCTCACACAGCCACACACAACTCTCTCACACAGCCACACACAACACTCTCACACAGCCACACACAACACTCTCACACAGCCACACACAACACTCTCACACAGCCACACACAACACTCTCACACAGCACCACACAACACTCTCACACAGCCACACACAACACTCTCACACAGCCACACACAACACTCTCACACAGCCACACAAAACACTCTCACACAGCACCACACAACACTCTCACACAGCCACACACAACTCTCTCACACAGCCACACACAACTCTCTCTCACACAGCCACACACAACACTCTCACACAGCCACACACAACACTCTCACACAGCCACACACAACTCTCTCACACAGCCACACACAACTCTCTCTCACAGCCACACACAACTCTCTCTCACAGCCACACACAACTCTCTCACACAGCCACACACAACACTCTCACACAGCCACACACAACACTCTCACACAGCCACACAAAACACTCTCACACAGCACCACACAACACTCTCACACAGCCACACACAACACTCTCACACAGCACCACACAACACTCTCACACAGCCACACACAACACTCTCACACAGCCACACACAACACTCTCACACAGCCACACAAAACACTCTCACACAGCACCACACAACACTCTCACACAGCCACACACAACACTCTCACACAGCCACACACAACTCTCTCTCACACAGCCACACACAACACTCTCACACAGCCACACACAACACTCTCACACAGCCACACACAACTCTCTCACACAGCCACACACAACACTCTCACACAGCACCACACAACACTCTCACACAGCCACACACAACTCTCTCACACAGCCACACACAACTCTCTCACACAGCCACACACAACTCTCTCACACAGCCACACACAACTCTCTCACACAGCCACACACAACACTCTCACACAGCCACACACAACTATCTCACACAGCCACACACAACACTCTCACACAGCCACACACAACTCTCTCACACAGCCCCACACAACTCTCTCACACAGCCACACACAACTATCTCACACAGCCACACACAACACTCTCACACAGCCACACACAACTCTCTCACACAGCCACACACAACTCTCTCACACAGCCCCACACAACTCTCTCACACAGCCACACACAACTCTCTCTCACACAGCCACACACAACACTCTCACACAGCCACACACAACTCTCTCACACAGCCCCACACAACACTCTCACACAGCCACACACAACTATCTCACACAGCCACACACAACACTCTCACACAGCCACACACAACTCTCTCACACAGCCACACACAACTCTCACACAGCCCCACACAACTCTCTCACACAGCCACACACAACTCTCTCACACAGCCACACACAACTCTCTCTCACACAGCCACACACAACACTCTCACACAGCCACACACAACACTCTTACACAGCCACACACAACTCTCTCTCACACAGCCACACACAACACTCTCACACAGCCACACACAACACTCTCACACAGCACCACACAACTCTCTCACACAGCCACACACAACTCTCTCACACAGCCACACACAACTCTCTCACACAGCCACACACAACACTCTCACACAGCCACACACAACTCTCTCACACAGCCACACACAACTCTCTCACACAGCCACACACAACTCTCTCACACAGCCACACACAACTCTCTCACACAGCCACACACAACTCTCTCACACAGCCACACACAACTCTCTCTCACACAGCCACACACAACTCTCTCACACAGCCACACACAACTCTCTCACACAGCCACACACAACACTCTCACACAGCCACACACAACTCTCTCACACAGCCACACACAACACTCTCACACAGCCACACACAACACTCTCACACAGCCACACACAACACAACACTATCACACAGCCACACACAACACTCTTACACAGCCACACACAACTCTCTCTCACACAGCCACACACAACACTCTCACACAGCCACACACAACACTCTCACACAGCACGACACAACACTCTCACACAGCCACACACAACACTCTCACACAGCCACACACAACTCTCTCACACAGCCACACACAACTCTCTCACACAGCCACACACAACACTCTCACACAGCCACACACAACACTCTCACACAGCCACACACAACACTCTCACACAGCCACACACAACACTCTCACACAGCACCACACAACACTCTCACACAGCCACACACAACACTCTCACACAGCCACACACAACACTCTCACACAGCCACACAAAACACTCTCACACAGCACCACACAACACTCTCACACAGCCACACACAACTCTCTCACACAGCCACACACAACTCTCTCTCACACAGCCACACACAACACTCTCACACAGCCACACACAACACTCTCACACAGCCACACACAACTCTCTCACACAGCCACACACAACTCTCTCTCACAGCCACACACAACTCTCTCTCACAGCCACACACAACTCTCTCTCACAGCCACACACAACTCTCTCACACAGCCACACACAACACTCTCACACAGCCACACACAACACTCTCACACAGCCACACAAAACACTCTCACACAGCACCACACAACACTCTCACACAGCCACACACAACACTCTCACACAGCCACACACAACACTCTCACACAGCCACACACAACACTCTCACACAGCCCCACACAACTCTCTCACACAGCCACACACAACTCTCTCACACAGCCACACACAACTATCTCACACAGCCACACACAACACTCTCACACAGCCACACACAACTCTCTCACACAGCCCCACACAACTCTCTCACACAGCCACACACAACTATCTCACACAGCCACACACAACACTCTCACACAGCCACACACAACTCTCTCACACAGCCACACACAACTCTCTCACACAGCCACACACAACTCTCTCACACAGCCACACACAACACTCTCACACAGCCACACACAACTATCTCACACAGCCACACACAACACTCTCACACAGCCACACACAACTCTCTCACACAGCCCCACACAACTCTCTCACACAGCCACACACAACTATCTCACACAGCCACACACAACACTCTCACACAGCCACACACAACTCTCTCACACAGCCACACACAACTCTCTCACACAGCCCCACACAACTCTCTCACACAGCCACACACAACTCTCTCTCACACAGCCACACACAACACTCTCACACAGCCACACACAACTCTCTCACACAGCCACACACAACTATCTCACACAGCCACACACAACACTCTCACACAGCCACACACAACTCTCTCACACAGCCACACACAACTCTCTCACACAGCCCCACACAACTCTCTCACACAGCCACACACAACTCTCTCACACAGCCACACACAACTCTCTCTCACACAGCCACACACAACACTCTCACACAGCCACACACAACACTCTTACACAGCCACACACAACTCTCTCTCACACAGCCACACACAACTCTCTCACACAGCCACACACAACTCTCTCACACAGCCACACACAACACTCTCACACAGCCACACACCACACTCTCACACAGCCACACACAACTCTCTCACACAGCCACACACAACTCTCTCACACAGCCCCACACAACTCTCTCACACAGCCCCACACAACACTCTCACACAGCCACACACAACACTCTCACACAGCCACACACAACTCTCTCACACAGCCACACACAACTCTCTCACACAGCCCCACACAACTCTCTCACACAGCCACACACAACTCTCTCACACAGCCACACACAACTCTCTCACACATACAACACTCTCACACAGCCACACACAACACTCTTACACAGCCACACACAACACTCTTACACAGCCACACACAACTCTCTCACACATACAACACTCTCACACAGCCACACACAACACTCTTACACAGCCACACACAACACTGTCACTCACCCACACACAACTCTCTCTCACACACGACACTCAGTTTGAATGGAACATTTTAACTACAGACCAGTGTTTTCTTTGCCAGTGTTAGATGACACCTGTCACTTTGTTGCTATTGTTTGTTTTGATATGTAATGTATGAATATTTTTGCTCACTTAAATGTTGTAATATATATAGTAGTCAACATTTGAAGTGAGTTAAAAAAGTTACAAGAATAGGTATTGTTCTCGCCTTTTTGATCCACTTTAAATGTTGACTACTGTACATAGTCATTATATGTTGTTAGTGTAATACATCATTCTTCAATACTGTTTTAAATGTTTTAATACTTTTTGTTTCAATGAAATGATTCAATAAAAAATTTGCCTGGATTGCCTTTTGATTCATAATAGTATAGCAGCTTTATAATATTTTATAATAATATTAATAACTACAGATTTATATCCAAACTAGCTAAAATATATAATAATATTTGTAATTATTGCCAATACGAATTAAATAGTAATTTGTCAATATAGGTATTACAGTAAATTGCAGTATAAATATAGTAAAAATACAGTAAAGTACTGTGTTGTATCTATACAGCAATATTTTTTGTACTGTAGTAATCTATTACAGTACAGCACTGTAAATCAAAATACAGTAACTTACTGGCAACCGTGCTGCCAGTAACGTACTGTAAAAATACAAGCAAATCGTTAACAGTGTATATTTGAAAGAATATGGATTTGTCAGAACAGGGTTCAATGAAAACAAAAGGCCAGCGCTGATAGTGGAATTTGTTTTCAATCCTCCCATGTTCTCCAATCCATATCAAGAATTCTGATGCAAAACACTCAAAGTCTGTCAGATGACTTTTTGTTTAAACAAGCATTTTTATCAGGCTCCTCCACTTAACTTTACTTCCAGCAAAACCATTCAGAACAGGCAGTGTGGTATTTTTTGGAGCATAATATTTTTTATGTGAACGGCAAACGCAATAAGAAATTTTCAGTTCTCTTATCTGAAAAGTGAACTGCACAAACTGATTTGATATGAAACTAAGCAATTAACATGTCAAGCAGCTTCAAACCTGAATGGACAAGTTTGCTTAAGTGTTTCACCTTGTATGAAAATAGTAACTTTGTATTAGCACCTAATGTTCTATTGCTCTTTTAAGACATGTCGCATATTTCTCCCTGAACTCTTTGTAAGTGGCTTTGGATAAAAGCGTCTGCTAAATGACTAAATGTAAATGTAGTATCTGCTGCCGCCACCTACAGAATATTAACTATAGCACAAAGGCAAGCAGTGATTTGTATTGGTGTCAGGGCTGTACGTTAACGATAGCTTCACTCAAACAGTAAAATACTTGTGAAATAAACTCTTGATGAAGTTCATGAGTTTAGATCCTCATGTATCCTCAGACAAATCCTGGACCATCGCTCGTGTAATATTTTAAGCCGTGCACCTCATTCACGTATAACAGTCAGATGACACATGAAAATAACAGGATTCTGTGCACTCTGTCTAATGCACCTATTCGTATTATTCTTAGCCCAAACCGAGTTTCCGTATCACAATTATTTTTCAAGTTATGTTACTTGTCCAGACGGGCAAGTAAAAGTCTCCCTCATTTGCCCATACAAAACATTCACTTGCCCTGACAAGTGTTAATGTCGAGCCCTTTCTAGTATAATGCACTGTAAGTTTAGCCTAGTCAAAAATCCAATTCAAGATATCTACAATTGTAATTTGACTAGAAATAAATTACTTTCAGATATCTACAAATGTATTTTTGTATATCTTTAAAAATGATTCATTAAAGATATGTTGTATATATTTACATTTTACATTTATTCATTTGGCAGACGCTTTTATGCAAAGCGACTTACAAGTAGTTTTATGCAAAGCGACTTACAAGTAGTTTTTTACAGTGACACATTACTGCAGAGCAATCAGGGTAAGGTGTCTTGCTCAAGGGCACTTCAGTCATGACCTGCTGGCACTGAGATTAGAACCAGCAACCTTCTGATCACAAGCCCAACACTCTAACCATTAGGCCACAGCTTATGTTCCCTACATAGACCCCTGATATTGGTCCCTTCCAACCAGGACGTTCAGCATGCACTGGGACGGCTCACGGCCGAGTGTGAAGCGGCTGGAATAAAAATCAGTACCTCCAAATCCGAGGCCATGGTCCTCAGTCTGAAAAGGGTGGCTTGCCCACTTCAGGTTGGTGGAGAGTTCTTGCCTCAAGTGGAGGAGTTTAAGTATCTTGGGGTCTTGTTCACGAGTGAGGGAAGGATGGAACGGGAGATTGACAGACGGATCGGTGCAGCTTCTGCAGTAATGCGGTCGATGTACCGGTCTGTCGTGGCAAAAGCTCTCGATTTACTGGTCAATCTACGTTCCTACTCTCACCTATGGTCATGAGCTTTGGGTCATGACCGAAAGGACAAGATCCCGGATACAGGCGGCCGAAATGAGCTTCCTCCGCAGGGTGGCTGGGCGATCCCTTAGAGATGGGGTGAGAAGCTCGGTCACCCGAGAGGAGCTCGGAGTAGAGCCGCTGCTCCTCCTCATCGAGAGGGGTCAGCTGAGGTGGCTTGGGCATCTGTTCCGGATGCCTACTGGACGCCTTCCCCGGAAGGGAGGAGTCCGACCGGGAGGAGACCCCGGGGAAGACCTAGGACACGCTGGAGGGACTATGTCTCAAGGCTGGCCTGGGAATGCCTCGATGTCTCCCCGGAAATGTGTCTAGGGTGAAGGATATCTGGGCATCTCTGCTTAGACTGCTGCCCCTGCGACCCAGCCCCAGATAAGCGGAAGAAAATGGATGGATGGATAGTATTATCAGATTTTAATTAAAAAAACGACACAAACGGTCTTTGACAATACTACTGACCTCAGTTCTCAGAACACGGTAAGGTAAATAGACATTATACAGCAATTAATCGCAAAATGGAGTTTTGAGGAAACTGAAGATTTGAAGTCGATAAAAATACTTTATTCCACATGTAACCAAAATCATCTATGTTCATGTAACAACTCTATTATTTTGGATTGGCAACCACATAAACACATCGTAATGGCAACGTAAGTAACATTTAAAAACATAAATACAATAAACTATGTATCGTTAGCCTACAAAACAAAAACTATGCCACCAGTTGTGCCGCCTGGCCGTTAAATGTTTCATCGCCTGCGTGGTGCCAATAGTGTAGGAAAACCATACAATTTTTTAATCAAACATAATTTCATACCCTCAAAATTAGACTTTTCTAAATGACATAAAGCACTACCCCAAGGTTTTGTCCTTCTAACAAGAAACATTAGGGCATATTACACAATTGGCCCCACTATCAATTCAAGGGATCTTTGTTCTGGATAAAAAATGCACAAACGACTTTATTAGAAAATGTTTTACTGATTATCTTTACCCTAAAAGCCAAAATAAAAATAACATCCTACAAAAATTTGATAAAGACTCATTCACTAAACTAAGAACAATGTATCTAACACTCCTTATACCTCCTAAAGTGAAAGAAACACACTTCAAAGTAATGAACAATATTTAGCCCTCTTTAACTGAATGCTCATTTGCACTAATGGACCACTTCCATAACTGCATTAACCTATATACTGCACTGTAATTCTATTAACTGCATCTAGTCATCTATTGCACTATTAACTTCAATAACTGCATTAACTAATCTACTGCTCTGTAACCTTATTAACTGCATTAACTCATCTTCTGGACTGCAACCTATTAACTACATTAATTCGTATACTGCACCGTAACTCTAATAACTGCATCAACTTCTACAACTGCATTAACTCACCTATTGCACTGCAACTTTAATAGCTAATGTCAATAATTTATGCATACCTAAGTCACTTGCACTATTTTAGTCTAAATTATTATCTGTTCATATCCACCTGTACATTAATGTTCATAGTATATAGTCATCTGTATATATTGTTCATAGTTATTGTCATATTTTCATAGAACACACCTACTGCAAAATATTTTTATAGTCCATAACCACTGTATTATATTTTTCATATTGTATTCTGTATTTATTCTAACTGTATATCCTGCACTTGCTAACTGCACTTCTGGTTAGACCTAAACTACATTTCGTTACACTGTACTTGTATATGTGTAATGACAATAAAGTTGAATCTAAAAATCTAATCTAAAAAAATTATTTGCAAGAGTCTTCGCTTTGGTATAGATGATAATACATGTACATTCTGTGAAAATGATGATGAAACTACGGACCATGTGTTTTTCTCATGTAATGTGACACAGACATTTTGGTGTGATGTATATAAATGGGTCAAGCAACAGATGTCTTCATTCCCAACCTCTTTCTCTAGGGACGATATAACATTTGGATTGTCATTGCAAAGCAAGGGTGATGAGCTCTGAAGTCTTCATCCACGTATGTAGAATTGTGAAATCATCTCCCAAATTTGTTTGTTTTTAATGAATTTAAACTGTATATTAAGTCTTTAAAAATGTTGAAAGGTCCTAAAGCACAAAAAATATATGATACCCTAAAATACTTCCCAACTGAGGTTAATAGCTGAACAATAACGGAATTCTCCCCTTATGTCATGTTGTCATTTCTTAATTTAATTTATTTATTAACTTTTTCTAAGACTGCATATATATTTCCTGTTTGTATTAAGAGCTGCTCCCTCAGGCTATGTCTTTGCTGTGGTTTTTGGGCGGTCTTAGTTAAATCATACCACGAGCTGACGTAGATTTGTGGGGGTGTGGTTACACAAGGCATTTCAGGCAGGTCTGGGTGAGCATTCGCTTCTAAATAAAATACATCTTTTGTTCCAACACTTTTTATTTTTGCAATTTTACGTGTCTTATACATGCATGGGCAACTTATAACACACCAAAGACAAAGAAAAACACATATTTCCGGCGAATCACCCCTTTAATCTCACATGAACACATGAAGCTGACTGCTCCAGGACTGTCTAGACTATCTTTTACCAGATTGCTGGAACAACGAACACAGACAGTTCTTTGGCTCAGTATTCATATAATGAATTACTAAACGAGTTAGTTTTTACTAAATGTGAAGCTGTCATTTCTCATGTGGTTTGTCATCCGTTCTGTCCCCAGAATGGAAAGATCTGCTCAAATGCTTTTCAAATAAGTTTTTTTTAATGGAGATACTGATACAGAACAGCTGAACGAGGCCACAATTTGCCGCACAATAAGGAGTGTGTGCCTTGCTCTCAGGGCCGGATTAACCATATGGGCAATTGGGCAATTGCCCAGGGGCCCCCACCTCTAAAGGGCCCCACGGGCGGTAACACCAATCAACGTGCACTGAGCCGGTCGCGTGACGGCAAGCGCTACAACACAACACAACTCAAAAAATGCAAACACGAAGTAGCTAAGTGGGAGCGCTAATCGGAAATTTAAAAGAGAGAAGGATATCAGGAACGCAGAAAATTAAAAATATATACCGAAAATAGGCAATTTCTTTACGCTAGTAAACGTTAGCAACTAGTCTGCTAAGGCACCATCCGTCAACGAGAACAGCTCAGCTAGCCAGAACATTTCTTCACTGCCGGCTCTAGCCAATGTTCACAGCCCCGAGAGCGAAGAGCCCCAGCAGCATCTTCAACCGAAGACCCGGATTCTGCTGCGAGTGCGACCATTGAGGGAAGCTGTGATGGGTCTCGAGTCTAACCGGCATCTGAACCGCTCGTCGAGTCTATGCTCTACAAAATGCTTGTGTAAGATCTGTTTGCCAAATGAAATCAAGCATTTCAAATTTAAACATGCTCTTCCCCATTATATAGGATTCAAATTGTGTATTTTGTCAGATTATTAAGCATTTCTTTTTGTCTTGTCTAATTGAGATAAATTGACAGATTTCCAAATGTTTATATTGCACTAAAATGTTTAACCCTTGCCTGTCTTGTTGAACTGTGATGTGAAAGGTTGTTTACTGTTTTAAAAGTTCAAAAGAGTTTAGGAGCAGATGATACTGTTACAAGCACGCCAGTCTCCACCCACTCACAAGCACCACGCACCACTTCACCGGAGTATTAATCATCCACACCTGCAGTTCATCATCACCTCATCACCACCTCTACTTATACCCAAAGCAAACACTCAGTCACTGTCCGGTCTCGTTTGTATCACACAAGCCTCAAGGACTCCCTGATGTTACTTACCTGCTACCCGAAACCAACGTATATCTCGTCTCCAGTCTCCATCGTCTCCAGTCTCCATCGTCTCCAGTCTCCATCGTCTCCAGTCTCCATCGTCTCCAGTCTCCATCGTCTCCAGTCTCCATCGTCTCCAGTCTCCATCGTCTCCAGTCTCCATCGTCTCCAGTCTCCATCGTCTCCAGTCTCCATCGTCTCCAGTCTCCATCGTCTCCAGTCTCCATCGTCTCCAGTCTCCATCGTCTCCAGTCTCCATCGTCTCCAGTCTCCATCGTCTCCAGTCTCCATCGTCTCCAGTCTCCATTGTCTCCAGTCTCCATCGTCTCCAGTCTCCATCGTCTCCAGTCCATCGTCTCCAGTCTCCATCGTCTCCAGTCTCCATCGTCTCCAGTCTCCATCGTCTCCATTACCTCCTGTTTCCAGTGTTCTTTGTCATCTGTCTCCATTATCTCCGAGAAGCCAGCCTTAGTTCCTACAGCTCTCTACTATTTAAGTATTCACTTAATAAACCTTCCGTATTTGCATCATATATCTCCGTGTCTTGTGTTCGTAACAGAAGACCGGACCGTAAAAGCAGAGTTCCGACAGGAGTGCAACGGATCGTCAAAAGCAGAGTTCCGACATGAGTGCACCGGATCCTTTTCAGGAGTTGGTAGATGCCCTCCGTCGGACCCTAACCACCACTCCTCCTGCACCAGCACCATCGAGCTCCACAAACACCTCTGCTCCGTCGCCGTCACCCCCGGTGCATGCCAGTCCCATGGCCAAGCCGGCGCCATTCTCTGGTTCGGCCGAGGATTGCAATGGATTCTTACTTCAATGCTCGTTGGTCCTGGAGATGCAACCGCACCTATACCCCACAGAGCGATCCAAGGTGGCCTTTATTATATCTCAGCTGTCTGACAAAGCTCTCCGGTGGGCAGAACCCCTCTGGTCCCAAGATAACCCGCTTACTCACTCCTTCTCTAACTTCATCACCCACTTCAAAGACGTGTTCGGAAAACCTTCATGGGATTCAGCAATCGGAGAGCAACTGTATCACCTGAAGCAAGGCACCAAGTCCGTCACCGAATACGCTATTCAATTTCGTACTCTGGCTGCTGCCAGTGGATGGAATGAACAGTCCCTATTAACCACCTACCGGCAGGGTTTGGATCCTCGGGTGCGGTTGCATCTCGCTGCATACGAGGATACCATTGGGCTAGAACGCTTTATCCAACTTTCCATCCGCTTCGCCACTCGCATGCAGTCGTGTATGGAAGAACACCAGGGCCAGCCGTTCAACTATCCGTTTCCCCGCCAACCAGAGAGTGTCAGCCCTCCAGAACCAGCTCACGAACCCATGCAAGTAGATAGTTCACGATTAACCATGGCAGAGCGGCAAAGAAGGCTGACCCAGCATCTGTGCTTGTACTGTGGAACAGCAGGGCATGTCATTTCAGAATGCCCCATCCGTCCTCCTCGTCCATTGGTGAGTACATCATTCCATCTCTTAACCAGATGAAACCACTAACTACCACAATCATTCTTACTGCGGCTGGTGTCTCACTTCCAGTTATCACCCTCCTCGACTCTGGGTCAGCCGGGAACTTCATCTCGGGTACCCTCTGCCGCCAGCTCAAGCTCAAGGCGACCGCCACTACGTCCATCTACCAGGTCCACTCCATAACCGGAAAACCTCTCAGTCGCCGTCAAGTGAGTAAATCCGTGGGTCCCTTACTACTCCGGGTGGGTCTTCTGCATGAGGAGGAGCAACATCTGCTGGTTCTGGAGGAATCCACCGCTGACATAGTTTTAGGGCGCCCGTGGTTAGAGCAGCACAATCCCATCATTTCCTGGAAAACAGGAGAAATCCTGAAGTGGGGCGACGATTGCTTTCCGGACTGTTTTCCCATACTTCCTGTTCCCAAGATCTCATCTCCTGCGAACCTGGCTCTCAACTCCACGTCCATTGAAAGTCCCGTGGAGAAGTGCTCATTGGACATTCCAGCATGTTACGCCCCCTTCAGTGACGTCTTCTGCCCCAAACGTGCCTCCAAGCTGCCTCCACACCGGCCATGGGACTGTGCCATTGATCTGCTGCCAGGTGAGCCAGTGCCCCGTGGAAGGATATATCCACTATCCCGTCCAGAAGAGAAGGCCATGGTGGAATACATCAAGGAGGCGCTAGACCAAGGGTACATCCGTCCATCTACTTCCCCTGCTGCATCCAGTTTTTTCTTTGTGGCCAAAAAGGACGGAGGTTTGAGACCATGCATTGATTATCGAGCACTCAATAAGATCACTGTGAAGTTCCGTTACCCCCTTCCTCTCGTCCCTGCAGCACTAGAACATCTCCGTGGTGCCACTGTGTTCACCAAACTGGACCTCCGCAGCGCGTATAACCTCATCCGGATACGTGAGGGGGACGAATGGAAGACAGCATTTGTGACACCTACCGGCCACTACGAATACCTGGTGATGCCATACGGATTGGCCAACGCCCCCTCAGTATTTCAGGACTTCATCCATGAGGTACTCCGGGAGTTTCTTCACAAGTTTGTTTTAGTGTACATCGACGACATCCTCATTTACTCCCGGAACCTGGCCGACCATCAACGTCACGTTGCGGAGGTCCTCCAACGTCTAAGGAGTTTTCAGCTCTTCCTCAAGGCGGAAAAATGTTCTTTTCATCAACCCTCGGTGCAATTTCTAGGTTACGTCATCGACCACAGTGGCATCCGGATGGACGAGAGGAAGGTGGAAGCCATTAGGTCCTGGCCCATTCCCACAAATATCAAGCAACTCCAACGTTTCCTCGGGTTTGCAAATTTCTACCGACGCTTCATCCAAGGTCCCCTCAGCCATCTTCACAACCAACCAAAGTCTCTGTCCTGGTCCCCAGCAGCCACGAAAGCCTTCGAAGCTCTGAAGACTGCCTTCACTACTGCTCCCCTCCTCGTCCATCCCAACCCAGAAATCCCTTTTGTCGTGGAAGTAGATGCTTTCAACCACCGGAGTGGGAGCAGTCCTATCCCAGCAGCAGGGGAACCCCAGTAAACTCCATCCATGCGCCTTCTTCTCACGCAAGCTCAGCCCGGCGGAGGTAAATTACGACATCGGTAACAGGGAACTTCTCGCCATCAAGTTGGCTCTGGAAGAATGGAGGCATTGGTTGGAGGGTGCTGAACACCCCTTCATCGTCCTCACCGACCACAAGAATCTGGGCTATCTCCGGGAAGCAAGACGGTTAAATCCACGCCAGGCTCGATGGGCACTATTCTTCACCCGATTTCACTTTTCAATCTCCTATCGTCCGGGATCTCAAAACATCAAGGCGGACGCTTTATCCAGGATCCACAGTCCAGAGGAGAGAACGGAGGAAGCAGAATCCATCCTTCCCAGCCAAGTGTTCGTAAGCCCCATCGTCTGGTCCGAAGAGACCCTACCATCATACAATGCCTCTACCAGAACCCCGCCGGGCTGTCCCGAAGGATTGCAATATGTCACCCGCACCCAACGCAAGAATCTCATCCACTCCGCACATTCCTCTTTGGGCACTGGCCACCCGGGGGTCAATGAAACCCTCTCGCTGCTGAAAGAGCGCTTCTGGTGGCCACGCATGTCATCCGACGTACGCAGGTATGTGCAAGGATGCAAGGAATTTGCCGTATCAAAGAGCCCTCGCCATCTACCATCTGGCAAACTCCATCCTCTGCCTGTTCCCAACCGACCCTGGTCACATCTAGGAGTAGACTTCATAACGAACCTCCCAATCTCTGATGGTCACACATGCATCCTGGTAGTGGTCGATCGCTTCTCGAAGTCATGCCGTCTGATCCCTTTAAAGGGTTTACCCAAGGCCATGGAATCAGCAGAGATCTTGTTCAACCACGTCTTCCGGTACTTTGGGATCCCGGAAGACATCGTCTCGGATCGGGGTCCTCAATTCATTTCTAGAGTTTGGAAGGCCTTTCTTCAGCTCCTAGGTGTGACCGTCAGCCTATCATCTGGGTATCATCCCCAATCGAATGGGCAGACGGAAAGGAAGATCCAAGAAATCAGCCGTTTCCTTCGCACATTCTGTCATGGCCACCAGAACTCCTGGAACCAGTTTCTAGGGTGGGCCGAGTACGCACAGAATTCCCTTCGTCAACCTACAACTGGGCTGACTCCATTCCAGTGCGTACTCGGGTACCAACCTCCATTATTCCCCTGGTATGGAGAGACATCTGATGTACCAGCTGTCGATTACTGGTTCCGGGAGAGTGAGAGGGTCTGGGACTCAGCTCATCAACAACTACAACGTGCACTTCGCCGACGGAAGACGACAGCGGACCTTCGTCGATCAGAATCTCCATCTTTCCAAGTAGGACAGAAGGTCTGGCTGTCCACCCGGGACATCCGCTTGCGTCAGCCCTGTAAAAAGCTGAGTCCCAGGTTCATTGGCCCGTTTCCCATCGTCCAGCAGATCAATCCAGTCACCTACAAACTACAACTCCCACCGCACTACCGGATTCACCCAACCTTTCATGTGTCTCTATTAAAACCTCACCATCCTTCTGTTTCTGTTTCCCCAGAGTGTGACACAACCCAGGAGCCCCCCCTTCCACTCATCCTAGAAGACGGCACTGCCTATCTGGTCAAGGAGATCTTGGACTCCCGGCGACGTGGTGGCCGACTAGAGTACTTGGTGGATTGGGAGGGTTACGGTCCCGAAGAACGCTCATGGGTACCTAGAGATGACATACTTGACCCCAATCTGCTGGAGGAATTCCATGCTGCGCATCCGGATCGACCCGCGCCCCGAAGGTAGAGGTCGACCACGTCGTCGGGGTCTTCGGCCCTCAGGAGCGGGCCCTGGAGGGGGGGGGGGGTAATGTTACAAGCACGCCAGTCTCCACCCACTCACAAGCACCACGCACCACTTCACCGGAGTATTAATCATCCACACCTGCAGTTCATCATCACCTCATCACCACCTCTACTTATACCCAAAGCAAACACTCAGTCACTGTCCGGTCTCGTTTGTATCACACAAGCCTCAAGGACTCCCTGATGTTACTTACCTGCTACCCGAAACCAACGTATATCCAGTCTCCATCATCTCCAGTCTCCATCGTCTCCATTACCTCCTGTTTCCAGTGTTCTTTGTCATCTGTCTCCATTATCTCCGAGAAGCCAGCCTTAGTTCCTACAGCTCTCTACTATTTAAGTATTCACTTAATAAACCTTCCGTATTTGCATCATATATCTCCGTGTCTTGTGTTCGTAACAGATACTGCATTTGATACATTTTTTCCTTGTGGTGGCTCCATGAAAATGCTGTAAATTTTGTTTATTGTTGTTGCGAGAAAACAGCAGATTTCAAAATGTTTATATTGCGCTATAACTTGATAGTCCTATTGAATTCTGAGGTGACGGTGATCTCTGTTTAAAATGAGCTGAGGATCAAAATGCTACTTGATTCTAGGAAATGGATTCTATGGATTTTTGTTTGTGTCTTGTCTGTGAACTTCCTCTATGATGGCTCTATCAATTCTATGCATTTGTGTTTGGAGTATGTGTTCTTAAATAAATATTGGATGTTTTGAAAGTCGTTGCTTATTTATTTTTCGTTGCTTATTTAATTATTTTTTATGACTATGTAGTGGCCAGATTATACTGATGCCGATGTGTACGATGCCGATTTGTTTTCATAACATAATGACTGAGTGGTCTTGACAAGAGAACATAGTGGTGCATTTGTAGTTTGATGAACATTTGCACATCTGTACATCAAAATGCATTTGATGTCAGTTAGTTATTGAAATATTGAGTATATTGACTGTATTACTGTAATTTATTCTGTATTTTGCCAGATTATGGTGATCCTGGGGTTGTGATGATGGGGCCCTTGAATATTGTTGCCCAGGGTACAGTGAAGTGTTAATCTGGCCCTGCTTGCTATCAAAGCATTACCAGATGTCTTCATCTCCTTCCCTTGCCACAGTAGACTCTGTGACATCAAAGAGGAGTTCTATAGGATTGCAGGTAAGAGGATCTACAAATTACAGGACAACTGTTAACACTCATAGTAGGATACTCATTACTTTGTGTGACCGGTTTCCCCAATGTCATTGGTGCACTGGACTGCACACACGTAAGGATAAAAGCCCCCTCAGGTGCCCATGAGGTGGATTTTGTGAATAGGAAATCCTTTCACAGCATTAATGTTCAGGTGAACATAACTTTTTGATATTGCCCATTGATGAACACTGTGCATTTCCAGTGATGTGCATTGATTGGTTTAATATTCCTCCTCTTATGATTTCAGTTGGTCTGCAATGCTGACTGTGTGATCAGACAATGTTGTGGCAAAATGGCCTGGCTCAGTCCATGACTCCAGAATCTTTCGGGCCTCTGAAATCTATCAGCGCCTATCACAAGGTGAGCCACACAACCCCTATTAATAAGCCCTTTTTACATCATGGCCGTGTCAAGAATATCATTGTGTTTATGAGGTAGTTATGATGAGATTTTATGTTGACAGGTGAATGTTGCTGGGACACAGGGGTTATGGCTGTCAGCCTTTTCTCCTGACACCTTTCACAGACCCCCAGGAAGCACAGCAGGCCTACAACCATGCCAGGACCAGGGTCAGAGTTGAAATGACCTTTGGCCTCCTGAAGGCACGCTTTCACAAATTAAGGGTCAGCCCTGTGAGGGCATGTGACATTACTGTGGCTTGTGCTGTCCTCCACAATGTGGCCATGGACTGGGACAATCCGGCAATCTTCCCTGATGACGACAGTGGTCGGCTGCTGAGGGACCAATATGTGCTGAATTATTTTAGTTAGTATGTGTGCTTTCAATTTTGGTTAAATATGTCCTGTGTTATGACTTATGATGTCTGTGCTGAATACTGTGTGTAATACAAGCTTGCGGGGAGGCTTCTGCATCCCTTCATTTGTCTGTTCCGTTGATGTGTATGGATTTGTCCTGCATTTATTTCAGTGTGCAGACATGCGGGTGTGTTATATTCAGACCTTTAAATGTGTATTTATCCTTTAGTTGTATAATATGCTTTGCTTCTGTGCTTTCCATCTTGTAGTGTCACTGTGTGACTTCGGTTTCGAAAGGAGCTGATGGTTTACCTGCTTTGTTTCATCCTTATTCAATAAAGGAACATAATGTTACACTTTGTGTTTTTATATTTATATGGAATGTGTATTTTATACGACAGAGTATTAGGGCCACACTGAGGAAAAATAAAAAAGTCATACATTTATGAGGCTGGTTCTTTCTGCGGAAAAGATGCATATTCTTTTTACAGTCCTGATATATATACATAAGTATGTCCTTGTTTGTGAATCCATACTGAAGAACATTTCCACGAAATGTCCCACAGCTTTCATTTTAACAACTGTCCTCTAAAACAACGGGTTACAATATTAGGACTTCATTCTCAAAGTCTGTGAATTTTCTTTTTTGTCCTCTGTGGCCCTAATATTCTATCATTTTATACATAGCCTTATAGTCTATGGGAAACTGTAAATTATCTAATGATAGCAACATCATCTAAAAATCATCCTTTATCCAAAATATTTGAAATGAATGATCACAAATGTTTAAATGATGACAGTGGGGACAGTAGAATCTGGAAGTTATCAATTGAATAGGTGTAAATATCTTATATTTAGACAGTACACCACTTATATTACTGTTTATTTCAGGTGGAAGATCCTGCAGATGGCCTTCAGACTCCAGTCCACTCCGGGAGCGATGATGATATTCAGTCTGCAGATGATCCTGGGTTTGACTTGATTGATGATGGGGGGGATCTAATCCCGCCTTTGCCTTTAATTTTACTCAGTCAGGAGATGCAGGAGGATGATGAGGATCTCAACAAGACATTTTATAGTGAGTTAACTTCACTAATTCCAACATGATATAGTCTGAGTCATTGATTCTGATTGGTCAATAGATGTTTTATTCACACAAAGATTAAGTGCAATATACACATTCTGTTTCTGTAATATGCATGTGTGTATGTGTAACATATTAAGCAACAATATTCAGGTTATAACAATAATGTATTTTCCTAGTTAAACAATCATTGTTAAATTGTGTTTATTTAAGTATTGCTTATGTTGGGTGATTCATGTCTACTGTACTTCTCTTTTAGTGGAAGTCAATGGTTGCTTGTATAAGAGCTGCAGAATGCTGGGTAAAGGCAGTTTTGGGTACGTCTATGAAGGGACCTGTGATGCGGATGACTTGAAGGTTTGATGTTTTTACTCTTTTTTTTTTATCTTTTGAAAGCTGATCAAACATCCTCTTTAATGTTGTAAATGTATTATAGCACAGTTCTGTTCAGGATGAATGCTTACACAAATCGATTGTTGATTTTATTGATCAGGTGGCAATAAAAGTCATTGAGAAGACAGAGTCAGTCAACGATGGCTATATCAAGATTGTAAGTAGCTAGTATTATTATTCAATTGTATAATGTGTGTTTGAGACTGAACTAAATCCATGTTTGTTAATTCTGTAATCATTCTAAAAATGGTCTTTCTTCTAGCCGGGTTATCCTGAACGCGTCCCTCAAGAGATTGGACTTCATATGCTTGCCACCACTGGAGAACATGTTCCTGTGATCATCGAGCTTCTGGACTGGCAGGATCTTTGTGGTTTCTTAGTCATTATCCTAGAGTACCCTTCTCCCTGCGAGGACGTGTTGAGTTTTGTGAATCGCAGTGGAGGAAACCTAACTGAGAACATAGCGAAGGCTATCTTGTGGCAAGCGACCGAAGCCTCTGAAATCTGCTTGAAACGGAGGGTTTTCCATAGAGACTTAAGTCTTGAAAACCTCCTGATTAACCCGAACACGCTGGAGGTCAAATTGATCGACTTTGGGTGCAGTGAACTGCGTAAATCATCTGCTTACACGGAGTATTTTGGTATGTTTTATCACTGTACTTTATAAACAGTCATTTACACATAAAAACAAAGATGATATTTTCAGATAGTGTCTTTGCGCAGTTTTGAGACGTCACATTGTTGCATACTTTTCTACAGGCATTATAGCTGGCGTTTACCCTGAATTCACTAAAACAGGCGAGTACCATTGCGAGCCGGCGACGGTGTACTCACTGGGCGTACTGTTGTTTTCATGTTGTGCCTGGATTATCCCACCGCCACTGACCTGTGCCAGTTTGAAGAGAAGACATGGAGAAAAGACGGCTTGACTAAAGGTGCGATCTTCATCAGGGCAACTGTGATTCAGAACTTTTGAAAAACACAATCAATTACAACATTGGAATGATTTTTTTTGCACAGAATGCTGCGATTTGATTCAAGCCTGTCTGGAGCCGAATCCAGATGAGCGGATCCATCTGGAAAAGATCCTTGACCATGCATGGTTTAAGGTACTGTGCAAGTGTTTTTGTTTCAGCTTTCTTAGCATCTGATCAGCTCGTTTTAGAACACCTGACAGGCAGCAAAAAGGGTTTTGTTTTTTCTTGTGTTTTTTTCTCAAATCTGAAGTTGGCAAGTCAATATGTGTCAGTTTCATGTATTTAGACAATACTTGCATTACTGTATATTTCAGGACAAAGATCCCGCAGAGGGCCTACAGATTCCTGTCTACTCTGGGAGCGATGATGTCATTCAGTATCCAGATGATTCTGGATCTGACGTCTTTGATGACGGGGATGTTCAAATCCAGCCTTTGCCTTTAATTTTACTCAGTCACAAGAGGATGGAGGATGATGAGGATCCCAATGTGACAACTGAAAGTGAGTGCCCTTCCATAATTGGCGGTCCGGTCGCTCGTCCTCTTATGCTCACGATCTCCTCTGTGATACAAGACCGGCTCTCGTCCCGCCTACCTTACTACAAATATATCTGATAAATATTGTTTAATTGTGTTGAGTTAAGTATTGCTTATGTTTGGTGATTCATGTCTGCTGCACTTCTCTTTTAGTTGAAAGCAATGGCCGACAGTCTGAGATTTGACACAAAGTCTGAGTTTGACACAATAATCATGCAAAACGTGGCCTTTTCCTAGCGGGGTTATCCTGAACCCCTTGCCAGTAAGGGAGGATATGTTCCATCTGAGAAACATCGTTGACCATGCTTGGTTTGAGGTACTGTGCTAGGTTTTTTTTTTGTTTGTGTTTAACTTTTTTATTGTCTTTGCATCTGCTTCAGCTGTGGTTTATACCCCTGGCACAAAGCAAAAAATAAGGCTTTAGGATTACTCACAAGCAGAGGTGGCACCACTACTCTAAAAGTGTTTGGGCAAATTTAGATAGTTTAACCTATTATTGATCTATATGAGAAAGCTCTACCCCCTGATCATAGTGAGCGTAATGGCTTGTAGAGTGATAGAATCTCTAAGCTAATCTGTTTAATGCTTTATACAGTAGGTAATTAGAAGTACTTTATAGTATATACGGTATTTAATCGGTAGCCGGTATAGTGCTGATAGAATTGGTGTTATGTGGTCAAATATTCTCAACCTTGTAAGAACTCTAGCAGGTGTATTTAGAACTTACTGTAACTGGTTTAATGATGAAGCAGGACAACCACTAAGTAGTGCCTTACAATAATCAAGTATTTAAGTCATAAATGCATGAAATCGTTTTTCTGCATCAGAATTACAACGAATATTCTGCAGTTTGGTAATGTTTCTAAGATGGAAGAAGGCTGTTTTTGTGACTTTTGTTCCACGTTTTCTAAAGACAGGTTGCTGTCCCAGGTAACCTGATGACTGCCTAAGTGAAGTGAGTGCCTTTCCCCTTTAATTGGTGTGACGTCGTGAGTCCATATAGTTTCCTGTTCTGTCCCCTCCTCTTCCTCTTTGCATTGGTTATGCAGTGGAGAGGTGAGGTTATTTTCTTATATCACCTAATAAATATGCATTTATAGATCCACGGTGTCCCTCGATACCAGAACAGAGCAAAGGGCCAATTCATCAAACCTTCTCCAGCACATCAATGAACTGCCACCCAAAGCTTAAAACAGTAATCTCACAACAATAATGGCATTAATGTAACTATGTTAGAGCGGTTAGGTTCAAATCAGAACCTTGTCATTCAGGGACGTCTTTGCAGCTTCATTCATTTGTCTCTAGCGTTACTGAGAAAGATTAGTTGTGGATGTGCTTGTAATCCTGTTACATCAATGCTGGACCAAGGCCAAAACACATATTTCACACATCAAACAGGAAGAGCCGAGGGGAACACGGGCTATTTTATTTGAAGAAGCTCTTAACCTGTCGTGTAAACGCATTAGTTTAAATTGTTGAAACTTCATTCCCTAGCGAATGTAAAAGATCAGTGAATTTTTCCCGTGTCACAATAAATTCCCCTCCAGGGTTGTTTATACCTGCCGTTTTGTGTCTGTAGTGTCACTTACCCTGACACACTTAAAGGTACAGTAGGCCTACACGTGCGTGCGTGTGTATAAGATCAGGTTGGCACCACATCCGCCATATTTTAAGCCAGGAAAACCGTTAGCAGGTCTCAACAAATAGAGGAAATCTTTTTTTCTCCATCATGTGGAATTCAATTATCATTCTAATGCAACTCAAGTGTCATTGTTTCGTAATTTCGACCTGAATTTGGCATACTCAATTTTAAACACACCCTATAACCACATACAGTTGTGTATATGTAACATTTTTGTGACATTTCACAGTAAACCTCTATCACTTGTAGTACACTTGAACCCATCTTTCATACACTAGTGTGTTCAAGTGTACTACAAGTGGTAACAAATTTATTTTAATATATATAGATGGTATGTTAAAAGCACATTTAAGTTCATCTTTGTGTTGAGTACCCTTAAATGATCTTACGATCATCTTAACAAGTATTAAAGATGAATCTTTTTTATATTAAATACAAAATTATTGCGTGAAAGTAGAGCACTTTAAGTACATTATGGAAGTGCACTAATTTTCACCTGGGGATCGCCTATTTGGACAAATCAGGGGTCTACGTAAATGTCAGAGGCTGAGCTTCGTTTAATATGTATCTTATGTGGATAGACTGGGGTTCAGATATTCTACAGAAATGTTTGTGATACATTTTTTATTGGCTCAAAATATAACAAAAAGCCAAAATAGACACCAACAACAAAAAAACAAACCCCATCCAAACAGAGAACAACAGACCTGCTTCCTGCTTTGTGATGAAACAAGAATGAAAAAAATCAATAACTATAATTTACTCATGTAGTCTAGTATATCGGACGGAAAGCTGTGCCAGGCATCAATAGTAGCAGGTTTAACCTTATTAAGACCTGCTGTTGTATATTCATAGAACACTTTATGTTCAGGAGTAATATGGGACCAGTAGTATAGTTCATCATTTGGCACGGCCAATCCCGCAGAGTTTACAGAATGCTGCTGTGTGGCAAAAAAAATGTCTAGGTTGTTTACCATTCCATATAATTTTGGAATTCAAGTTTTTACCTCCCTAGTCCTGTAGGCAAGCATCTGTGACTTGAATCTAATATGGGCTTCAACCGGTAGCCAGTGGAGAAAGATGAAAAGGGGTGTCACCTGAGGCGTGCTGCTGCATTTTGAACCAGCTGGAGTGGTTTGATAGCCTTTGCAGGAAGACCAGAAGGAGAGCTTTGCAGTAGAGCCTGGACAAGGAGTTGTGGCGCATGCTCGGTGAGGTAGGGTCTGTCCTTTCGAATGTTGAATAAGGCATATCGACAGGATCGCGTTGTCTTTGCAATGTGATCATTGAAGGACAGCTGTTCATATTTTGACAAAGGGAGCAGAGCAAATAACTTCATGTGTATTGTTGCCGCAGGGTCACGTGATTCCACTTCTACTGTTTTTTTGTCACATTACTGATGCAGCACATTGAACGGAGAGCTGGAAGTAGGTATTTAACCCTTAAAGAGGGAGCAAAGGACTTCTTTTAAAGAAAACAACCTAACGAAAAGGATTATGTAGGATTTTTGGCTAAGTGTAATGGTGTGATTCAGTTATTAGGTTAGATATTTGTAAACAAACATCACATCCATCCAATATCAATTTCATACATCATATTTAATTTGACTTTCATTCAATCTGTGGCAAAATATCAATAAATTGAAGTGTAGATCCATATAACCAATACGAGATTTCATTTGATATATAAACTTGAACATGTTGGACATATTGTTTTTTGAAGAGCCCTGTTGTTTTACGTTCGTTCGTTGTTATTATTCTCTTAAATTAATCACAATCTTGAAGACCTAAACCTGCTCAAACTCATGAAAATGTGCCCACGCCTGGAGTTCTCTTCCTAGAGTTCTGATAAGATCAACATCATATTTTCAGTCTTTAGGCGTTTGCGATGCTAAATTGACTTTTTGTTAAAGGGGTTTCCATGGCGTCATTCCAAAGTTTTGCATTTCACCATGAAACAGGAAGTTATAACTCAGGCATTAAATGTCAGACCTGCCCCAAACATCACATGTTTGATCAAAGTCCCGGCCTGAACACATCTGCATGGTAAAATTCAGTAAGCGCCACATCCAGGCAACAGGAAGTGTCAAGTTTTACACTTTGATTAACTACTCATGTCCTCCTTTAATTTTAACAATTTATTTTGATTTATTTAAATAAAAAATATAAACACAAAAAAAAAACATTTATTTTTTTAAAATATGTTGGAGGACCTCCACTGCAACCACCTTTGCAGCGACGCCTAACATTCCAACAGAGAAACAATGTTCTGGTGAGTAATTTCCTTTGATAGCACAGATTAATGGAATGAAAAACATTGATATCATACCCAGTAGCGCACTTGCTCCTCCTCTTACTGAAAGATAAAAGAAACAGAACAATGACAATTTAAACAAAGACACAGTAGAGATGTCAACTAAACTTCTACTGAATCCAAAATCACGATTATTCCAAAGCGCAAATTCATTCATTTCCTTTCACTTTTGTATTTTTGATCATAGTATATGGCTTACCAAAAAGATTCACCGGGGCGGGCAGTGCTTTGAAGCAGACCGCTTGTGGAGGAAAAAGAACATGATGAATTTACGTAATTTAACATAATTCACTTCAATAAGCTCAAATCTGAATGTTCAGTTCTTACTCTACGTCTAATGTTGTTGACTTTTAGGATGCAATACATCAAGTGCAGTTTATTTGGATGAACACAAAGCTACAACACAACGACCAATGTCAAAGTGGAACTGTCTTGTTGCCTTATTTTCAATGAATGAAAAGACATTAAACTGCATGTGAATTAACACCTTAACGTGAATAGAAAGTTTTGTTAGCGTGTCTATTACCTTTGTGTTACATAAATATAAAAATCAACTATCAAAAACTGATCTTTATTTGAAAGTTTAAACTCAACATTCATGTTAGGAACTTGCAATCAATAAAATGTCCATATATGGAGTTCAAATTAAGAGGTTAATAAGACAATGTATTAATACATCACAGATGACTTTCTATTCACAAAGGGTCTTCCACACTTATAGAGCAAAGACTGAGCCAATTCATATCTGCCAGAGATGTGCAGTGATGCTTCACATTTACTTCACTAACTTTTGGGAAAGTATGTTTCTGTCCATTTACAAACTCTGTGGTGTGTTAAAATCTTTCCAGATAAGTATATTGCAGATCTGCCAACCTCGGATCTTGTTTTTTATAACTATCAGTGTGACGGGACACAGGGTTTGAGGGGGGGGGGTCAATATACTCACATTATTCAACATATAAATTGGTTAAAAATGTGAATAAAACAATGCAGTCACATTTTTCAGAATAGCTCAAAGAAAAAAACATGACAACGCATGAATAATCTATGAATATATTTAGAATATTTGAGCACAATGGCACCCCCTTGCGCGGCCATCGCCCCAATGCACTGCATATGATGCATAGCCCCTTGTGCCCCTGTGTATCATGCAGCACTAAGCCTCTGTCTGAGTAACAAACTACGTCTATATTTGCAGATGAACTCTGTTCATTCATGTTCAATAACAGTAAAGTCTGTTTTGTACACATTCAATTGCGAGTCAGCTTCGGTATGGTCAACAGAATGTGCTGCTTCTCTCTGCCGCTCACTGGCACTGCACAGAGATGAATCAGCAACAGGAGAAGCAAGACATTGTGCTTGTGGGGAAATAACATACCTGTCAAGATTTGGCTACCTTGCAACAAATTCTGTGACCATCATATCAACGGCCGTGTGTTTTTTGGCAAAGTCAATGAGCACAGGTAGTTTACCTCATGTTTATTCAAGCTTGCTTTTTGGGGGAATTAATCCAGCGCTATGATTGGTTGAACTCTGCTGTTGCTTGATAAGACTACTGTGTACTCCGGAGCTTTACCAGGTTTTTGTGTAGTGTAGAGTGAAAAATCAAAAGCCTACTTTGAGATCAAAATGTGTACCTGCTACGCAAAATGCATACAGGTTGTCAGGTCTGATATTGTAATATATTCTATATGATACCATCACTGTACAATGGTATTGTGAAAATGTAAATATGTCCATGTTGTAACACATGTTTTGTTTGTAACCTCATTGGATGCCTCTTATGGTGCAACTTGAGTACAATTTTGATACTAGTTTGGTACATTACTCACCTGCGGTACCCACGCCGACAACTGTCGCCAGAGGCTCTAATTTAGAGGCTTATAAAGAAAGAGAAGAAAATTAACACGTAAAACTCAAATTACATCATAACCAAAACAAAGCTCAGATATACTCACCCAAGGAGTCATCAGCTTTTTGAATCTAGAAAATAATGAATGTGGCTTAGTGAACATCACAATAGTCGTAAGTTATTAACTTAATAAAATCATTTAATGGATTTTTTCAGTGGGAAATATTTAAATAATTGATTAAAAATCCAACAGTTAAAAAATTCTAAAATGTAAATACTTATTTTCTCATTAAATAAACTTAAATAATACATTCAATTAACAAATTATATTTTTAATAAACTCTTAATATTTTTGTGAATTCTAAAATACATATTTCAGTTAATCAGATTAAATGTTACTCACATTTACACAATTTAAACAGTATATTTGATTCATTTCACAGCTTTCAAATTTACAAATGTAATGAATGGGGCAATCTGTACATTCATACATACCACTAGGTGACGCCCCTTTTACCTCATTGGCTGATCACATCCTCTCATTGTACACACACACACTTCCTGTTTGTTTAGTATTGAAGTCTTTCCTATTTCATTTGTCCATGGTGAAGTATCGTCAGTTTATCAGCGTATGTTGAGGGTTCATGTCATTGTCTTGTTTCTGTTCTGTGTCATGATCATTGCTTGTTTATTGGATTACTGTTTTTTGAAATACCTTATTCTTGTTTTCCAGTTTGGACTGCATATCTGATATTTTTACCTCTGTCTGTTATTTATGTTCATTTTGCCTGCTGTTTTTGGATTGTTGTTAAATTGACATGTTGTGTCTGTTAGTAATGTTCATTTTGCCTGCTGTTTTTGGATTGTTGTTAAATTGACATGTTGTGACTGTGTTTTTCTTCCTCATGGAGAAGATAATGTCATCCACCACATTTATTTCATAGACGTCCAGGATTTCTTTTGTAAATTAGCGTAAAATATTTTTCTCCGAATGTACCAAATTGTTCATTTGGCTGCTCTTAATGTTCCTGGCATCTTTCTGATGGATTTGTTGTGATTTCGCACATGGTCTGTTTCACTTGCATGAAGATCTTCCTGAACACCGTGATGTGGGTTCACAGCAACAGCTTCCAAATGCAAACACCACATGTTTGCATTTAGTATGTCTATACTGTTTGCTGGAGAAATTATAATAAGTACGTCACAGTGGCGACATAGTATTTATATATACAAATGATTAACACATAGATGTATTAAACAAATACAAAATGTATTAAAAGCGCTTTTAGCTTAAAACAAAGTGCACAGGCACGCAGTGTTTCTTTACAGCGCAACGTTTATGTACAGTATGTATGCGTAAATGTTTTCATCATATGCCCAATAAATGTTGCAAAAACACATTCAATTTTATATTGTGAGAATGCAAAAAATCTATTTTTGTGTGATATTTCAAAATAAATGATCGATTTTGATGAGTATGTTTACATTCCATCTAGGTCAGTGGTTCTCAAACTTTTCAAATCAAGGACCAACCCCCTTTAATAAAAGTTGTTCCAAGTACCACCCAATGACCGCCATAGAAAATCATATGAATAAACACTTAAATAAATAGTAGAGCTGTGAATCTTTATCTTTAAACCTGGTCCTCCAATTCAAATGTATTATTAATAATAAAACACTTTTTATTTACCACCTGTTTTCAAACTAAAGGACATCAAGTTAGTCAGCAATAATCGTGAACACAAAATACTTTTCTGTAGTGCACTGTAAACGGGGCTCTGTAAACTCTTATGGGGGATTTGCTTATCAACAATAATTGAAAAATATTCCACACTGTCTTCCCTATGCAACAACTATTCATTTGAATACCACGCTGTCAATATAACTTCTCCTACTCAGCTCAGTATTGTCGTAGTTTACCGCCCCCCAGGTCCTCTGCACAACTTCATTGAAGAGTTAGATGTGCTTCTCTCATCTATCCGGAGGATGGTGGCCTGGACAAACCTTATGCTTCTAAGTACAACACTCTCACCGCCTCATTCGACCTCACACGCCTTGCCACAGCCGGTACTCACAGATTAGGAAACCTGCTGGATCTCATCTACACCCGTAACTACACCACAGACAACATTAAAGTCACCCCTCTTCACATTTCTGACCACTTCTTCATCACTTTCAACATGGACCTCCCTACCTGCACCACACCACCACCTGTTTATACAACTTAAAACCCATCTCTTCTGTGACAGACAAACGAAAAAATGAGAAAAAACAGGTAGTGGTCCAGCTTTTGTTGAAACTAGTAACTTTGTATTAGCATCGATCATACTATTGCTCTTTTATGACATATCGCTTATTGCTCAAATTTTTTTTGTAAGTCGCTTTGGATAAAAGCGTCTGCTAAATGACTAAATGTAAATGTAATTAACTTTGTGGGGACTTGCAGAAAACATACAAACTTCTATTAAAGGTGTCATGAACTGGTCTTGTTTATCATTTTATACTTTTGCATGAGGTCTACCTATGACGTATGCATGGCTTTTACATTCGAAAACATCCAAAGTAATAGTACTAAGTAAGTAATAGGTAGGGGTGTAACAATACTTTATATTACGATATTCCGCAACGCCAAAAAAAGTATGATTCCCATTGTAGAGAGATGGGGATATTTTACGATATGATGTTGAAATTTTATTCATTGAGTGGTCAAGATGCTACCTCGGGACTGCACGATTAATCCTTTTAAAACCGAAATCGCAATTTGTGTTATGTTCAAATGGCAAAAGCTGCCTTTCTTTCGATTAAGGGCATTAAATATGATAAAATGCACCTAAGATGTTTTGACAGTTTGTTTCTGCAATTTTACATTTAACCAATAGGGAGCATTTTAACACTGCACATGCTATTGAATGAGCAAAGAACGTCATTTGGAAAAGAGCGCAAGCAGGAGCATCAGTTCAAAGTCTCAACAAAGAGCTTAACAGCTACATAACTGCAACATTAATGGATGGAGAAGAGAATCCCCTGGCCTGGTGGGAACGGCACCAGGATAACTTTCCCAGATTAAGCAGGTTGGCTCGCCGATACTTGTGTGTTCCTGTCACAAGCACACCGTCAGAAAGGCTCTTCAGTGCAACAGGCAATATAGTAACATGTCAACGGTCATGCCTTAAACCAGAGACAGTGGACATGCTGCTCTTTTTGTCAAAAAATCTTTAAGCACATAACCCAGAACAATTTGAAAATGTAACGCAATTAAAATGTCAAGGTTTTCTTTTTCTTATAGGACTTTTGGCACTTTAAATAGTAAAACTTGCTATCATTGACCATAACCTACATTAAAGTAAGGTTGAAACAATATTTTACTGAAATTCTTTACAGTGTGTTTGGGATCTTTTGTTTATTATTTCTTGAATACTTTTGTTATTCTCTTAATTTGTCATGACATTTCTCATCATGACACCTTTATTTAAAAAAAAATGGCCGCAGTGTTTAAGTGGTTTGATATAAACAGTGGCATAATGTTACAATAGTTTGTGGTTATGCTTGATCTTTCTTTAAAACTTAAGCTGTGCACCTCATTCACGTATAACAGTCAGATGACACATGAAAATAACAGGATTCTGGGTACTCTGTCTAATGCACCTATTCGTATTATTCTTAGCCCAGACCGATTTTCCGTATCACAATTATTTTTCAAGTTATGTTACTTGTCCAGTCGGGCAAGTAAAAGTCTCCCTCATTTGCCCAAACAAAACATTCACTTGTCCCGGACAAGCGTTAATGTCGAGCCCTGCCTAGTATAATGCACTGTAAGTTGCTTTGGATAAAAGCCTTTGCCAAATGCATACATGTAAATGTTAAGTTTAGCCTAGTCAAAAATCCAATTCAAGATATCTACAATTGTAATTTGACTAGAAATAAATTACTTTCAGATATCTACAGATGTATTTTTGGATATCTTTAAAAATGATTCATTAAAGATATCTTGTATATATTTACATTTTACATTTATTCATTTGGCAGACGCTTTTATGCAAAGTGACTTACAAGTAGTTTTTTACAGTGACACATTACTGCAGAGCATTCAGGGTAAGGTGTCTTGCTCAAGGGCACTTCAGTCATGACCTGCTGGCACTGAGATTCAAACTGGCAACCTTCTGATCACAAGCCCAACGCTCTAACCACTAGGAATATATATTATGAGATTATTGGAATAAAATAGTATAAATCAATTATAGATATCTTTAATTTCATAATTTCGTTTGTAGATATAATACATATTGAAAATATTTTCTAATGGAGGTCAACGGAAGAATATAACAAGTCAAAACAGCGTTGTAGATATCTCGAATGAACATTATGACTAGCCAAAATAAAATTGTAGATATCATCATTGCGTGTTATGACTTGTCATACCAATTACAAATACGACAAATCAAAATGACAGAAGAGATATCTGGAGTTTGACTTTTCAAAACTGAATTATGCTAAAAGAGGTTTCCATACTCACAGGTGGATTTGGCGCCGGCATCTCCTCGGTCACCTCCTCATATGGCCAGTAATCCTCCTTATTAGGTCAAAATTAAGACAAAAACTAACAATGAAGATAAATCTCTCTTATACTATTTCATATTACAGTATACATACTAATATTAATAATATTATTTTGTTTTCCAAATTTTGCTATGTCACACCATAGGACACATACAACTACAGTACCAGTATATCTTCGTTAGGTTTTTATTTTTGGCAATTGTATTTGGGTTTCATACATGTGTTGTTATACATCTCTTTCATACATGTGGTGTAAACTTGTAAAGATTATCTTGCATGTACGTGTCATAAACCTTTGTTAATCACAGATCTTATTTTTTGCAATCTTTCGTAATAATAATTGCATAATCCTGCAATCGAATGAGTACGCTGAGTGTTATTACATGTGGCTTATATTTGAAAGAATATGGATTTGTCAGAACAGGTTTCAATGAAAAACAAAAGGCGACACTGATAGTTGAATTTGTTTTCCATCCTCCCATGTTCTCCAATCCATATGAAGAATTCTGACGCAAAACACTCAAAGTCTGTCAGATGACTTCTTGTTTAAACAAGCATTTTTATCAGGCTCCTCCACTTAACTTTACTTCCAGCAAAACCATTCAGAACGGGCAGAGTGGTATTTTTTGGAGCATAATATTTTTAATGTGAACGGCAAACGCAATAAGAACTTTTCAGTTCTCTTATCTGAAAAGTGAACTGCACAAACTGATTTGATATGAAACTAAGCAATTAACATGTCAAGCAGCTTCAAACCTGAATGGACAAGTTTGCTTAAGTGTTTCACCTTGTGTGAAACAAGTAACTTTGTATTAGCACCTAATGTTCTATTGCTCTTTTACGACACATCGCATATTTCTCCCTGAACTCTTTGTAAGTGGCTTTGGATAAAAGCGTCTGCTAAATGACTAAATGTAAATGTAGTATCTTTTGCTGCCACCTACAGAATATTAACTATAGCACAAAGGCAAGCAGTGATTTGTATTGGTGTCAGGGCTGTACGTTAACGATAGCTTCACTCAAACAGTAAAATAATTGTAAAATAAACTCTCGATGAAGTTCATGAGTTTACATCCTCATGTATCCTCAGACAAATCCTGGACCATCGCTCGTGTAATATTTTAAGCTGTGCACCTCATTCACGTTTAACAGTCAGATGACACATGAAAATAACAGGATTCTGGGTACTCTGTCTAATGCACCTATTCGTATTATTCTTAGCCCAGACCGATTTTCCGTATCACAATTATTTTTCAAGTTATGTTACTTGTCCAGTCGGGCAAGTAAAAGTCTCCCTCATTTGCCCATACAAAACATTCACTTGTCCCGGACAAGCGTTAATGTCGAGCCCTGCCTAGTATAATGCAATGTAAGTTGCTTTGGATAAAAGCCTTTGCCAAATGCATACATGTAAATGTTAAGTTTAGCCTAGTCAAAAATCCAATTCAAGATATCTACAATTGTAATTTGACTAGAAATAAATTACTTTCAGATATCTACAGATGTATTTTTGGATATCTTTAAAAATGATTCATTAAAGATATCTTGTATATATTTACATTTTACATTTATTCATTTGGCAGACGCTTTTATGCAAAGTGATTTACAAGTAGTTTTTTACAGTGACACATTACTGCAGAGCATTCAGGGTAAGGTGTCTTGCTCAAGGGCACTTCAGTCATGACCTGCTGGCACTGAGATTCAAACTGGCAACCTTCTGATCACAAGCCCAACGCTCTAACCACTAGGAATATATATTATGAGATTATTGGAATAAAATAGTATAAATCAATTATAGATATCTTTAATTTCATAATTTCGTTTGTAGATATAATACATATTGAAAATATTTTCTAATGGAGGTGAACTGAAGAATATGACTAGTCAAAACAGCGTTGTAGATATCTCGAATGAACATTATGACTAGCCAAAATAAAATTGTAGATATCATCATTGCGTGTTATGACTTGTCACACCAATTACAAATACGACAAATCAAAATGACAGAAGAGATATCTGGAGTTTGACTTTTCAAAACTGAATTATGCTAAAAGAGGTTTCCATACTCACAGGTGGATTTGGCGCCGGCATCTCCTCGGTCACCTCCTCATATGGCCAGTGATCCTCCTTATTAGGTCAAAATTAAGACAAAAACTAACAATGAAGATAAATCTCTCTTATACTATTTCATATTACAGTATACATACTAATATTAATAATATTATTTTGTTTTCCAAATTTTGCTATGTCACATCATAGGACACATACAACTACAGTACCAGTATATCTTCGTTAGGTTTTTATTTTTGGCAATTGTATTTGGGTTTCATACATGTGGTGTAAACTTGTAAAGATTATCTTGCATGTACGTGTCATAAACCTTTGTTAATCACAGATCTTATTTTTTGCAATCTTTCGTAATAATAATTGCATAATCCTGCAATCGAATGAGTACGCTGAGTGTTATTACATGTGGCTTATATTTGAAAGAATATGGATTTGTCAGAACAGGTTTCAATGAAAAACAAAAGGCGACACTGATAGTTGAATTTGTTTTCCATCCTCCCATGTTCTCCAATCCATATGAAGAATTCTGATGCAAAACACTCAAAGTCTGTCAGATGACTTCTTGTTTAAACAAGCATTTTTATCAGGCTCCTCCACTTAACTTTACTTCCAGCAAAACCATTCAGAACGGGCAGAGTGGTATTTTTTGGAGCATAATATTTTTAATGTGAACGGCAAACGCAATAAGAACTTTTCAGTTCTCTTATCTGAAAAGTGAACTGCACAAACTGATTTGATATGAAACTAAGCAATTAACATGTCAAGCAGCTTCAAACCTGAATGGACAAGTTTGCTTAAGTGTTTCACCTTGTGTGAAACAAGTAACTTTGTATTAGCACCTAATGTTCTATTGCTCTTTTACGACACATCGCATATTTCTCCCTGAACTCTTTGTAAGTGGCTTTGGATAAAAGCGTCTGCTAAATGACTAAATGTAAATGTAGTATCTGCTGCTGCCACCTACAGAATATTAACTATAGCACAAAGGCAAGCAGTGATTTGTATTGGTGTCAGGGCTGTACGTTAACGATAGCTTCACTCAAACAGTAAAATAATTGTAAAATAAACTCTCGATGAAGTTCATGAGTTTACATCCTCATGTATCCTCAGACAAATCCTGGACCATCGCTCGTGTAATATTTTAAGCTGTGCACCTCATTCACGTATAACAGTCAGATGACACATGAAAATAACAGGATTCTGGGTACTCTGTCTAATGCACCTATTCGTATTATTCTTAGCCCAGACCGATTTTCCGTATCACAATTATTTTTCAAGTTATGTTACTTGTCCAGTCGGGCAAGTAAAAGTCTCCCTCATTTGCCCAAACAAAACATTCACTTGTCCCGGACAAGTGTTAATGTCGAGCCCTGCCTAGTATAATGCAATGTAAGTTGCTTTGGATAAAAGCCTTTGCCAAATGCATACATGTAAATGTTAAGTTTAGCCTAGTCAAAAATCCAATTCAAGATATCTACAATTGTAATTTGACTAGAAATAAATTACTTTCAGATATCTACAGATGTATTTTTGGATATCTTTAAAAATGATTCATTAAAGATATCTTGTATATATTTACATTTTACATTTATTCATTTGGCAGACGCTTTTATGCAAAGTGATTTACAAGTAGTTTTTTACAGTGACACATTACTGCAGAGCATTCAGGGTAAGGTGTCTTGCTCAAGGGCACTTCAGTCATGACCTGCTGGCACTGAGATTCAAACTGGCAACCTTCTGATCACAAGCCCAACGCTCTAACCACTAGGAATATATATTATGAGATTATTGGAATAAAATAGTATAAATCAATTATAGATATCTTTAATTTCATAATTTCGTTTGTAGATATAATACATATTGAAAATATTTTCTAATGGAGGTCAACGGAAGAATATAACTAGTCAAAACAGCGTTGTAGATATCTCGAATGAACATTATGACTAGCCAAAATAAAATAGTAGATATCATCATTGCGTGTTATGACTTGTCACACCAATTACAAATACGACAAATCAAAATGACAGAAGAGATATCTGGAGTTTGACTTTTCAAAACTGAATTATGCTAAAAGAGGTTTCCATACTCACAGGTGGATTTGGCGCCGGCATCTCCTCGGTCACCTCCTCATATGGCCAGTGATCCTCCTTATTAGGTCAAAATTAAGACAAAAACTAACAATGAAGATAAATCTCTCTTATACTATTTCATATTACAGTATACATACTAATATTAATAATATTATTTTGTTTTCCAAATTTTGCTATGTCACATCATAGGACACATACAACTACAGTACCAGTATATCTTCGTTAGGTTTTTATTTTTGGCAATTGTATTTGGGTTTCATACATGTGGTGTAAACTTGTAAAGATTATCTTGCATGTACGTGTCATAAACCTTTGTTAATCACAGATCTTATTTTTTGCAATCTTTCGTAATAATAATTGCATAATCCTGCAATCGAATGAGTACGCTGAGTGTTATTACATGTGGCTTATATTTTAAAGAATATGGATTTGACAGAACAGGTTTCAATGAAAAACAAAAGGCGACACTGATAGTTGAATTTGTTTTCAATCCTCCCATGTTCTCCAATCCATATGAAGAATTCTGACGCAAAACACTCAAAGTCTGTCAGATGACTTCTTGTTTAAACAAGCATTTTTATCAGGCTCCTCCACTTAACTTTACTTCCAGCAAAACCATTCAGAACGGGCAGAGTGGTATTTTTTGGAGCATAATATTTTTAATGTGAACGGCAAACGCAATAAGAACTTTTCAGTTCTCTTATCTGAAAAGTGAACTGCACAAACTGATTTGATATGAAACTAAGCAATTAACATGTCAAGCAGCTTCAAACCTGAATGGACAAGTTTGCTTAAGTGTTTCACCTTGTGTGAAACAAGTAACTTTGTATTAGCACCTAATGTTCTATTGCTCTTTTACGACACATCGCATATTTCTCCCCGAACTCTTTGTAAGTCGCTTTGGATAAAAGCGTCTGCTAAATGACTAAATGTAAATGTAGTATCTGCTGCTGCCACCTACAGAATATTAACTATAGCACAAAGGCAAGCAGTGATTTGTATTGGTGTCAGGGCTGTACGTTAACGATAGCTTCACTCAAACAGTAAAATAATTGTAAAATAAACTCTCGATGAAGTTCATGAGTTTAGATCCTCATGTATCCTCAGACAAATCCCGGACCATCGCTCGTGTAATATTTTAAACTGTGCACCTCATTCACGTTTAACAGTCAGATGACACATGAAATAACAGGATTCTGTGCATTCTGTCTAATGCACCTATTGTATTATTCTTAGCCCAAACCGAGTTTCCGTATCACAATTATTTTTCAAGTTATGTTACTTGTCCAGTCGGGCAAGTAAAAGTCTCCCTCATTTGCCCAAACAAAACATTCACTTGTCCCGGACAAGCGTTAATGTCGAGCCCTGCCTAGTATAATGCACTGTAAGTTGCTTTGGAAAAAGCACCTCAGTCATGACCTGCTGGCACTGAGATTCAAACTGGCAACCTTCTGATCACAAGCCCAACGCTCTAACCACTAGGAATATATATATTATGAGATTATTGGAATTATGCCTAGTATAAATCAATTATAGATATCTTTAATTTCATAATTTCGTTTGTAGATATAATACATATTTAAATATTTTCTAATGGAGGTCAACGGAAGAATATAACTAGTCAAAACAGCGTTGTAGATATCTCGAATGAACATTATGACTAGCCAAAATAAAATTGTAGATATCATCATTGCGTGTTATGACTTGTCATACCAATTACAAATACGACAAATCAAAATGACAGAAGAGATATCTGGAGTTTGACTTTTCAAAACTGAATTGTGCTAAAAAAGGTTGCCATACTCACTGGTGGATTTGGCGCCGGCTCCTCGATCGCCTCGTAAGGCCAGTCATCCTCCTTATTCATTATCTGTCATGGAAAAATGTGAACAATAATGTTAGATTGCACTTAATCATGTGTTCTTAATTGGGAGTTTTACCTTTACAGTATGTCAAATAACACAATATCAACGAGAGGCATGAGAGAGCCTGTAATGTGTGCGTCTCTGGTTTCCCCTCGTGCCAGAGAGTTCATCATGTGCGGCGGGGCTTGAGTTTTCACTGATAGTGCAGAGAGAGCGGTCCTGGATGCCGGCTGGGAACTATGGAGAGGAGTGACAGAGCAGTGGAGACTAAAGGTAAGTACTTCCTCGAGATGCACGGGAGGGAAATACCAAGACGAGCGCAAGACCTGGCTTTGACTAGGACAAGAACTAAGGCTTTGACAATGTGTAATAAACTAGCCACGCTAGACCTACGGCAGTCTGAACTGGCCAGTTATCATGCAACGGTCAGACACAGGACGAGAGAAACAGAAGGGTAATAAAGAGAAAAACTACTGAGTGATAATAGGGAACCGGTGTGAAATGATTACTGGTATGAATGAGCTAAGGGTAAAATGGGCAGCAGCAGGTGAGCGAGTGAAAACTAAGTGAATCACCGGTGAGGGGAAAGCCCTAACAGGGAAACACAAGGGCGGGCGAATGACGTAGACACTGAGCATGTGACCTGCCATCAAACAACGGTGAGCAAAACGTCAACACACCTCTACTGTTAGACAGCGACCAGACAAGACAGAAGTCACAACAAAATAAGCAATAAAACTTAGGGCGGGACTAATGTTTTTGATTAGATTACAAGTGCAAATGAATTTTGGGAAATAATGGTGTGCACAGATAAATCATTTATAATAATCACCACAACACTATATAATTAATTAATAATTCAATAATAAATAATTCATTGAAATGTATGGTCTAAATTGAAGTATAGAGTATGAATGTACTTGTATTTAAATGTGTAGTTGTGTTTTAGCAACAATGTAAAGATTCTTACGAAAATAATAATAAAATTGGAACGTAACAGACAAATGAACATTGTCTGGTGTTTTAGACTTTTATTGTATTTGTGTATACTTTATACATTCTTTACTTGACTGTCACTTTACTTTACTCTTCACCTGTTTTTATTTTATTTTATAGCCTACTTGTTAAATATTGCCCTTATTTTGTCTTTTTTCACTACGGTGTTGTGTTTTTGCACTACGAAAACACTTTCAACAAATACAGTACAGTGCAAATACTTATTAAACTGTACATGCAAGCACTTGTGTTTTGTGTGCATTTTGTATCATTTATTTCAATATTTTTTGTTGTTGGTTTATGTTTGAAAAACGACTTTATTACGTTTAATTCATGTCATGCATTTCTCTAAAAACTGTAGAACAAAAAAGTGACGGTAACAAATAGAATTCCAGTTCCGGCGTGTAATTGGTTGGATCTTCTACTTGAAGGAATACGCCCACACTGACCACATGACGTCACTGTTGAGTCTCATGATACTGATTAGACTAAAACGGACATTATATTTAAAAATAGGTCTTTGTTCTTTAAACAGTGGTTCAGTAATGGAATATTGCATGTTGGCCAGCTCTTCAATAAGGAAGGCATGCTTTTTAGGTATTCAGAATTTCTCTCTAAATATAATATACCAGTAACTCCTAAGGAGTTTGCCATTGTTATGGATGCTATTCCATCTGGCATATGCATGCTTTTTAGAAACTGCTCTTTATTTTCAGAAGTCTCTTTACCTGAGCCTAGCGATACACCTTCTGGTAAATTATGTTTTACTAGTAAAAAAGGAAGAAATCTTAAGATAAGAGCTTTACTTATTGAGAGCTTTGCCTGTGCCCCTTCTGCTGTTTCATACTGGAACAGCCTTTTTGACAATCTAAACTGGAAAATGATATGGTCCATGCAACAAAAATATCTTCTTTCTAATAAAGTCAAAGAAATATCCTTTAAAATACTCCATAACATTTACCCTTCCAAAACTTTTCTAAAGAAAAAATTTAGATCTGACTTTGACACCAAATGCATCTTTTGTCAGAATGACACCGAATCTCTTCTTCACCTGTTTTGGTCGTGCAACTGTATTCAACTACTTTGGAAACATGTTGGTTTGTTTATTTCAAATACTATTTTGAAGGGCTTTGTTTTGAACCCCAAAACTGTTATTTTTGGATTTTTTGAAGGTATACCTGCGGCTAAAGATTCGGCTCTCCCCGACGGGAGTCGGCTCTTATCTTTTGCTATAAAGAATCGGCTCTTAGAGCAGGCTCGTTCGCGAAGGTGACCAAAGTGCTTGTTTTATAATCAACCTATTTCTTTCTCTGTGTAAATTTTATATACATAAATGTAAATTTTCTGATAGCAAACCTATTTTTATAGTTTTTCTACAAGAGATAAAACTGTATTTAAAAACAATTAAGTTTTCTTCCAATATGAAAGCACAAAGGACTTGTAAGATTTGCACTGATTATAAGCTTTTCGACCTATTTAATTTATAATTTTTTATTTATTTATATTATTTGTGTAACTCCCTCTCATGTATTTGTCTTTGATCTGTTTTAGTGTTATTCTTTATTTTTGTCTTAACTGTTTCGAGCCATGGAAATGTTTAATTTATTTTCTGTCTCTCTCTCTCTTTTCATTAATCTAAGTGTTTCTTTGTTAAGTTTCTGTTGTAACATTGTTTTGTTATAGCAAAAAGTTCAATAAAGCATTTAAAAAAAAAAAAAAAAAATTAAAAAAAAAAAAAAACAATAGACTAAAACGGCATGTGAGTCTCGTTCAGCAATCAGAAGAAAGCGGATGCAAAGCGCAGTTACAGGTAGGCTACTGTGCACTATTGTTTATTTAAAATACATAAACTTTACTTTTAACATAATGACAAATATATGAATGTGTAAATTACCAAACCAAAGACGTCGATACTCGGGGAACACTACATTGTCCCTACCAATAATTTCAACCAACAATTAATCTAGATGTGAATATAAACACTGATGTCCGTTTGTGTCTTGTACGTATAAGTTAATTTATTCAACATTTATTTATCCAGTAATCATTTAATTGACGACGCTAAAGGGAGCGAGGATATGCCATTTCACTCCTTTTAATTCCGCGTCTTTTCCTTGCTACCTTCCCTCACATCCTGAAGGGGTGGAGCTAAGAGGCGAGGAAAGGAAAAAAGGATGCACAAATAAGAATCGAGAAGCACCCAACAATATAATAGGATGTTAGTGGTACTGTGACAAATGTTAGCTTGACAATCTACAGTATAGTTTCTTAGTGTGTCTTTCCGTCTGAGCTACAGCTGCATATGCTGCCTAGTAAAATGACATCTAAACAATCTAAAGCTCTAATTTTAAACACAGAGGCAGAGTCACAGGTGATTATAGGCTTTTAAAACATGATTATGTTATTTGTTGTGCATTATATTAAGGTCGCACTGTTTTAGAGGTCTATTAAGCACTCAGTCGTACACATTTGTCCCTGCATTGTTAAAACTACTGTATGTTATCAAAAGTATCTAGTTGTATGTTCTTGTATATTTTTACGGAAACTGATCCTGCTGTAGACCACAATAAACAGTGTAACAATGAGAGTGAAAACAGTGTAGAAAACTATTTTAAGAATTGTTAAATTAGTATATTGTTTAAATGAGTGAAGTAAACTACTCTACACTTCAGTGACAATGCAGCTCTGTAGACCAATTTTATGTCCCCATCAATGTCAAAATCAAACTTGCACCAAACAATAAACTTTTTATTATGCAAGAAAACCTTGTGCTTTGGTCATCTGAACCACTTATATAGACTTAGTTTATTTATTTAATGAGTAGATTAGAGATACACATTTTGATAAAGCCTGTAATCATTATCAGTGTAAACTTCATTAATATGTTCGTTGACATAATACAACTTTTTTTCGCCCCCTGCTGACGTAGTATAGAATGTTTTTTATATTTAACATTTTGGTTAAAACTGTAGTTGAACACAGAACCACAGCAAACAAATCAAATATATGCAAAAGACTTAATTAAATTTCAAATTAATTAAGGAAAAATTAAATGGTAGTCAAAGGTGCCCCAGAACTGTTTGTGTTGCTAAATTCTTCAAAATATATCTTACTTTGTGTTCAACAGAACAAAAACATATACAATATTTACAATATCAAAATGGCATTTATATAACCGGAGGGTGCGTAAATGATGACACATTTTTCATTTTTGAGTGAACTGTCATATTAAGACACTTTTTTTAGTGCAGGTTAGAATTAAGAAATATTAGATGCCTCAGCCTGGATGGGCTGATGCGATTCGCTATCATCGGAGCGTGTTTCCCCCTTCCTTTCACATAATGGTATGGTCCTAGTCTGTCCCTGCGTTCAGCAAAAGAGCGGCGCCTTGTATTGCCTTCTCATAAAGGCGTTTAATCGCTTTCCCATTCATTCTCCTTCACAACTCCTTCATGGTGGTATATTCTTCCTAACTCAGTCCGGTCAACCACATCTCTCACAACCTTCAAAAAACGACTTAAAGCCCATCTCTTCTGTGAATACTTGACAGACAATTAACTTTGTATTAGCACCTATCGTACTATTGCTCTTTTACGACATATCGCTTATTGCTCCCTGAACTCTTTGTAAGTCGCTTTGGATAAACGCGTCTGCTAAATGGCTAAATGTAAATGTCCTCCCGTGTGACTGGCAGCATGGTGTGCCCATCCCGTGTCCCACATATACCCGCGGCTAAAGATTCGGCTCTCCCCGACGGGAGTCGGCTCTTATCTTTTGCTATAAAGAATCGGCTCTTAGAGCAGGCTCGTTCGCGAAAGTGCCCGTGCATCCTCTCTGCCTCCAAACTAACGGGTGTTCGACTTCATTTACATTAATTTTAGGCATTTGGCAGATGCTTTTATCCAAAGCGACTAACACAGCATTATCCTATACATTTATACATAGGTATCTGCAATCGCCTGGAAACAAACCCACAACCAATGCTCTTACCACTGAGCTACAGGAAAGCTAATTTGGCGATGCACACAACGAACGGCACATGACATCAACGTTCCGTTAGTGTGTTTTAAAGCATACGGAACAGTGAAGAAGACTGTCTCGCCCTACTTCTACATCATATGCCGATCGGTCTGCGCACTGCGCAGCGCCAAATCAAGTCCGAACACTCGCGTAAGTTCGGAGACTCAACACAAGCGCGTCATCCAGATAAATCACATTCAATGATCCGATAAAGCTTCGGCGGAAGACAAATTTAAGTTTCAATGCAGGAAAAACACCGATCTCTTTATTTATAGTAGGTTGTCTCGATTCAAACGTGACCAAGCACAACACGATACGTAAACTTGAATCGTGAGAAAGTCCAGGCTAACTGCTAGGACTTGTTGGACGCGATTGGTGATTTATTTTATAGCAGGAGCGCTTATACTGGATAGAGCACTTTGATTGACAGGTCTGTTTTGAAAACAAACAGCTCGTCTCACTTGCATTTGTATGATCGCTCCATTAGCGCAAATGGCGTCACATCGACTTTAACGGCCAACGGTCGTTACGGCGTTTAAAGGCTTACGAAAAATACGGACAATTCGTTTGTACGAAAAGTAAACCTGGTATTTACCGGAAAAGACAGCACATAAATGTTATAGCCGTTTACTATGTTTCGGCGAAGAAACAACGAACACTTCCCCTCAGACTTAAGGGGAAAACGAACAGTTCCCTTCTGTCCTGATATAAATTGATTTGATCATTTACAGTCTTGATATTTTTAATTGTCATTTTTAGTGGATTTATGTTTAATCCAGATAAAAGTGCTTAACGTCAAGTTAAAATAACCTTACCTCAAGAAGCTGCAGCCTAGAGAAATGGGCGTGCCGAAGTAAGGGTCGTGTCAAAAGGTAGAGGCGTGGCAAAAGGTTTCTGATTGGTGAAAGGAGTTTTACTGTATTGGCCAATCAGCGTTAAACTTTTGTTCCACACTCCAGTCCAGCAGTAAAATGAATGTATTAATTAAAGTTTACTATGAGCAATGCATTTGTTACAGTATTTGTTTTCAGCTTTGTTAGTATTCCTTAATAAAATACAGCTGTTCATTGTTTGTTCACTTCAAAGTGCTTTAATGTTAACGAATACAACTTTTAAATGACTTCTATCTAAGAACAGATAGTGCGACTGTGTTAAGAGGTTTTTGTACCCTAAAATAGTGGTAATTTGTTTTGATTGCTATATTTACTATTTATTAAGTTTTGTAAACTTTTTTTTTTAATCGTAAAAGACTACAATATGTAAAAATGAGAATATACAATGAAATGTTGAAACAAAATAATAGTAATGAAAGAGAGAAAAAAGATAAAGGGAAATATATATAATTTATATTTACTGCTTGCAGGTTTCGCAAACTTTAACCTAAACTTGCCGTGGTGATGACGTCAGTCAAAGGCGCCCCTTTGTCACTTGAGCATTTAAAGGCAGAGTAGTCCAGAAAGTTTTTGTCATGGTGGTTGGAAGTCTCTTAACATCCTGATAGCAATCAATAAGTGAAGTAAAACATTGATATTTTTATAATGATATATCCTCTGTGAAAGGCGTAGGGTTGGACCAATTACTGCCCTTGGTCCGAGGGCAATGATACATCATAAAAAAGTAAAGTATTATTTATCAATATGAAATTGAGAAACAGCCATTTGCAAACAAAACTGGCAATGTTTTTTTAAGCCACCTTTCTGCCACCTTGTGTTTCATGCTGTCATTATCAACCATGAAAATTTAATTCCAACAGTACAGAGGACGCATGAAAGTAGAAATAAGTAAAAAAGTAATCATGTGTTGTTTTACTTTAAGGAAATATAATAGTCACAGAGTCTTGGAGAATGGCTACAAGACGTTTTATTGACATAAAGAATCTTAACGTTGACAAAGCATTAGTATCATTAAATACTCTTAAAATACAATATATACAATAATATAATGTAAACAATGATGTAATCAAATGATTAATACATATGTAAAGTAAAATGTTTATTGTGCATTGGGTGGTGTTGTCCCACTACTTCAAATGTGGGAGGACGGTAAATTGAGCAACAAGGTCACAATGCATCTCAGTTCTGACAAAGGTGTGTTCTGTGCCTCTGTGTCCATCTGAGTATGCTCTTTAAAGTCAGACTGGTCTCCGCAGAAATGTAAGTCTCTTGTTATTTTAAGAATTTAAACATTTTGAATGTTCCTCAATTTTATGTCTTTATTAGGAAATCCTCGACATCGGCACACATATACATTGGACATGGAGTTGGAGCTCTGCACATGTCCGGTTGGCCAGCATGCGGCACCACGCAAACACCAGGCAGAAATGGTGCAAAATTTCAACATCACCTCTGTCAACTTTCTCCCAACAACAGCTGAAATGAGCTGCTAAAATCGACAGCCTAAGTTGTCGCACATGGGCTGACATTGTTTTAAAGAACTTCTTTCTTCATCTTCACAGCCTCAATTTCTCTCGACTTCCTGAGCTCTTTACGGCAAAATGACTAATCCAAGCACATCAGCTCCAGGTCAGAAAGTTACAGTGGGATATAGATTAGGGTGACCATACGTGCCATTTTCACCGGACACATCTTGGCGAGGATTTCTATAGCTGCGTCTCAATTATAAGGCTGCGTCCTCCTGAGGTCCCATTTGTCTCATTTGAGTTAAGAGATATAAATGTTGATTTTATATATTTTTTTAAAGACTAAATCATTGCAGTTTCATTCTTACCTTTAAATGTAACGCTGGCTAACCTGAAATAATAAATCTCAGTGACGTTTTCGCAAATGGCACGTATGGTCACCCTAACATAGAGCCTTCTTAAAAATACTAAATTCCTAACAAAACCTGGTACAGCAGTGTCACATTAGTATGCGATTGTTACAGACATGCCACCGAGGCAAGAAACCTACAATACTGATCATCAGTACCATCTCGGGGCTCAATATGATGGTCAGTATCAAGGGAGGGATGGTGATGTTATTAATGTATTGTATTCTTTTTCTTTCTTATGATACAATCTGTTGCACAACATTTTATTTTGTCTCTGTGTCTATGAACCGTATACTGGCATCACCTGGACCTGTCTTCCCCGAACTCTACAGAATTGCATCAAACATCACCTGCTCCAGAGGATTCAATCTCAAACCATTGCTGTGTGCCAAGTATCCCAGAGGGAGGTGAGTCCAAGAAGCTTAGTTGCATTGAATGATGCACTGGGACAAAGAACCTTTTCCTAAGGCAGGGGTCTGCAAGTTCTGTTCTACGGAGTCCTGCGGAGTTTAGCTCCAACCCTAAGAAAATACTCAGCTGTTTGAGAGTGCATTGATCTACACTTTCTCCAAAATAAGTAGACCCTCAGGGAACTTTATGGATACTCATCTTCACAGACACAAATTTGGGAGGCACCAATACAATTTTATTTGTGTATTTTGTAACTTGTACCCCTTAAAAGGTTCTGTACATATGCATTTTCCCTTATGGATTTTTACCACCTTTTTGATATTGGTAGTTGAAACATGCCGCACTCACCATGCTTTTACTACGGTAAACAAGTTGTTCTGTGGTATTTGTAGTTACGGCACAGTACCCACCACGACCATTACCATTTTTTTACCACAGGCGCAGCAGTTTAATCTTGTCATGTTTAGTAAAAGCACTATATAAAAAGCATGATAAGTGTTACAAAAAAATAGAATTACAATTTTTGTTAGTCTTGCAGCTACTTGCAGATCATACACTCCTCGATCTACACCGGCTACAAAAATCTTTAAACCAACGGTTCTTTTAAGAGTCATCTCTTCTCTTTCCTAAACCCCTACTCTCACTGTCTCGCTCTCTCGCACACGCATTTATTCTCTCTCTTTCAAAGACATTATACATATTACTTGTTTCTTCTCTTGTTCACCGTGGCATTTTGGCAAATGTCAGATTTTGATCAACTATGTAAGGAAGCTGATAGATAAAAAAAAATACAAAGCCACCAGGGAGGCTGAATAGTTTCTTCCAACACTCACCCCTCCACAGGTATTGTTGAAAACATTCAGTTAGATTTCTGATGTAATATATCATTTTTTCTTATTAATTTACTTTAATACTTGAACAGGCCAATGAAAATTGGCGAATGAAATTTGCATGCCGGACTCCGCCCCCGGATATCCGGGTATAAAAGGGAGCCGGCGTGCCGCATTCATTCACCTTTTGTTCTTCAGAGCCTTCGCATCCTGATGCTGACGACTCTGCAGATACTATCTACGTGTTGCTGGTCTTACGACGTGGTGCAGCGGACTGTCCCTTTTCCTGTGACTTCCCCTGAGCGTCTCGGCAACTTCCAAGGCATCTCTCTAAAGAGCGAGCCCTTTTCAGGGCTTAGTGTTTCTTCAGCGCGGCATGTCCCGCTGTGCTCGTGGGTGCGGCGCACTCATCGAGGAAGGGGACGGACACGATGTCTGCCTCGTGTGTCTGGGACTCCAGCACGCTGAGGCAGCGTTTGTGGATACATCTTGCCCGCACTGCGGGCGGATGGTGATTCAGACGTTGCGGTCACGGGTAGCTGCGTTCTTCCGAGAATCAGCCGCCACCTCGAGTGCTTCCCGTTCTGCGGCAGCAGTGGCATCAGCCCTGCCGTCCGCCTCGGCGAGCACAGAGGGTGATCGGGGAATTACCGTGAGCCTCAATCCGTCAGCCACCGGCTCGCGGACCGTTCACGCCCCGCCTCGCTCGTCTGACCGTCCCGGAAAAGGCGGTACGCCGCCTTGTTCCTCCGTCACGTACTCGGACACGGGGCGTGACGACGATGAGATGTCGCTCGCAGCATCGGAGGGCGACCTCCTGGCATCCGACATCGACGATTCCTTGGAGCTTCCTCCCCCGGGGGGTCGAGCTCAGGATGAAGCGGGCGTCGAGATGTCAGCCATGCTTTCCCGGGCCGCTGCGAGTATTGGGCGGCAGTGCACCGCACCGCCTCTTCCCCAACGCTCGCGGTTGGTTCCCGGAAGTGCATGAGGAGCTCAGTCGGACCTGGAACGCCCCCTTCGCGGCGCGTGCACGTCAGACTAGCTCGGTCGCCCTGACTTCCCTCGATGACGGGGCAGCTAAGGGCTATGTCGACCTCCCTCAGGTGGAACGTGCAGTCGCGGTGCACCTGTGCCCGCAGACAGCTGCCACTTGGAGAGATCGACCAAGGCTCCCTTCCAAGGCGTGTAAGTTTTCGGCATCTCTGGTGTCGAAGGCTTACAACGCTGCGGGTCAAGCTGCCTCGGCTCTTCACGCTATGGCCATCAGGCCAAGGCGTTGAAGGAGTTGCACGAGGGAAAGTCCGACCCGGGGCTTATGCAGGTCCGCACTGCCACTGACCTCGCTCTTCGGGCGACGAAGGTGACGGCGCGAGCCCTGGGTCGTACGATGTCCACACTAGTGGTCCGGGAGAGACACCTTTGGCTGAACCTTGCGCAGATGCGGGACGCTGAGAAGGTTTGCTTTCTCGACGCTCCCATCGCGCAGGGTGGGCTGTTTGGTGATACGGTCGAGGACTCTAAGCAGTTCTCGACTGTAAGGAAGCAGACGGAGGCGATCCTGCCCCGCCGCGACCCGGCCGCCTATCGTCCGTCGAGGTCCCGCGCGGTGTCTGCTCCCCAGCAGCCCCGCCCCTCTCCGACTCAGACTCCGGCTCCAGCGCCCCCTGCACAGGCGGCCTCCCGGAGAGGGATGTCGAAGAGGAGAGCACCATCCCGTCACCGACCTCCGCAGAAGCAGAAGCGTTCCTGACGGGGTGAACCCAGGGAGATCGAGTTCACCGGGCCCGACCCAAGCAACTACATTGCTAGAGGGTCGGACTGGGACGGTGCCTGCCCCGTCCCAGCAACACCAGCCGGGCCCCTTCCAGGGCCTGGTGCCCACATTCTCGCGAAAAGAGCTTTCTCTCTCCCTGGGTCTTTCTCACAGCCGCTCTCACCCTCCGCAGGACGGTGCTCGGCAACCCCACGTTGTGTTTCGGCGAGACACACGGTTGGGTATACTCTCAGTGGCCACCAGCACCCTCAGTCAGACGGTGCGGTATGCCGCGATATCGCCCGACAGGCACCTCGGCAGAGCCGCTCTCCTCCCCGGGGTCCCCCCCGCGTCGAGGGAGCCGTACTGCCAGCCATCGAACCACCCCCCACGGGGGCAATGAATCAGATCGAACCTTTGGTCCCCCTGTCTCGGTTCCTGGGAGCCTGGTTGGCTCTTCCCAGACCAGCACGGTGGCTAGAGAGAACGATCCGTCTCGGCTATGCGATTCAGTTCGCCAAACGCCCACCCAAGTTTCGGGGCATCCTCTTCACATCAGTGGGAGTAGATGCTCCCGTGCTTCGGGCCGAGGTCGCTACCCTTCTGGCGAAGGGGGCGGTCGAGCTCGTCCCTCTGGCCGAGATGTACTCCGGGTTTTACAGCCCGTATTTCATTGTCCCCAAGAAAAGTGGCGGGTTGCGCCCCATCTTGGACCTGCGTACCCTGAACAAGCACCTACACAAGCTGCCGTTCAGGATGCTAACGCAGAAGCGCATTCTGACGTCCGTCAGGCGTCAGGATTGGTTCATGGCGATCGACCTGAAGGACGCGTACTTCCATGTGTCCATCCTCCCTCGTCACCGGCCGTTCCTACGGTTCGCTTTCGAGGGACAGGCATATCAGTACCGCGTCCTCCCATTTGGTCTGTCCCTGTCTCCTCGAGTCTTTACGAAGGTCGTGGAGGCCGCCCTCACTCCCCTCAGGGAGCAGGGGGTGCGCATACTCAACTATCTTGACGACTGGCTCATCTTGGCGCACTCGCGAGATCTGTTGTGTACACACAGGGACCTGGTGCTCCGGCACCTAGACCATTTGGGGTTACAGGTCAACCGAGAGAAGAGCAAGCTCTCCCCTGTGCAGAGCATCCTCTTCCTCGGGATGGAACTCGACTCTGTCTCCATGACTGCACGTCTTTCTTCCGAGCGTGCCCAGTCAGTGCTGACCTGCCTGAGGAACTTCAGGCAGCAGCCAGCGGTCCCGCTGAAACTTTTTCAGAGGCTCCTGGGAGCACATGGCGTCCTCGGCGGGGGTAGTCCCCCTCGGGTTGATGCACATGAGACCGCTACAGCACTGGCTACAGAGCAGAGTTCCTTGGAGTGCGTGGCACACCGGCAACAGGCGCGTCGCGATCACGCCCTTCTGCCGGCGCACCCTAACCCCATGGTCTTCAATGACCTTTCTGCGGACAGGGGTCCCTCTTGGGCAGGTTTTGAGGCGCGTCGTGGTGACGACAGACGCCTCCCTGCAGGGTTGGGGTGCTGTGTGCAACGGGCACGCAGTGTCGGGTCTCTGGACGGGCCCCCGCCTGCGCTGGCATATCAATCGCCTAGAGTTGTTGGCGGTGCTACTTGCACTGAGGAGGTTCCTTCCCCTCGTGCAAGACAAGCACGTGCTGGTCCGGTCGGACAGCACGACTGCCGTGGCATATATCAACCGACAGGGTGGTATTCGTTCACGGCAGCTATCGCAACTCGCCCGACGCCTCCTCCTGTGGAGCCAGCAGGTGACGAAGTCTCTGTTAGCCACGCACATCCCGGGCGACCTGAACCAGATAGCCGATGCGCTCTCTCGTCAGTCGACGCCCCGCGGAGAGTGGCGGCTCCACCCCCGCGCAGTCCAGCTCATTTGGGTGCAGTTCGGGCAGGCACAGGTGGACCTGTTCGCCTCCCTGGACACCACCCATTGCCCGCTTTGGTACTCCCTGACCGAGGCCCCCTCGGCACGGATGCCTTGGCGCACAGCTGGCCGCGGGACAAGCGGAAGTACGCCTTCCCCCCAGTGAGCCTCATTGCACACGTCCTGTGCAAGGTCAGGGAAGAGGAGCATCAAGTGCTACTAGTTGCGCCTTACTGGCCCAACCGGACTTGGTTCTCGGAGCTAATGCTCCTGACGACAACTCCCCCCTGGCCGATTCCCCTGACGAAGGACCTTCTTTCTCAGGGGAAGGGCACATTGTGGCATCCGAGACCAGACCTCTGGAACCTCCATGTCTGGCACCTGGACGGGACGAGGAGATCCTGAGTGGTCTACCCCCAGCGGTGGTAGAGACCAATGTTCAGGCTAGGGCCCCGGCCACGAGGCGGTTATACGCTTTTAAGTGGCGCCTCTTCTCGTCCTGGTGTTCTTCTCGTGGAGAAGACCCACGGATATGCTCGATCGGGAGTGTGCTGTCCTTCCTGCAGGCGAGACTCGAGAACAATCTCTCCCCTTCCACGCTGAAAGTGTATGTAGCCGCAATTGCCGCTCATCACGAACCAGTTAGTGGGAAGTCTCTGGGACAGCACGACCTGGTCATTAGGTTCCTGAGGGGCGCGAGAAGGCTGAATCCGGCCCGTCCGCGCTCCGTTCCCTCTTGGGACCTCAATGTGGTCCTGGCGGGCCTCCAGAGGCCCCCCTTCGAGCCCCTCGGAGATGCCGCTCTTTCTCATCTCTCGATGAAGACGGCTCTCCTAGTGGCGCTCGCTTCCATCAAGAGGGTAGGGGACCTACAAGCATTTTCCGTGGCCACGGATTGCCTAGAGTTCGGGCCCGGTCAATCTCACGTTATCCTGAGACCCCGGCCTGGCTACGTGCCCAAAGTTCCCACCACTCCCTTCCGGGACCAGGTGGTGAACCTGCAGGCGCTCCCTTCTGGGGAGGAAGACCCAACCCCTTCCGTGTTGTGTCCAGTACGCGCGCTGCGCCTCTACTTGGGCCGCACGCAGAGCTTCAGGAGCTCTGACCAGCTCTTTGTCTGTTTTGGAGGTCAGCACAAGGGGAGGGCTGTCTCCAAACAGAGGTTGGCGCACTGGATTGTGGACGCCATCACTATGGCCTACCGATCGCAGGATCTCCCGTGCCCGCTTGCAGTGAGGGCACACTCCACCAGGGGTGTGGCTTCCTCGTGGGCACTGGCGCAGGGCGCCCCTCTGGCAGACATATGTAGAGCTGCGGGTTGGGCTACGCCCAGCACCTTCGCGAGGTTCTACAGCCTCCGCGTGGAACCGGTATCAGCCAGAGTCTTACGAGACACCGCCAGGTAAGTCCGGCAGCCGGTGGGCGTACGCCTGCGATAGCACTCCTCCATAGGTGAGACGTGGTGCTATCCAGCCTCCCCTCTTCCCCCCACGTGGGCGAAGAGTAGGCATTCCATCCATCACTAAGCACTCCTCGGCGGTGGGCTCGGCGGAGCAGCCCTGCCTCCCTTGGCCTGTTTCTGAGCTCTAGTAGTGACTCAAACAGGGCCTAGTGCTCCACACGTAGTAACCCCCCCACAGGGCGGTTCCGTCTGTTGTCTTCTCATGAATGGCTCTCAATCGATGGCCCATGACCTCTCCCAGGTGCACTTCACCTGCTCGCGACACCATCTCGTGTCTGCATGTCTCCCACGTGCTCTCCCCTGTCCGGTGAGACCGTGTGTGAATCTCCACTAAGCTCCTCCCTGCGGTAGGAAGTGGTCTCCGTAGCGCCTTCCCTCAGGGGGGAATGACGCTTCCCAGTGGCCTTACGGTGCCGGGCGGCTTCTCGCTGTTAAGAGAACTAGGCCGCCGTCCGTGACGGCCGGTGGAAGGGGCTCCCATCTTTTTTGAAAGCTCTGGACTCCTTCCCTTCCGCTGGAAGGTTGCAATTCATGCTAAGCGCTCACGTCTGACACGCCCAGGCCAGTCAGCGTCGCTTCGCGAGGAATTGTGACGCGGCACAGCGCTGTGGCGTTTTCCGAGGAACCCCATTCTGTCGACACAACGTCGAGAGACCGACAGAAAGGGAACGTCTCGGTTACGTATGTAACCTCCGTTCCCTGATGGAGGGAACGAGACGTTGTGTCCTTCATGCCACAACACTGGCCGACGCTGCAGCAGTCGGGGCAAGATCCTCAGGCTCCTCAGCACAAAAGGTGAATGAATGCGGCACGCCGGCTCCCTTTTATACCCGGATATCCGGGGGAGGAGTCCGGCATGCAAATTTCATTCGCCAATTTTCATTGGCCTGTTCAAGTCAGTCAGAGAAGGTAGGTTCTCAAGTCAAACCCCATTCTGTCGACACAACGTCTCGTTCCCTCCATCAGGGAACGGAGGTTACATACGTAACCGAGACGTTTTCAGGCTGCAGCCTCAAACCATCAGTTATCCGATGTAAAGACTGCATTCCAAAACGGCTGTACTGTGGAGACGTTATGGCACATCAATGCAAACTTCACAATCGAGAGACACTTTTTTTGTAGGAATATTTTTTAATCCATATCCCCAACAACTTTGGTGACGTTGGATGTTGATGGTCAGTTCCATTTCGAGGAACAGTGAATGTATTTTAACCTTTTATATTATAAGACTTCATTGTGGCAGAAACAACAGCATCCCACTTTTAATCAAGTCTGGTTACTGGGCTGCAACAGCAAGCTGTGACACTATATAGAATCGATGTGTTAAAGGGGTCATTTGACACGGCTAAAACAAATAGTATTGCTTGCTTTAGATGTAATACAATGTGTATACACGATTTAAGGTTTAAAAACGCTGTAATTTCCACATACCGGGCATGTTTGTATATCCTCTTGCTCCGCCGCTCTGAAACGTGCTGATATTTTTCAAAGCTCATCGCTCTGAAAAGCAAGGAGCTCACTAGTGTAGTGATTGATCGAATACTGCACGGAAATGTAACGCCTCTTATAAACAAACAACCATATACATCATACAGAGTTTGTGTGAGATAGAAACAAGCTTGCATTACAGCAGGGAATGGTAACATAATAAGCCAGTGTTACGCCATGTCTCGTTGCAACTCGACAAAGACAATAAACCCCATTATAAACACGACATTTGTTGCCTCTAGTTGGAACAGAATTACTGATTATTAGGACTTATGTTGTCCTGTTTTCCACGTTGCGCGCGTGTCTGCATTTGCAGATCACACAAAGAAACAACAACATCAAACTGAACTTGTGTGAGTCCGTAACAAAGTCTTTAACAATGAAAATATACTTACAGGCTGCGAATCTGAAGCGCCAGACAGTCCTTGCGAAGTTTTAACTGTTGGAACTGCCTCACTTTTTAACAAAAAGCTTCCGTGCATAGCAGGTCTTCATCTCTTCCAGATTCGTGAAGCAATCGTTGGTGAATTGCTCTGCATAAACCTGAACATTTGGATTGGACTTCTCTGGAACAGTGTAGAAAATAAAAAGGTAACCATTCGTTTTTTGTCGTATGATCTTTTGGCAGGGCAAACAAAGAGGATCTCACTTTCTCTTGACATGGCTGCACCGGCGATGGTACAATGAGATTTACAAGACCCATCTTACTTGAGTGTAGATTTGGGCGGTCTTAGTCAAATCATGCCACGAGCTGACGTAGATTTGTGGGGGTGTGGTTACACAAGGCATTTCAGGCAGGTCTGGGTGAGCATTCGCTTCTAAATAAAATACATCTTTTGTTCCAACACTTTTTATTTTTGCAATTCTACTGTCTTATACATGCATGGGCAACTTATAACACACCAAAGAAAAAGAAAAACACGTATTTCCGGCGAATCACCCCTTTAATCTCACATGAACACATGAAGCTGCTCCAGGACTGTCTAGACTATCTTTTACCAGATTGCTGGAACAACGAACACAGACAGTTCTTTGGCTCAGTATTAATATAATGAATTTCTAAACGAGCACATTTTACTAAATGTGAAGGTGTCATTTCTCATGTGGTTTGTCATCCGTTCTGTCCCCAGAATGGAAAGATCTGCTCAAATGCTTTTCAAATAAGTTTTTTTAATGGAGATACTGATACAGAACAGCTGAATGAGGCCACAATTTGCCGCACAATAAGGAGTGTGTGCCTTGCTATCAAAGCATTACCAGATGTCTTCATCTCCTTCCCTTGCCACAGAAGACTCTGTGACATCAAAGAGGAGTTCTATAGGATTGCAGGGGGATCTACAAATTACAGGACAACTGTTAACACTCATAGTAGGATACTCATTACTTTGTGTTTCCCCAATGTCATTGGTGCACTGGACTGCACACACGTAAGGATAAAAGCCCCCTCAGGTGCCCATGAGGTGGATTTTGTGAATAGGAAATCCTTTCACAGCATTAATGTTCAGGTGAACATAACTTTTTGATATTGCCCATTGATGAACACTGTGCATTGCCAGTGATGTGCATTGATTGGTTTAATATTCCTCATCTTATGATTTCAGATGGTCTGCAATGCTGACTGTGTGATCAGACAATGTTGTGGCAAAATGGCCTGGCTCAGTCCATGACTCCAGAATCTTTCGGGCCTCTGAAATCTATCAGCGCCACACAAGGTGAGCCACACAACCCCTATTAATAAGCCCTTTTTACATCATGGCCGTGTCAAGAATATCATTGTGTTTATGAGGTAGTTATGATGAGATTTTATGTTGACAGGTGAATGTTGCTGGGACACAGGGGGTATGGCTGCCAGCCTTTTCTCCTGACACCTTTCACAGACCCCCAGGAAGCACAGCAGGCCTACAACCATGCCAGGACCAGGGTCAGAGTTGAAATGACCTTTGGCCTCCTGAAGGCACGCTTTCACAAATTAAGGGTCAGCCCTGTGAGGGCATGTGACATTACTGTGGCTTGTGCTGTCCTCCACAATGTGGCCTGCCTGAGGAGGAGAGGGCCCCCAGAGTGCTACCATGATGACGACAGTGGTCTGCTGCTGAGGGACGAATATGTGTTGAATTATTTTAGTCAGTATATGTGCTTTCAATTTTGGTTAAATATGTCCTGCGGTGGCAGAGGAATTTAGGGTTTTTTGTTCAAATTATTTTTTAATTGATGTTATGTGTTATGATGTTTGTGCTGAATACTGTGGGGAATACAAGCTTGCAGGGAGGCTTCTGCATCCCTTCATTTGTCTGTTCCGTTGATGTGTATGGATTTTGTGATGTTTATTGGATGTGTTTTTTAATAACTCATGGAGACACGGTTTCATGCGACTTGTTGTTCTACTGAACTCTTGTTTTATTATTCTCTTGCAGGTTCCAACCTAACACATCCTAGACCGAGAGCGCCATCCTCAGGTAAGGAATAATAACACAATTAACATACATCACATCTCCTCTCTTAAGAAATAGATTACACAACACAACTGCTATTATCAATTTCTCAATTAACACTTTAACTTAGATAAATCAGTGTTGTTTCCATAACCCATTAACTATAAACATCTCTTTACTATTTAAGTCCTCTTCAATGCTGTCATGGAGAATAGAGTTTTGGTTGCCTAATCAGTCTACCCCAGCTTGACCTTTTGACCTGTTCTTTCTTGTCCACAGTTGGTGTTACAGGACTTTTCACTGGTGACGGTGCAGGTGACTGCACTCGTGTACTACTCTCTTCACTCTCACTGTTTGCTGAAGAATATTCATCCAACTCTATAGAGATTGGTTGTGAAAACATTGTTTCTCTGGTTTTAAGCAGGTGTCTTCGATTTCTTCTGAAGGTGTTTCCGTCAGGCCTTTGAATCACATATGATCTTGGTTGTTCATGACTCCTCAACACCATTGCTGGTTGCCAGTTGATTTTGACTTTTACTCTCACTTTCTCTCCTTCTGCTATAGGTGGTCATTGTTTTGCTTCACAGTCAAAGTAACTTTTCTGTTTCAGCTGTCTGGCCTTGATGTCTTTATGTACATTTCTGTACAGTTGTGGTCCCAACAGCTGTGTTGTGATGTAGGTAATTTTGTTTTCAGTCTTTGACCCATAAGCATCTGTGCAGGAGATAGTTTCACACCATCCAAAGGAGCATTTCTGTACTCCAATAGAGCAGTATAAAGATCTCTTTGGCCTCCTCTGTGTGAGTTTAGCAATCTCTGGAAACTTTGAAAAGGAATGAACACACATCAAATACTCCCCTCTGTCGAAATGAAACAAGTCTACTCCTACTTTGGACTAGGAGTAGACTTGGCGTTGCTCACAAGTGACTTCAGTCTTTCAAAGCTCTTCTGTTGTTCTAACTCCCAATGCCATGCTTCATCTCCCTCTAGCAGTTTCCTCAACTGAGCATTGATGTCTGACATGTTTGGAACGAACTTGGACAGATACTGAAGCAGTCCTAAAAACCTCATAAGTGCAGCTTTGTCCTCAGAACATGCCAGAGCCAGGTTCTGTATCGCTCTGACTTTCTCTTTGTCTGGCTTCAACCCCTCTGTTGTTCAACTTTAGATTGATGTTTCTGACTCTTTCTAACAGTTGTCTTAGTCTCTTGTCGTGTTGTTCTATGTCTTCACCCCACACCAGAATGTCATCCACTATGTTTACAACTCCATCTAAGCCTCAAAAGGAGTGTTGAAAGTGCATAGTTTGGAGCTCTCATCATCCAGCTGTACTTGCCAAAATCCATGATTGGCATCAAGCACTGAGAATACTTTAGCATTTTGCATCTCCGCTACTATTTCTTCAATTGTACACAATGGATAATGTTCTCTTTTGATGGCTTTGTTAAGATCTTGTATATCGATGCAGATCCTGAGTTTCTCTGGCTTTACCACTGTAACCATACTATTAACCCAATTAGTGGGCTCGGTTTGCTTCACTATGACTCCAATATCTTCCATTCGGTTCAGTTCCATTTTGACTTTGTCCTTTAACGCTATGGGGAGCATTCTTCGTACGTCGCTTATTACGAGATCAAAAGACATCTCCAAGATAATATCATCGTGCTAATCATGTTCTGTCTAATTGGGTTCTTCGAACACACCTGCCACTTATGATTAGTATTGCTGGATTGAGTTATCTGAGATCATTGCGCGGTCTTGCTTTGGTTTAAAAGGGGATATGTATCGATAGCAGAAACAATGATCAGCAACGCTGTGATTGGCTGTTCAGCATGGCTAAAGAACGCGCCCAGTTTTTCTCACAAGCAGAACAAGAGCTTTTAATGGAAGGTCATGCCCAATTTGAACATCTAATTCAAACAAATTAAATGCGTAAGTGGTGTCAAGTTAGATGTTTCTATCACTTTCTACAGTATTTATATTTACTTATGTCAGAGCCACCACGGACCCACTAGAAGATGGGAACAAGTAAAAGTACAAGAATATTCTACAAAATGGTAGCCTTTACTTCTTATACGGTCCTTATTTTAAAAGCCACTGTTAAACGATGAGTCTATTTATGACAGCCACCGAGAAAAAGGCTGTTTTTACAGGTGGTGGTCCTGCACCCCCACAATATACCCAGCAGAAGAGCTGGCCCTTGGGTTGAATTCAAACCGACCCATTGTGGAGGGCATCCCTGGGGGCAGCTCTTCCTTAGACCCAAAGCCAGGGACCAGTAGCAGCAACACCTTTATTACTGTTAGGCTAAATGAGCTTTCAATTCTCTTAGTACACTGTGAAATGGTTTGTTGCTGCATTAAATGAAGTATAATCCAAATGGCTGGTACAGTCATATCAAATGTTTGTGAAAGTGAAAACTTCTAAACTTTTAGTTCATATAAAATAAACTAGGATAAGGGATTAAGCCGGGATATCTTGGTGATCCTGGCTCAATTTATCCGTGATCCGGTTGCACTAAAGCTGGATAGGGGCAGCAGTATATGTTATGGTATAAGTTACCATGGAGATTTATTCTGTGGAGCCAGCCTGCTCTAGACCTGGGGCTTTGCCTTAAATGTGACCAGTGGACATGCATTTAACATAAAGAATAATTGCAAACACTTACCCACTTTGTGCATCTATTTGATCTATTTAGTTTCTTTTATGTCTAATCTTTTTACTCTTATCTATTTGTAATCTTTTTTTTTTTGCTCTTTTTATCCATCTAATCTATTTAATAATTTGTATCTATTCATTCCTCTTAAAGAACAAACACGTCTGGCCAAAAAAGGACTTGGCAGCAAGTCAAGATTAAATACAAGAATATTTTGCAGGCTGGTAAGTGACTTGTTTGCAAAGAACATAGGTGACATGTTGGCTGACATTTTATTGTCTGATTTTAGCAATAACAAAAAGTCATATATCTGGTACGAGGGTGGCCCTCCAACCCAAGACTTCACCACAGCAGAGGAGCTGGGCCTGGACTTAAATAAAGGGAAGCCAGTGATTGAAGGGATCCAGGGAGGGACAGCCACTGACTCTGGCCCAGCAAGGGATACTGACCTCTTCATACAAGGTACATTATTGCCATACTACTGCACATAGAAAATATTTAAATCCATATATATTTATGTGGACTCTGCGACTTTGCCTTACCTTGCAGTGGCTGGTAACACCTTTACACTTTTGGAGCCACCAGATTTGCCGGTGAGTACTCTTTATTGAATCATAAGCTTTGCATGTCCTGTCAAAAATATCATTACAAGTATTGAATATGGCAGAGGGAAGCCACATCTACAGCAGTGGAGTGCACTTCTGCCGATGATGAGACCGTGTCGCTGGACTCCAGAAGCCTCGAGGTATCATGTCAATTTTGTGGCAATAGACACATTTTTCATAAGTTCATAATAGATAAAAAGTCAGGGAAGTGGTACTAATAGAAAATATAATTTGTTACAGGATCCTGACATTGGGCAGCCTGGTAACATAGTGAGTATTGCCTAAAGTAAATTTACATTATACAAAATTCTGCTATGCTAACTAAAAGGTGTTCACAGAATTCACAAACTGTCAGATATCTCTACACAACGCATCTTGAGAAACAGATCGAGCTGACAGAAGTCAAGATTGATGTGAACAAAAGAAAGCTGCAGGACATGGTCCTTGAGATGCAAATTAAATGCAAGACACTGAGGAAACTAGAACTGGAAATCCAGAAACTAGAAAGAGAAGTAAGTGACTTCAGTTCATACTGTAACCATGACTGTAACACAATGTATTAATAATCATAATTTTTTCTCTCCAAAGCTCCAAGCTGACAAGTGATGACACCAAAATAATAAAAGAAAAATATTCCAAAACCATTGTGGTCTTGTAACTTTTTTTATGAATGTCAAGTACACTTTAGTTATTGATCCAGTGAAGTGGAACTAAAATTTGGGAAGATGACCACAGTGTGTGCTACCGATGCCAAATAAAATGAATACACATGAAAAAGTTATATAGCCTACATTATCCTTTATTAATGGATGGGCTAAATCAAAACTAAATTAACTGAAATAATTTGCAATGTATTGTTCTCTAACAAGTCTACCATTTCTGTTATCTGGGAATATGGCACCATTGTCCCAATCAACATCCAAAGCAACTCTGGGAGCCCTTTCTTTTCTTAGGCTGGCAATATTGTGCAGGCAACAGTCACGTCACATGCTCTGTCTGGGGAGACCCTCAGGTGGTGCAGGCACTGAAATCGTGATTTCAGGAGGCCGAAGGTCATTTCAATTCGAGCTCTGGTTTTGGCATGGGGATGGCTGTAAGCTTGCTGTGCTGGGGTTTGGGGGTCTGTAAGGGGAGTCATCAGAAATGTCTCACAGGCATAGCCTTTGTCCCCCAGCAGCACACCAGAGAACTCCCCTGCGAATGCAAAACATAATTCTTACATGTACTGTACTCTTGATGTTCAAGGTGCTTAAAAAAATGGGGTGGCTTACCTAGAGAGAGTCTCTGGTAAATTCTACTGGTCCGAAAGATTCTGGAGTCATGGACTGAGCCAGGCCACTTTGCCTCTAAATTTGTGATAAGGCAGTCAGCATCACAGATCATCTGTAAAAATATATATAGCCTATTAAGGTCATTTAATGCACAGAATAATTATGTAGCTGACAGTAACCATAACTCATTCTTACCTGAACATTGACACTGTGGAAGGATTTCCTGTTAACATAATCTCCCTCATGTGCCCCTGAGGGGCGTTGGATACGAATATGGGTGCAATCCACTGTCCCAATTCCATTAGGAAAAGCTGTAACACAAAATAATGAGTGTCATACTGTGACTGTGCTAATGTAACATTTTGTAGTAATGTTATTATTTGTGTTACCTGCAATCTTGTAGAAATCCTCCTTGATGTGGATGAATCTTCTGTGACCAGGGAAGGTGATAAATATGTGCACAAGAGATTTCAATGCCAGACTTACATTTCTTATTGTGCGGCAAATAGTGGCTTTATTGAGGTTTTCTGCATCACAGACAGAATACAGAAACATGCCACTTGCAAAGAATCGCAGTGCTACGCAGACCAGCTGTGGGACAGTGAGAGCATGGCTCCGTGATGTCCTGTGCTGTATGTTTGGACCCAGCAGCCTACACAAATATCTGATGCCATCACCTGAGAATCTGTACCTCTCAGTCAGATATTGGTCTGAAAAGGCCAATGGGTCTGCCCTATCTCGGAAGACTCTTTCATGCCTGAATGCTCGTCTGAGTATTAAAACTTCCTCATCAACTACATCATTCAACAAAGGGCAAGCCATTGTGAATCGGAGAAACACAAATCTTTAGTCTATATATCGTTACGGACTTAATTGAAACCACATTTGCAACTTCATGAGCCATTTCTTATTATCTCATCAACTGCTATAATATATTGATATTTTTTCTCATTCAACAGTACATATACTCTATACTTGCATATACATAGTCTATATTCTATTTCTCATATAGTATAGTATAGTTCTTTTGCACTGTGTTGGCATTCATTGTGGACAGCAAAGTAATAATTGCTCAAAAAATCTGCTTTCCTCACTGGGTGTATGACAATAAACGCTTTAAATCTCGAATAATATATATATATATATATATATTGTAGCAGGGTGGAAGGATCACACGACAAGGAGAGCTAAAAAAATCAAGATTCCCCGAAGGGTGGATTTATTAAAGGTATGTGGTGATGGGGAAATCACGGCCTTTCCCTCCAGGGGGCGGTGGTGACCACCGTTGGTGGTGTCCACGGCTTCTTCCTCCCAAGTGTGGTGATGAAGACGATCCGTCCTCCCGGTGGCTGTGGTTCTCCCAAGTGCTCTCCTGAGTTCCCTCGTGTCCTGAGTGGGGTAACCGTGCAGTGCTCGTGGTGGCGCTGATCGGACTACACGCTGCTCTCTGCAAAAGGGAAGACAAAGTTAGTCCTGCTCTCAGAGAGTTCACCTCTCCCCTTTCCTCCTGAGTCAGCGGCTTATGAGCTGCTCTTCTGATTCCCCGCAGCTGTGCCCGATCAGCCTGTGACGAGGTGAAACAGGTGCTCCTTGTTTGTTTCCAGGGCAACGCTGATCTGATCTCAGGATGCTTGTCACACTCCCCCCCCCTAAGCGTTGTCCTCGGTCTGTTGGTAAAAAATGGAGTCAATAGTGGGGATATATTGAGTGGGTGGGGAGTGACCCCTGACAGACCTGCATAAGCTGACCATATACGAGAGAGACCGTCGGCGTTGGAGTTGGCCACCCCAGCCCTATGCTGTAGGAGAAAGTGAAAGTCCTGGAGCGCGAGGAACCATCGTGTCACCCTGGCATTGGTGTCCTTGGCTCGTGCCATCCATTGTAGGGGCGCGTGGTCTGTTACCAGGGTGAACTTCCGGCCCAGGAGGTAGTACCGGAGCTCCAGGACTGCCCACTTGATGGCTAGGGCTTCCTTTTCCACCGTGGCGTAGTTTCTCTCGGCTGGGGTCAGCTTCCTGCTAATGAACAGTATCGGATGCTCCTCACCTTCCTGTACCTGGGACAGGACGGCCCCTATTCCTGTGTCGGAGGCATCAGTTTGTAGCAGGAAGGGGCAGCTGAAGTCCGGTGCTCGTAGGACGGGTTCGGAAGTCAGTGCTGTCTTCACCGTCCGGAACGCCTCTTCGGCTTCGGGAGTCCACCTTACGATGTCCGGCTGCCCCTTCCTGGTCAGGTCTGTCAGGGGGGCGGCTAGAGAGGAAAAGTTCGGGATAAAGCAACGATAATACCCCGCCAACCCCAGAAAGGCTCGTACCTGGGTCTTTGTCGTAGGTACCGGGGCATTTCGAACCGCCTCCACTTTTTTTTCCTGGGGCCGAATTAGTCCACGTCCCACCTCGAACCCTAGGTATTTCGCCTCTGATAGACCCAGGTGACATTTTCGGGGGTTGGCGGTGAGTCCAGCCCTACGCAGTTCGGTCAGCACCCTCCGCAACCGGTCCAGGTGCTCCTCCCAATGCTCTGAGTGAATGACTACGTCATCGATGTAGGCTGCAGCGTAGGACTGATGGGGCCTCAGCAGGATGTCCATCATCCGTTGGAAGGTGGCTGGGGCCCCATGCAGTCCGAAGGGGAGGGTTCGGTACTGCCAGTGGCCGTTAGGAGTGCTGAAAGCGGTCTTTGGCTTGGCCGCCTCCGAAAGCGGCACTTGCCAGTACCCCTTAGTGAGATCCAGCGTGGAGATATAACGGGCCTTCCCCAGACGATCCAGAAGCTCATCCACCCGAGGCATTGGGTATCCGTCGAACTCTGAGACTTCGTTGAGGCGTCTGAAGTCATTGCAGAAACGGAGGGTGCCATCTGGTTTCGGAACCATTACTATAGGGCTGGACCACGGGCTGCGGGATGGTTCAATTACCCCTAACTTCAGCATCTGTTGGATCTCCATCTCAATAGCCTGCCGACGAGCCTCTGGGATCCGGTAGGGTCGTTGGCGTACTATGACTCCTGGTGCTGTCCGGATCTCGTGCTGTACCACGCGGGTCTGCCCAGGATCCGTGGAGAACACATCCTGGAACTGACCGACCAGGTGCCGCAGCTCTGTCTTCTGCATGGGTGAGAGGTGGGGGTCGATATCCACCACAACGGGGTCCGTGGTGGTAAGGGCGACGAGTTGGTCTCTGGTTCCCTTCCATTTCTTGAGGAGGTTAATATGGTAAAGTTGCTCCGCCTTCCTCTTTCCTGGTTGTCTTATCCGGTAAGTCACTGGACCGATCTTTTCGACTACTGTAAATGGTCCCTGCCAGCTCGCCAGGAATTTGCAGGCCGAATTGGGTACCAGGACCATCACTCTGTCGCCCGTCTGGAACTCCCGAGGCTGGGCAGCCCGATTGTACAGTCTTTGCTGGGCCTGCTGGGCCTTACTGAGATGCTCCCGGACTAATGGCATGACCCTGTCAATACGTTCTCTCATCGTCTTAACATGCTCTATTACAGAGCGGTGAGGAGAAGGTTTCTGTTCCCAGGCTTCCCTTGCGACATCCAGTAGTCCCCGGGGTTGCCGTCCAAAGAGGAGCTCAAAGGGAGTGAAACCAGTAGAAGCTTGGGGGACCTCACGTATACCGAACAGGACATAGGGGAGCATGAGGTCCCAGTCTCGCTTGTCGTCTGCTGCCACCCGTCGCAGCATCTGTTTCAGAGTTTTGTTGAAGCGTTCGACCAGGCCATCTGTCTGTGGGTGGTATACGGAGGTCCTCAGCTGTTTTACCTTCAGGATCTTACAGAGGTCAGCCATTAGCCGGGACATAAACGGGGTCCCCTGGTCCGTCAGGATCTCTGTGGGTATGCCAACCCGACTGGACAACACGAATAGCTCCTGAGCGATGGCCTTGGCGGTGGCTTTCCGCAGCTTCCGGGTACCGGGTGGCATAGTCGACGATGACCAGGATGTGTTCGTGACCCCGGGCCGACTTAGGCAACGGCCCTACCAGATCCATCCCGATGCGCTCGAAGGGCACCCCTATGATGGGTAGCGGAATCAACGGGCTGGGGGGAGGAGTATTGGGAGATGTTTTCTGGCACGTGGGGCAGGCCTGACAGAATCCCTTCACGTCGGCATCCAATCCAGGCCAATGGAACCGATCCCTGATGCGTTGGGTGGTATTGGCGGCTCCAAGGTGGCCAGCTAACGGATGTGAATGCGCCAGTTCCAACACCATCTACGTTTTGGACCTAGGAACTACCAGTAATGTTTTCTCCTCCCCCCTCCGCTGAGCGACACAGTATAGCAGGCCGTTTTGGACAATGAAGTGCGGGAGGGGATGGGGGCCAGGTTGCGTCTCTTTCCCGTCTATCCTCTTCACTTGGGTCCAACAGTGCTTCAGTCGGTCATCTTCTCGTTGTTCTCTGGCAAATGAGCCCCCGCTCGTGACTTGCTGAAACACATCAAAGAAGAGGTTATGGTTAGGAGGGGACTCACCCTCTCTCCCGCTGTCCGGAACCAGCAGGGCCGGGCGTCGACGGGTTCCTTTTCCTGGATTCCTGTGTCGGCGGCTGCCCTTGATGTTGGCAGGCTGCACGGCGGCGGTCAGCAGGCGGTCAAATCCGGGCCAATCTCTCCCCAGAAGCACCGGAATCGGCAGGTCCTTCATAAGGCCCACCTCCACCGGCCAGGTGCCGGGTTCAGCCGAGATAGTTACCCTTCGGACCGGGACCTGTCTGGTGTCTCCATGTACGCATGTGATGGGTATCGCCGCCCGAGACTCGTTGCGGGGTGAGAGGAGGTGGGCCTGGACCAAACTGACCGCACTGCCGGAGTCCAGCAAGGCGGTCATTGGGCGGCCATTTATCCTCACCTGCACTTTTGGTGCCCTTGCAGGAATGTCGTGATGGACAATGCAGCCTGCCAGCCACGTTCGAGCCGGAGGCGTTGAGACTTCCGTTGGCATGGGTTCATCCCGTATGGTGGGAAACCCCGGCCTGCTAACTGATCGGAAGGTGCCCTCCGGCGAGCGTTGCTCCTGGACCACCCTCCGGGGAAATGGCGGCGCTCGCTCCCCCGCCTCTCGATATTGGGCAGCATCCGCCAGCTCCATGGCTTCTACCAGTTCTGCGACAGTCCCCGGGTTTCGCATCCCAACAGCATGACGGTGCGAGCGAGGAAGGACTCTGAGCATTCGGTCGATCACGACACGCTCCGCTACCTGAGACGCTGTGGGTTCTCCTTCCAACAGCCAGTGTTGGGCGAGGCGGGATAACTCGGCGGCCTGAATTCGGGCTGGGAGACGGGGCTTGTATTCCCAGTTGTGGAAGTGTTGGGCCGCGCAGACGGGAGAAAGCCCCACCCGGGCTAGGATCTCTCTCTTTAGCTCTGTGTAGGAGTTTGCAGCCGCGGTGGGAAGACTGAAGTACGCTCTTTGCGTCTCCCCCGTGAGGAGAGGTGCCAACAGCTGAGCCCATTCTTCACTCTCCCAGCCTTCCCTCACCGCTGTAGTTTCGAACATTTGGAGGAAGGCCTCTATGTCATCGTGTGCCGTCAATTTGGGGAGCAACTGCGTGACTTGAGATCGTGGGTCAGGTATGGGTAGCCGACGAGCGGGAGAGGTGTGCCTGGCACTGAGCTCCTGCTCGGTCTGACTCTGTCGAGAGGCTAGGTGCTCAGAGATCTGTTGCTGGCGGATGCTAACCTCCGTCAGTCGTTGAAGAAGTTCTTCCATGATGGGGGAGGAGCGTCCGCCTGTCCAGAGAAGAGAGAAAAAAAAATTATAATAATATATATAGATCTGTATTGTTCAGGGATGCACTCGTCGGTTTTCCTTCCAGTCCTATGCCCGCATTCTCCACCAGTGTAGCAGGGTGGAAGGATCACACGAGAAGGAGAGCTCAAAAAATCAAGATTCCCCGAAGGGTGGATTTATTAAAGGTATGTGGTGATGGGGAAATCACGGCCTTTCCCTCCAGGGGGCGGTGGTGACCACCGTTGGTGGTGTCCACGGCTTCTTCCTCCCAAGTGTGGTGATGAAGACGATCCGTCCTCCCGGTGGCTGTGGTTCTCCCAAGTGCTCTCCTGAGTTCCCTCGTGTCCTGAGTGGGGTAACCGTGCAGTGCTCGTGGTGGCGCTGATCGGACTACACGCTGCTCTCTGCAAAAGGGCAGAAGACAAAGTTAGTCCTGCTCTCAGAGAGTTCACCTCTCCCCTTTCCTCCTGAGTCAGCGGCTTATGAGCTGCTCTTCTGATTCCCCGCAGCTGTGCACGATCAGCCTGTGACGAGGTGAAACAGGTGCTCCTTGTTCGTTTCCAGGGCAACGCTGATCTGATCTCAGGATGCTTGTCACAATATATATATATTCATCAAACCTCTGACAGTGAAATGAACAGCAGTTTTCAATAATAACTAAAATAACAGTACGCATACTTATATGAATGATTGTATATCTAGTATTTTAGAAGTGACTAAAACACATTAATATCTAGTAGGATTTAGGCAGGAACTAGCCGATAAATCACTAGGATTAATCTTAGCCTGGTTGTTAGCCTGCTCCGGAGCAGGCTAGCTGCAACGTGTAAATCTCCATGGTAACTTATACCACAACATCCTACAAATCACGTGACGTATCAAGTTTGATACGCGCTTCGAAGCACCGATTCGATAAAACCGATTCGACACGGGTTTCTAAGCTTCATGAAGCTCGTATGGAAAGGCCCCATCACTACTTAAACAACACAACAACTGGCAGTCACGTTTGTCTACTCACCCACTTTCAAATATAAACAATGAAACCTTCGACTATGACGTATAACGGGGATTTCTGAGCGGTCTATCTAAGCTTTTAAATAGAGGCTGAAGCCAGTCGTTTGGCTCATTCTGCGACTTACTGCTGTTGACTAAAAGTGAAAATGGGTCAAAAGACGGACAAGTTCGTCCAACATGACAGCTTTGAAGATCGGAGCGGGGTGTACAAACAAAGTACGACCGCGAATACAGATCTCTCACCTGTGAGCTGTAAAACGGACGGAAAGATGAAGAACAAGGGTTTCTGGAGACGGCTTGCAGGTCAGGATGACAGCAAATCATATCATCACTTTATGTACAATTGCTTTCAAATGTTTAGCGTCAACTCACTTATAAATACTTTTTCGTTCCCAGTTAGATGCTTTTAAACGTTAAATTAAGTCTGGCCTATGTTTGTATTTGCCGTTTCATCTAAAGCTATACAAGGTCAAAATAAATCTGTTGCTCAAGTGACCCTTAACGTTTGAACATAGATTCTCGACACATGAATCTGTTAATTTATTTGACTCATTAAAATGTGTTCTGTAGATATCTCCTGACATTTGACAATATCCTGCTATCAATCGAGTCGATAAATAATGTAGATGTTCATTATTACATGTATTTGATCTTGTTCTCCTCTACAGATGACATTTTAGGACAGGATGTCACTCCAGAGTTCCAGAAACATCATATGTTCACCACTTTGTGTCACCCCCTTTTCCCCATGTTGTTTGATTTGGAGCCGAACAATGATGCCGTTCAGAATCCAGTCGCTGGAGAGTTGGACCGGGATTTGGACATCCAGCTGGAGTATAATGAGAATCCCAGTGTGTTCGGTCTCGGTTAGTTTTACCAACAGAACACAATGTACACCAACACAATTTTGGTCATTTCTATCTTCAACAAGGACAAATATTGTTAAAATACTTTGGATTCATTTTTGCTAATGCTTGGTGTTTTCTATTGACAGGGCTCAACTTCGGCATGTATGAGACGGATGAAATGTTTGGTAAAGCAAAGTACGGTTTGACTAATCGGGAGGACCTGGAAGTTTCCCGGTGGGCCAGTTTGTTTTTTGGCCGCGAGCGCCGGTGTTGTTGGCCATGGGCCAAACCGCAAATGCAGACAGACGGACGGATTGGACACGCGAACAGAAACCTGTGTTGGTCAAGAATGCCACAGCCAATTTTAATTCCCAATCCACCGCTGGTTAAAGCTGCTTTTCTAGCTGCCGGATTTGCAGGGACCAGTGATCAGGATGACTTTAAGGTACTTACAGTAACTACTCAGCAAATAGTTTTTCTTATGTCGTGTGCTCATCTCACTCTGTGCTTTATAAAAAAATGGCTTTAGTATTTGTCACCATTTGGTTTCCAGAGCACGATCCACATGCACGTCCACTATAGAGGCTAGTTATTGAAAATGTTTTTTAATATTGTTTTTAGATGTTGGTTTATTTTAAAATCTGGAAGTTAGCAATTCAATAGGTGTCAATATCTTATATTTAGACAGTACACCACTTATATTACTGTTTATTTCAGATGGAAGATCCTGCAGATGGCCTTCAGACTCCAGTCCACTCCGGGAGCGATGATGATATTCAGTCTGCAGATGATCCTGGGTTTGACTTGATTGATGATGGGGGGGATCTAATCCCGCCTTTGCCTTTAATTTTACTCAGTCAGGAGATGCAGGAGGATGATGAGGATCCCAACAAGACATTTTATAGTGAGTTAACTTCACTAATTCCAACATGATATAGTTTGAGTCATTGATTCTGATTGGTCAATAGATGTTTTATTCACACAAAGATTAAGTGCAATATACACATTCTGTTTCTGTAATATGCATGTGTGTATGTGTAACATATTAAGCAACAATATTCAGGTTATAACAATAATGTATTTTCCTAGTTAAACAATCATTGTTAAATTGTGTTTATTTAAGTATTGCTTATGTTGGGGGATTCATGTCTGCTGTACTTCTCTTTTAGTGGAAGTCAATGGTTGCTTGTATAAGATCTGCAGAATGCTGGGTAAAGGCAGTTTTGGGTACGTCTATGAAGGGACCTGTGATGCGGATGACTTGAAGGTTTGATGTTTTTACTCTCTTTTTTTTTTTATCTTTCGAAAGCTGATCAAACATCCTCTTTAATGTTGTAAATGTATTATAGCACAGTTCTGTTCAGGATGAATGCTTACACAAATCGATTGTTGATTTTGTTGATCAGGTGGCAATAAAAGTCATCGAGAAGACAGAGTCAGTCAACGATGGCTATATCAAGATTGTAAGTAGCTAGTGTTATTATGCAATTGTATAATGTGTGTTTGAGACTGAACTAAATCCATGTTTGTTAATTCTGTAATCATTCTAAAAATGGTCTTTCTTCTAGCCGGGTTGTCCTGAACGCGTCCCTCAAGAGATTGGACTTCATTTGCTTGCCACCACTGGAGAACATGTTCCTGTGATCATCGAGCTTCTGGACTGGCAGGATCTTTGTGGTTTCTTAGTCATTATCCTAGAGTACCCTTCTCCCTGCGAGGACGTGATGAGTTTTGTGAATCGCAGTGGAGGAAACCTCACTGAGAACATAGCGAAGGCTATCTTGTGGCAAGCGACCGAAGCCTCTGAAATCTGCTTGAAACGGAGGGTTTTCCATAGAGACTTAAGTATCGCAAACCTCCTGATTAACCCGAACACGCTGGAGGTCAAATTGATCGACTTTGGGGGCAGTGAACTGCGTAAATCATCTGCTTACACGGAGTATTTAGGTATGTTTTATCACTGTACTTTATAAACAGTCATTTACACATAAATACAAAGATGATATTTTCAGATAGTGTCTTTGCGCCGTTTTGAGACGTCACATTGTTGCATACTTTTCTACAGGCATTATAGCTGGCGTTTACCCTGAATTCACTAAAACAGGCGAGTACCATTGCGAGCCGGCGACGGTGTACGCACTGGGCGTACTGTTGTTTTCCATGTTGTGCCGGGATTATCCCACCGCCACTGACCTGTGCCAGTTTGAAGAGAAGACATGGAGAAAAGACGGCTTGACTAAAGGTGCGATCTTCATCAGGGCAACTGTGATTCAGAACTTTTGAAAAACACAATCAATTACAACATTGAAATTAATTTACTGTTTACATTTTTTTTGCACAGAATGCTGCGATTTGATTCAAGCCTGTCTGGAGCCGAATCCAGATGAGCGGATCCACCTGGAGAAGATCCTTGACCATGAATGGTTTAAGGTACTGTGCAAGTGGGTTTTTGTTTCAGCTTCCTTAGCATCTGATCAGCTCGTTTTAGAACACCTGACAGGCAGCAAAAAGGGTTTTTTTTTTCTTGTGTTTTTTTTTTCTCAAATCTGAAGTTGGCAAGTCAATATGTGTCAGTTTCATGTATTTAGACAATACTTGCATATCATGTATTTAGACAATACTTGCATTACTGTATATTTCAGGACAAAGATCCCGCAGAGGGCCTACAGATTCCTGTCTACTCTGGGAGCGATGATGTCATTCAGTATCCAGATGATTCTGGATCTGACGTCTGTGATGACGGGGATGTTCAAATCCCGCCTTTGCCTTTAATTTTACTCAGTCACAAGAGTATGGAGGATGATGAGGATCCCAATGTGACAACTGAAAGTGAGTGCCCTTCCATAATTGGCGGTCCGGTCGCTCGTCCTCTTATGCTCCCGATCTCCTCTGTGATACAAGACCGGCTCTCGTCCCGCCTACCTTAATACAAATATATTTGATAAATATTGTTAAATTGTGTTTATTTAAGTATTGCTTATGTTTGGTGATTCATGTCTGCTGCACTTCTCTTTTAGTTGAAAGCAATGGCCGACAGTCTGAGATTGACAGAATAGGGGATGACGGGGGTTTTGGAGCCGTCATTGTAGGGACCTGCGTGAAGGATTGCTTGAAGGTTGGATTCTTTTTACTTTTTTTTGTACCCATCTTTATGATATCTCACTCGATCCTCTTCAAACGTTAATGTAGCCAGTGTCCTCTACTTTAGTGCTTGATCTATCTTAACCTCTAAATGTATTATAGCACAGTTCTGTTCAGGATGAATGTTTACACAAATCCAAATTGTTGTTTTGTTGATCAGACGGCGTTGAAAGTTGCAGGGAAGACTATAATCAGGCTCTTACCAGACCTCCTCAGGATGATATAAATCCTATATTTAGGATTATATATATCAACATTGTAAGTAGCTTGTGTCATGTTCAGTTGGAAACATCATCATAGTTTTTTCAGTACAAACTTAAGGTTGTTTGACACAATAATCATGCAAAACGTGGCCTTTTCCTAGCGGGGTTATCCTGAACCCCTTGCCAGTAAGGGAGGATATGTTCCATCTGAGAAACATCGTTGACCATGCTTGGTTTGAGGTACTGTGATAGGTTTGTTTTGTTTGTGTTTAACTTTTTTATTGTCTTTGCATCTGCTTCAGCTGTGGTTTATACCCCTCGCACAAAGCAAAAAATAAGGTTTTAGGATTACTCACAAGCAGAGGTGGCACCACTACTCTAAAAGTGTTGGGGCAAATTTAGATAGTTTAACCTATTATTGATCTATATGAGAAAGCTCTACCCCCTGATCATAGTGAGCGTAATGGCTTGTAGAGTGATAGAATCTCTAAGCTAATCTGTTTAATGCTTTATACAGTAGGTAATTAGAAGTACTTTATAGTATATAAGGTATTTAATCGGTAGCCGGTATAGTGCTGATAGAATTGGTGTTATGTGGTCAAATATTCTCAACCTTGTAAGAACTCTAGCAGGTGTATTTAGAACTTACTGTAACTGGTTTAATGTTGAAGCAGGACAACCACTAAGTAGTGCCTTACAATAATCAAGTATTTAAGTCATAAATGCATGAAATCTTTTTTCTGCATCAGAATTACAACGAATATTCTGCAGTTTGGTAATGTTTCTAAGATGGAAGAAGGCTGTTTTTGTGACTTTTGTTCCACGTTTTCTAAAGATAGGTTGCTGTCCCAGGTAACACCGAGGTAGGGCTGTGCACTTAATCGAAAATTAATCATAATCGTCAAATTTATCCTTCATCAATTACAAAAACTAAATAATCGTGGTAAACGATTATTATGCCGCATTTGATTTTGCAAGGATCCTCTCTTTTCTTTTAGCATAAATCCACAGCGCACTTCTTTTCTTTACAGTTGTTCAGAAGTGCTATTTCTTAAAATCATCGCGATTATGATTCTTGTCTTATCATCTTAGCATTTTCTACTAACGCGCTCTTTTTAAATAACAAGAAATCGAATATTATAATATAATAATTTTAGTTACTCAAAATAGCAACAATGGGCCTGAGCACACCTCTTTTTTAGACCAACACGGCCATGGGTGCAAAAAATGAGTGCAAATGCATTTGCTATTTAAACAACGCGGGCAGGACGGGCAAATGAGAACTGCATTGAGAAGAAACTTGCATTGCACCGGGTGTACAATAGGGCCCAATATGTTAAATTGTTCACTGATATTTATTACTTCATTTGGGAAAATCATGAATATACATTTTGAGGTTTTGTCCGGTCTAGATGATATGTACAGGTGCTGGTCAGGTGTTATGAGAGCCCAGGTTGCTCTGATAGTGGCATTCAGCTCTTCTGCATTGTTGAGTCTGGCATATCGCATCTTCCTCTTCACAATACCATCTAGATTTTCTATGGAGTAAAGGTCAGGTGAGTTTGCTGGCCGATAAAGAACAGGGATACCATGGTCCTTTGGCACAGTGTGCAGGTGCAAAGTCCTGTTGGAAAATGAAACGTGCATCTCCATAAAGTGGGTCAGCAGCAGGAAACATGAAGTGCTCTAAAGCTTCCTGGTATACGGCTGCATTGACCTTGGACCTCAGAAAACACAGTGGACCAACACCAGCAGAAGACATTGCACCCCAAACCATTGTGGACTGTGGAAATTTTACACTGGACCTCAAGCAACGTGGATTGTGAGCCTCTCCTCTCTTCCTCCAAACTCTGGGACCCTGATTTCCAAAGGAAATGCAAAATTTACTTTCATCAGTTGTGTCATCTGCTTGTGTTGGTCCACTGTGTTTTCTGAGGTCCAAGGTCAACGCAGCCGTATACCAGGAAGTTTTAGAGCACTTAATGCTTCCTGCTGCTGACCAACTTTATGGAGATGCACATTTCATTTTCCAGCAGGATTTGGCACCTGCACACTGTGCCAAAGCAACCAGTACCTGGTTTAAGGACCATGGTATCCCTGTTCTTAATTGGCCAGCAAACTTGCCTCACCTTAACCCCATAGGAAATCTAGATGGTATTGTGAAGAGGAAGATGCGATATGCCAGACTCAACAATGCAGAAGAGCTGAATGCCACTATCAGAGCATCCTGGGCTCTCATAACACCTGAGCAGTGCCACAGAATGATCGACTCCATGCCACGCCGCATTGCTGCAGTAATTCAGGCAAAAGGAGCCCCAACTAAGTATTGAGTGCTGTACATGTTCATACTTTTCAGTTGGCCAAGATTTCTAAAAATCCTTTTGTTGTATTGGTCTTAAGTAATATTCTAATTTTCTGAGAAAGTGAATTTGGGATTTTTCTTAGTTGTCAGTTATAATCATCAAAATTAAAAGAAATAAACATTTGAAATATATCAGTCTGTGTTTCACGTTTTGAATGGAATTAGTGAAATAAAACAACTTTTTGATGATATTCTAATTATATGACCAGTACCTGTATAATTTAGTATAATTTTCATAGCTATGAAAACTAATTCCATGTTTTCCAATAATGTTACCTAGGGGCAGCATGTATATAGAGAATAGCAAGTGTCCTAACACGATCCTTGAGGTTATCCATAGTTTACTGGCATTTGATTTGATGATTCCCCATTTAAATGAAGAAACTAATATCGGTCAGATAAATATGATCTGAACCGGTGCTTAATTTCAAAATTCCAAGTGGTTGGAGGGTGTGACAGATCCGGGAAGTTAGTGTGGTGGTGAGAAGTAATGGAATTTGCAATATCTGAGGGGTTTTCTATCCAACAATTTGGATGTTTTGAAAATGCACATAAAAAAGTAAATGGAAACGGTCATGTAAAGATAATCTCATATTTATCAAAGTTCAAAATCTTTGTGCAAATATGTGTTAAGGTGATGGAAACAGTAAGAAATGTAAGAGAAGTCACTGATTATAATAATTTACATATATAATAATACTTGTGCAAGCAGACGATTACGAAACACAATAAATGCAGTGCTTTAGTGGATACCTGCTGTTTAGGAAATACATGCTCGGGCATTTAAGAATTACCATAACAACGTTTCTAATGCTGTGTAACAAGATCAGTCCTCTGCAGTATGAGATGGTGTAACCTGACTAGCCAGTTAAATTACTTTTTGGAGGAATTTATTTGGCAAATGCGTTTCCATCTCCCATTTATTCGCATGAACCCTTTTTCAGGATGCCGAACCGAACTTCTAACACGCTACACGCCATCTCGCTCATTAAGATCACATAACTCCTTGTGCTCTTTGGTAGTCCTTCTAGTCACATCCACTTAAGGCGGTTAAGCGTTTTCACATCTGGCACCTGTCTGGGACACTTTTCCTGTTGAATATAACGTAAAGACACATCTCTTTAGTCAAACTTTCACATAACGTGTCTCGATCAGATTACATGTAAATGATATCTTTGCATGAAATGTTAAGAACATCAGCTACGCTGACCATTTTTCATCTGTTTATCTGTTTCTACCTCGGCTGCCCATCCTGAGGAAACTAGAGATCATTGAAACCGCTCCAGTTTACGTCCAGACTCTTATGAAGACTTCAGATGACCTCTAGATGACGTCATCATACAAAACTGACAAACTACAAATATGGTAATCTCAAAAATCACTTTATCATTGCTTTAAAATCCACATCATTTTGCAAACTTTAAATAATAAAATGTATCTGTATTTTCTTAAATCACCTCCGGTTTTGTATGATTTTATCTGAATTAAATTTTCTCAAATAAAATCTGTTCCTGTGACATTTTCTTCATTTTGATTTTTATTAACTTCAACTCTCGAGGAAAATCGTCATGGCTTTATCTGAACATCTGTGTCACTGTCATTTCATTTTAAAGGCCACTCGGTCACTCTGGCTGTCCTCATCCAGTACAGTATATCATTAACCGCCCAGAGCTGAATTATTCTCTTTATTTTTGACAGGATTTTATTGGCCTCTGAAACAATACAAGATCTATATAAACTATAGTAACGACTCGCCACTGCTCACAGGTGTTTGAGGTTGGAGGTGTTTTTCTTTCCTACGACGTGTGAATATAATTTCACATTATGTGCTGTTGAATTCAAGCCTCTCATGTCACCATGTGTGTGTCCTTAACATTTATGCCCCAGTCATTCATTTCAGTGTGACAACAGATTGACATCAAGAGAGATCCACGGTGTCCCTCGATACCAGAACAGAGCAAAGGGCCAATTCATCAAACCTTCTCCAGCACATCAATGAACTGCCACCCAAAGCTTAAAACAGTAATCTCACAACAATAATGGCATTAATGTAACTATGTTAGAGCGTCTCTGGCGTTACAGAACTGTCTCTGGCGTTACAGAGAACGATGAGTTGTGGATGTATTTCACACATCAAACAGGAAGAGCCGAGGGGAACACGGGCTATTTTATTTGAATAAGCTCTTAACCTGTGGTCCTCATCACATCACGCTACATCCTATATCGATGTCGACCAACCATCTGTGGTTATTTTGCATGGAGACATTTGAAAGGGTCGCATGATGTTGATCATGTATGAGTGATAGCTAGTTAATATTTGATGATGCCAGACAGATCACTTGACAATTTTCCTTAAAATAGTAATTCTGCACTTTCTACCTCCAAAAAGACTTCATGTATGTTTCAGCTTGTTTCATTTCCTCCGGCATTGATTTTCATTTCAGCGCTGCATTATTTGGACGGCTCCTTTCTGCCAAAATGAGAGGGAGCCAACACTCCACACCTCATCGGCATCCATCATCTACTGCTTAAAATGAAACGGGAAATATGAGAATCAGAACAATCCAGTTACACCAGGACCCTACACAATGTCCTAACCAGGCGTGAAGTGACCAGTTTCCATTGAAAAGCTGTTTGTCTGTTTACACTCATTTTAAAAAGATGCACAACGTGATACAATATCAGTTAATTAGATATTTCATGCTTTATGTAAAAAAAGATTTGGAGGAGTTAAACATTATAAAGGTGATGGAAGTGCAATGCCACTTTAAAAATAGTCATTGTCGAGAAAGATGTCACCCAAAAATGATTCTTTCATCCTACTCAAGCCTTATGTCATCACAAACCTTTGAACCAAAATCCATCCAAATCAGACCTGTCCACATAAGTCTTAAGAGAATCACTCTATGTGCAATGCACAGACAATGACAAAAATACATCATTGCTAAACAAAATACAATTATAATTTTACAGATGGTGTAGCGGCACAAAAGAAAAACAATCCAGAAACCGCTAAGGAGCTGAGTGCAGGAATAACTTCTGTGACACGTCTTGAGGCTTGTATGTTGGTTTATTTTGCTCAGGTTTGTACGGTCAACAAAATATGTGCTCCAGCACTCATCCCCATTCTTCCATGTGAACACACACACACAACAGGTGTTTTAACCCCACTTAATTAATGACACCCCATTATCATTAGGTCACATGACTTTCCCATTACATGGCTCCTACAGATGGGTTTATGTTTGTCCCCTCTGCAAGAAAAATCAAATCCGTGGAGTTATAAATAAATACCCGTTAAGATATAAGACCTTCTATAGAACATCACTGGTTTATTCAACTACTAGACGAAACAAACCGTTTGTTTTGTGATGAATGTTGCGCCATCGTAAGATAACAAACAGTTATTTACCGCCACCTAGTGGCAAGTGATTTTCACATCATGACCAAATAACTTGAGATGTGTTTTAAGGCTGCTATTGTTTCCCTAAAAATATAACAACGATCGTCAAAGGAAAACATTAGAGTTATAATAAACGTTAGTGTATTGTAGTGTTTGTTCAAAATAGCGTTTGGTTTGTCAGAAACAATAGAAACGTGTATAGTAAATATTTCCTACCTGTAGAAAACCATTTCTTGGCTCATCATTAACACAATTTTACGCAGCAGGCAGCAAATATAGCAAACTCCAAAAATAATAAGTCGTAAAAAAGTTGTAGCTTCTATTATTAAACCACAAAGGCCTCTAGGAGCCAATCAATAGCGGGAGGCGGGATAATGTGTCGTCACCAGGAAACGTTTTCAAAATAAAGGCTGTGTACGACAAAAATTAATCTAACGATATCACTGAATGTGAAAGAAATTATTTGCTATTTTCAGAATGATGATAAAAATATTCAAAATCTCGTCATCTTGAATGGCAAATTTTTTATTCATAAATGTAGATTGTCAAAATCTCCTCCTTTACACAAGGTTTTCTCTAACGAACTCATTCTGTTAATGAAGTCTCATAAAATTGTTAAAAACTCAAAAGCTATGTCTATTGTAAGATATTATGAATCTGTATTCGGCGTATTGTGAATGTCTCTTTTTATTTTCTTTTATTTTATATTTTTTCTTTAATCATCTTTGGAGTTTATGTTACTCATGCCTGTTTTCTCTGTAATGTTATTTACATGTTCTGAATAATAAATAAATAAATAAAAGGCTGTGTACGATAATAAACAAAAGTTTGTCAAATCTGCACTTAACTGCAATTTATTTTGTTAGAATTTGAGATTTAAAAACAATCTCTATTGCTAATAAACAACCAAAAAAATGTCAAGTTGTTTAAATGTTTGCAGACGTTTTGTCAACTTAATATCCCGCCTGTTTTTAACCATACAGTGTTTGTAAGGATGCTCTTTTCCTTTAGTTTATTTTGTATTTATAGGGAGGAGGAGAAATACATATTTTCTTTCGCCTTTTCTTCTTATTTCTCTTCCTCTTTGTGTGGTCTTTTGTCTGATGTAATATTGTTATTTTCAAAGATTTCTATTAATAAAAATAATGATATCATGTGTCATGATAACGGAATCATGACACATCGTGTTCTGTGATGGTGGTAGACTCTGTTGTCAATGCAACTTCAACTCGTTCAGTTACGCTCTTTGTTAGGCTGTCACTAAATCCTTGGTGTTTCAAGTCTCAATAAACCTTTATGCTAACCATCTAAACTACCTTTGCTCATTGACTTTGCCAAAAACACACTGCAGTTGAAGAGCCAGAAGGGATAAAGCGCTCAACTGACGAGATTTTGCACCACTTCTGGCCTTATGTATCTTAGATGCGCAAGGGGGTGCCATTGTGCTAAAATATTCTAAATATATTCATAGATCATTCATGCGTTGTCATTTCTTTGAGCTATTCTGAAAAATGTGACTGCATTGTTTTATTCACATTTTTTAACAATTTATACGTTGAATAATGTGAGTATATTGACAATTGTGGGAATTAAGATCAATATAGGCCTATGGATCGATATAAAAATGGATGATTGATGTTGTTTAAATCAGATGTATTTTCCTACATGACATGATTGTGAACAAAAGCTTGAAGCTGAGAGTTCTACAGTTGCTAGATGTTGCCAGAGATCGGAATGTGGTCAGTAAGTGGGGGGTTGCATGTTCTGCTTATGTGTGTGTGTGTAACAAGAAACACATCTTCTTTTTGGGGAAGAAATGTGTACACTGAAGGATCTTATTGTGGTATTAAACGTGCCTTTACATTTAATATGCTTTAGGATTTTATTATTGTTAACCAACTGTGCATAATATGTTGAAAATATAACCAAGTGTGTGAGTTGAATTTAGCGCTGATACTGTGGGGCTTTTTCCACAGGAAATTGCTATGTGTGTGTGTTAAGATCAGATTACGCACAGAGCATTTTGGGATGTGTGGGGGTCTCGTGTAAATTTGTTACAGATGGATGGTGGTTTGAAAAACAAGGCAGTGAGCTGATTGGCTTGAGAGCAGACAAAGGGGAGACGATCTGATTGGACCCTGCAATATACTTATCTGGAAAGATTTTAACACACCACAGAGTTTGTAAATGGACAGAAACATACTTTCCCAAAAGTTAGTGAAGTAAATGTGAAGCATCTGTGATGGAAATTTTCATGACGTGGGTTTCTTCATGCTAATCTCTGTAAAAATTGATTCAAGACTGTCTATCTTGTTGTTCTTAAATTTCTGAGAAATGTTGTGCTACGTGGCAAACCACTCAGCTCCTTTGCCCTTGAGCAAAGACCAAGAGGTTCTGGTGAAGATAAGAAATGGCGACACATTTTTGTTACCAAAGATACGTTCTTGCTCAAGGGAGGGGAGAGGAAGAGGGGGGGGGGTCATGTATGGATGATATAAAAGCCCCTGTAAATGAACAGGTAGGGGCCTTCTGTCTGCACCATGCTTGTGATGCAGACTGAATGACAATAAAATATAAAATACCTTGCAAGGTAACTCATGCTCTCTATGTGTTGCATTTGTCTAAAGTGTTTAAAAAACTCACTTTGATTAAGGGATAAGAAAATTCCACAACAATTTGGCGACGAGGTATGGGATCACAAGGCTGATGGAGAACGGATTAGAGTTGACTGATCATCCTGGACATAGCAAATCCAGCTCTAACCCCATACAGGGACGAGAGAACTCTACTCCGGACCCCAGGCTGACGTGATCCCAAAAGAACTCAGTGCAGGGCACAAAAGTGAAAAACGGTGAGTTGAAAATATTCTGAACAGTCTAAGAAGAAAGGGGAGACTACTTAGCGCTAAACAGTCTGGTTAAAGAGGGGAGACTACTCAGAATCAAGATAGATTCTAAACAGTCTGGAGGACTGCTTAAGACAGTTAAAGAGGGGAGACTACTCAGAATCGAGATAGATTCTAAACAGTCTGGAGGACTGCTTAAGACAGTTAAAGACTGGAGACTACTCAGAATCAAGATAGATTCTAAACAGTCTGGAGGACTGCTTAAGACAGTTAAAGACTGGAGACTACTCAGAATCGAGATAGATTCTAAACAGTCTGGAGGACTGCTTAAGACAGTTAAAGACTGGAGACTACTCAGAATCAAGATAGATTCTAAACAGTCTGGAGGACTGCTTAAGACAGTTAAAGAGGGGAGACTACTCAGAATCGAGATAGATTCTAAACAGTCTGGAGGACTGCTTAAGACAGTTAAAGACTGGAGACTACTCAGAATCAAGATAGATTCTAAACAGTCTGGAGGACTGCTTAAGACAGTTAAAGAGGGGAGACTACTCAGAATCGAGATAGATTCTAAACAGTCTGGAGGACTGCTTAAGACAGTTAAAGACTGGAGACTACTCAGAATCAAGATAGATTCTAAACAGTCTGGAGGACTGCTTAAGACAGTTAAAGACTGGAGACTACTCAGAATCAAGATAGATTCTAAACAGTCTGGAGGACTGCTTAAGACAGTTAAAGAGGGGAGACTACTCAGAATCGAGATAGATTCTAAACAGTCTGGAGGACTGCTTAAGACAGTTAAAGACTGGAGACTACTCAGAATCAAGATAGATTCTAAACAGTCTGGAGGACTGCTTAAGACAGTTAAAGACTGGAGACTACTCAGAATCAAGATAGATTCTAAACAGTCTGGAGGACTGCTTAAGACAGTTAAAGAGGGGAGACTACTCAGAATCGAGATAGATTCTAAACAGTCTGGAGGACTGCTTAAGACAGTTAAAGACTGGAGACTACTCAGAATCAAGATAGATTCTAAACAGTCTGGAGGACTGCTTAAGACAGTTAAAGACTGGAGACTACTCAGAATCGAGATAGATTCTAAACAGTCTGGAGGACTGCTTAAGACAGTTAAAGACTGGAGACTACTCAGAATCAAGATAGATTCTAAACAGTCTGGAGGACTGCTTAAGACAGTTAAAGAGGGGAGACTACTCAGAATCGAGATAGATTCTAAACAGTCTGGAGGACTGCTTAAGACAGTTAAAGACTGGAGACTACTCAGAATCAAGATAGATTCTAAACAGTCTGGAGGACTGCTTAAGACAGTTAAAGACTGGAGACTACTCAGAATCAAGATAGATTCTAAACAGTCTGGAGGACTGCTTAAGACAGTTAAAGACTGGAGACTACTCAGAATCAAGATAGATTCTAAACAGTCTGGAGGACTGCTTAAGACAGTTAAAGAGGGGAGACTACTCAGAATCGAGATAGATTCTAAACAGTCTGGAGGACTGCTTAAGACAGTTAAAGACTGGAGACTACTCAGAATCAAGATAGATTCTAAACAGTCTGGAGGACTGCTTAAGACAGTTAAAGACTGGAGACTACTCAGAATCGAGATAGATTCTAAACAGTCTGGAGGACTGCTTAAGACAGTTAAAGACTGGAGACTACTCAGAATCAAGATAGATTCTAAACAGTCTGGAGGACTGCTTAAGACAGTTAAAGAGGGGAGACTACTCAGAATCGAGATAGATTCTAAACAGTCTGGAGGACTGCTTAAGACAGTTAAAGACTGGAGACTACTCAGAATCAAGATAGATTCTAAACAGTCTGGAGGACTGCTTAAGACAGTTAAAGACTGGAGACTACTCAGAATCGAGATAGATTCTAAACAGTCTGGAGGACTGCTTAAGACAGTTAAAGACTGGAGACTACTCAGAATCAAGATAGATTCTAAACAGTCTGGAGGACTGCTTAAGACAGTTAAAGACTGGAGACTACTCAGAATCAAGATAGATTCTAAACAGTCTGGAGGACTGCTTAAGACAGTTAAAGAGGGGAGACTACTCAGAATCGAGATAGATTCTAAACAGTCTGGAGGACTGCTTAAGACAGTTAAAGAGGGGAGACTACTCAGAATCGAGATAGATTCTAAACAGTCTGGAGGACTGCTTAAGACAGTTAAAGACTGGAGACTACTCAGAATCGAGATAGATTCTAAACAGTCTGGAGGACTGCTTAAGACAGTTAAAGAGGGGAGACTACTCAGAATCGAGATAGATTCTAAACAGTCTGGAGGACTGCTTAAGACAGTTAAAGACTGGAGACTACTCAGAATCAAGATAGATTCTAAACAGTCTGGAGGACTGCTTAAGACAGTTAAAGAGGGGAGACTACTCAGAATCGAGATAGATTCTAAACAGTCTGGGAGACTGTTCAGAATTATGGATAAACCAACATACAGAGAAATGAGGAAAAGGTGGGGAACGGGAAGTTTACAAGGTGTACCCTATTTAATAGAAAAAGCTAACTTTCCAGAAAACGGTACATTTAGTACCACAAAATTAGAGAAAATAAGAGAACACATGGGGAAAAAGGACATATTTAAAATGTCCAAAAAAAAAAAAAAGAAATGGAAAAATATGATGAAGCGTGAAAATGTTTAGAGTTATGGGAGAGGGAAGCAAATAGACGTGACTATGTTTTTAAAGAAAAGGCATTGGAAGAACTGCCACCACCGAAAACTCCATTGTACCCTGTTTTGCCTGAATATAATGATTTAACCCCTCTGTCTTCTTTACCCCCATCTATGACTTGTTACAACCACCAACCGGAGGATGATTGTGTCCCTCCTCACCGACATCTGAACCCGATCGAGGCTGCTCCAGTGCCCCCACCAGTGTCTCCACCAGCACCAGTGCCGCACATGCCACAGCCCGCGGTGCGTCAAAAGCAAGAAAGAGTGCATCCAGCACCGACAAACAAAGAACTTTTGACATTTTGCAAAGAATTCTCACCCTCAATGAAAGAATTAGAGAGACTGTTGAAAGTCAAACTGAAACCATCTGACCTGAGAAAGTTACAGGGTAAATGGCCTGTGGAGGAAGTATTTAAAGAACATTCTGGACTTCAACCTGATGCAGACGGACCAGACATTGGTCCGTTCGAAGGACATCTCAGGTCCGCTTTTCTGCGGAACCTCAGCGGAGAGCTGAGACGAGAAGTGGAAAAATCGTGCATCGAGCCAGATCGTGCGAGAATGAGCGAGATCGTCCGTCATGCTGTACACGCCGAAAGACAAACAGACAAGAAACAGCTTCAGAAGAAAAACAAACAAGATAAAGAACTCCACATAGCTCTAATGAATATCGGAGTAGAGCATGGAGGAAGAGGAAACTGGAGGAGAGGAGGTTTTAAACCCTCTGGCATGTATGGAGAGAAGTGTTTCAATTGTGGAAGAACGGGGCACTGGCACAAAGATTGTCCTGAGCCTCGGAGATCGCGGAGGTCAAGAGAAAAGGTAGATGGAAGTGAGGAGGTGAGGCATCATTCCGAGGGTGGTGAGTATGATTTCCCTTAGCATATGCAATGAAGAAATGCTTTTTCCTACTGTATGCAATGAAGATCTGCTTAGCTCACATTCCATGATGAATGAAAACGCTTTCTGAACTTTGCTAAAATGCACAATGCTTGTGTGCAACAAACCGCTTGAATTTTTGATAGATTCAGGGGCAACAAATAGCCTAATGTGATTCACAAGAAGTGTTTTAATTTACCAGAGTCTAAACTAGCTGTGTTTTCCCTAAATGCTAGTGGCTCTAATGTAGAATAATTTATGTCAAAAGGGTGCAATGTGAGTTGGGGAGTGTCAAATTTCAACACAGGTTTCTCATGTCTGACTGCTGCCCGATTCATTTGCTGGGCAGAGTCATAATGTGTATGATGACAGATTGAGCATGATACCAACACGACCCGTGTGCAGCGCTCGTACAGCTGTACGATGTAATATTGAATTACGTAAGTACGATGTAGAAAGTTTTGCCTCACAGAGCCTCATGACGTTGATTACAATGGTGTGGGGAGATGTGGGTGTTTTGCTGACAAATGTGCGCACGCCATAGAATGGGTTAAAAGGGACAACGTGCAATATTAAAATTTGTTGCATGCCCATCGTGAGAATCATGCCTGTCTGTCAGCAACAAGGGGACTTGAAGTGTTTTCACACACAAAAAGATTAATGATGAGTATTGACATACCAGAAATTTTGGGAAAGGTGCCCTTTCAACTTTGGGTAACAGGAAAATATTTTGTTGGGTTGATTAGGAACTGTGAGCCTGTTGTGATAACGCCCAAGGGTAATTTTCGTCCACGCAAACAGCAATTCCCCCTCAAAACAGAAGCCTCAAACCAGAATCCCTCAATGGCATAAGGCCAATATTTAATGAGTTTAATAAGATTGAAAAATAAAGGCATAGTTGTGCCATGCCCAAATTTACCGGTGCGCAGGCCTTTGTTTCCAGTTTAAAAGATAAGAGAAAAGAACACAAAGTAAATGTCTCCAAAGTCCAGCTGGCAAAACAATTTGTTCGTTTTTTTGGGTCACGAAATTACTGACCGCGGCAGACAGCTGTCCGCAAAGCGTGTCTGCAATTACAGACATCGCAAGTCCAAAAGCAAAGAAGCAATTGATATAATTTTTAGGGACCATTTCTCTGCTCAGACAGCAGAGTTCATTGCACTCACACGCATGCAAATTAGCAAAGAATAAAAATGTAGACATTCACACAGATAGTAGATATGCATTTGGTGTAACTCATGATTTTGGCACACTGTGTAAACACAGAAACTTTGTAAAAGCTGATGGTAAAAACATTCTTAATCACACATAGGTTGCTGATATGCTATCTGCCATTCTTCTACCATCAGCCATTGTTGTGTGTGACTGTGACACACACACTTTTTATCAGAAACAATTTTTGCAGGAAGCCGACAAGCTGACCTTGCAGCAAAGCAAGCAACATCGGAACCACAGACAGATTTTCTCCAGAAATCACTAACAAAACTTTTTCTCTTGCAGAGATGCAAACATTTTTCAGAACCAGCTGAGCGTGCACTCTGGAAGGAGTGCTCATGTAAATACACAGACAATGTTTGGGGGGGCCCAAAATGGCCTCACCTGTTTGCCAACAAAAATTTCTCTGCTTTTGCGATTTTGACGCATGGCCTAGACCACGCGTCAAAAGGGGGGATGTTACAAGGCAACATGTTTTTGTGTTTTTGCTCTCAAAATGTTTGTGCAGATCGAAAGAGCAGTAGCAAATGGAGCTGACAAATCATTACACAGCTTCCAGGAAGTCGTGGGAAAGACTTGCCTCCCACTGCAAAAAGGTGTCCAAGGAGTGGCAACTCCAACCGTAGGCCATCAAAATGGCATCCACAATGGCTCTTCGCAATGGTCGTGCAAGCGACAGGAGGAGCGACACTGCTGGTGCTCGCAAAGGGAATCAACAGTTCGAGTCGGGGACGCATCGAACCCCGAGAAATTAGAGATTATAGAATTTTGTTTTTGTGCAACACTATATTCCAAGTTTAATAAAATGGTATGGGGAGGGACAGTGTGGGGAGGGACCCAATTCTGCTAGGTACTGGGGAACAAATATGTATTTGTGTAGAGGTACGTGTACCTCAGTTGATGTTCTGGATAAGGCAACAAAATTTGAAAATGTGGGCCATTATGTTCCCTGGGACGGCCAAATAAAAAGGAAAAAGAGAAAGTTTTAGACTAGCTCTAACTTAGAAAAATTTTTTTATTAGGGAACGGGAGCAATTTCACAAATAAGAGTAAGAATATGGAAAGTGACGAAGGTTGAGCAGGTGATGAAGGTTTAAGCAGGTCAGTATTGGTGGATGTGGTGGACGAAGGGGGAAGACACAGGTCAGAAGCTTCAGATATAATTTCAGCCAAGGAATTTTCAGGCTGCAGAGCAGGCAGAAAAAGAGGCAGGAGAAGCAGAGCTAGAAGGTAGACATGAGAATGGCAATATACCAATGCAAAGGCAATAAGGCATGTGCATTGGCACTGATAGAAAAGAAAGAGGTTGGAGTGAATGACAGTTGTTGTTTCTACATTCAGGAAGCTGGATGATATGACTGAACAGGCTAAAGTTGGGGAGTGAGGCTGAAGCAGGTGGTGTTACCAATTCTAGTGGGATTTTAAGAACTGTTTAGATAGAAGAATGAAACCTGTAAGAGAAGGGGCGTTGCTCATCTTACATGGTCAAAGTATAAAGATTTTGGTTATCATATATGATAAAAGGGGGGAATGTAATGGAAATTTTCTAGTCTAGCTTCTTGATGTGTCTGTCTATATGTTTACGAAGTGTTTATCGATGTTTTCTTTTCTTTGTTATCATGTTTTTCTCTATACACGTCATACCACTCTGCCTTTGCCCTCGAGCAGAGGCCAAGATGTTCTGTTTGGAATAACGGAACTTCTCGTAAACCAGCTCGGGATTCTTGTTCGGGGGCAAAGGGAGGGGGTGTCACATTTTTAATCATATATATACTATGGGTGCAGGAGGAAAGAGCGCCTTTGCTCTGCACCATGCTCATTGCTTATGATGCAGATTAAACGACAATAAAATACTTTGCAAAGTACCTGATGTCTCTGTATATTGCGTTTGTCAAAATTGACTCACCTTGATTAAGGAATAAGAAAATTCCACAACACGATAACTACCTTTTGTTGTGCGATATATTGCACCAAAATCTATTGTGATAATGACAGTATTACAATATAATTGCATACAAATGCAAGTACACTCTTTCAAAGAACAAAGAACGTTTTATTCTTACGAATATTTAGACATTGTCTAAAAATCTTAATTAAAGAAAACCAAATAAATAATAATAAATACACCCTTGTTGAAAAAAGTAGAACAAAACAAAGTTATATTTTTTACAAAGTCGGTTTAGACTTAAAGCGTCTCAAAGAGGCACAGATGCCTCAACAGGCCATATCTGCAAATGTATTTTTAATTGTCAGCCAGATTCCGAGAAAGAAATACAGAGTTACGCCATTTCACGCTGTCACGTTTGTATTTGCACTGACGGTCAAATGCATCTGTAACGGATAATTGACTAAATGGATAGGATGGTTATATGTTTGGTGAGCTTTTAGGTTAGTTGTGTCGTCACTCTTTTTAAACAAAGTCGACATCCTGGGTGCTTCTCATTTCTTATATGTGCGTCCTCGCTTCCTTTCCTCGTGTCTTAGCTCCACCTCTTCAGGATGCGAGAGAAGGAAGCAAGGAAAAGACGCAAGGACGGAGGAATCGAAGCAAGTGAAATGATATATCCTCGCTCTATAGCGTCACTTCAAAGCGTCGTCAACTAATGATGACTGTACACCGCTGGATTTAGCTTGCACATCAGGATTCTTGAACATAAGATATAATTATTTATATTGTAACCGTTTCAACCTCCACAAAATACCACATTTGTTCTTATTTTTTACCAGTTATTATTAATGAATTATTGTTGTTGTGATTTCACATACATTGTGTCTTGTACATGTAAACAATAATGATAATGATTATAATATTAATAATTAAAAATTGTGGCAAGAACACACATTTACAATAACTTTATGCTCAATACTCTCATTTATGTGTGTTTGAATGTTCTGCCATGGTTAGCACTTGGAGCAGATGTGAAGTGGGAGGAGAATTTATACGTGCGTCACGTTTAGGCAATAAAAAACGTCTCCGGTTACTTTCGTAACCTCGGTTCCCTGAGAAGCGGGAACGAGACATTGCGGAGACCGCATATGAAACTCCTCCTCTTTTTCACTTTTCCTGAAGTCCTATAGGATAACGCCAGTTAAAAAACTGGCCAATTGTCGCAAGACATGCACAGTATGCAGATACTGACGAGTCTAGACAGTATAATTACAGTGCATGTGACGACAATCCTCAGAATCTACGATAGAACGCCCGACCGGTGATAGGCGGCGAACACGGCGATCTACGCAATGTCTCGTTCCCGCTTCTCAGGGAACCGAGGTTACGAAAGTAACCGGAGACGTTCCCTTTCGAGAGCGGTCACTTCGACATTGCGGAGACCGCATATGGAACGGTAGTACAATCCCGCCGTGAGAGCTAGCAAAAACAGCCCGATAACTGGGATAACACGTACACAGTATGCGGAGCAGACAAATCAACCATTCGCGAGGTTGCCCCAAGCGTTAACCGCTGATTGGCTGAAACCGGCCTATGAACTGCTAGATCACTGAGCACGCCAATGAACTGCTAGATTGGTCTTTTGTCGAATTTGCATATCCAAACCCAACGAATGCAGCGGGCGCTGAACACGGCAGACACCACAGCAGTAGAACCAGCACGGAAACCCGGGCGATATAATAGCGAACATAAGTACACCAAGCACAGTGTAAACAGCAATGCGGCAACAACTGTGTAGCACAATACATTACAAGGTAGAAGATAAAGCTTAATCAGCACTCACCGAGAGGACTTGAGAAGCCAACGAGGACACATCCAATCTGTAGAACCTGGCGAAAGTATTCTGAGAAACCAGCCAGCTGCACAGCATATGTCCTGAATAGATGTGCCCTTAGACCAGGCCCACGAAGAGGCGATAGCCCTAGTCGAATGAGCTCTGATACCGAAGGGGCAGTTCTGACCCTGGCTTTCGTACGCCAAGGTAATAGCGTCCACTACCCAGTGAGAGAGCCTCTGTTTTGAGACAGCCCGGCCTTTAGTACCCCCACCAAAACAAATAAAGAGCTGCTCCGACTGCCGAAACCCGGCCGTGCGATCTATGTAAGCCCGCAATACCCTTACCGGGCAGACCGCTCTCTGAGCGTTAGCATCCTGTGAGTCTGACGACTCGGAAGACAAGGCGGGCAAAGAAATGACCTGAGCTCTAAAAGGGGTAGACATGGACTTTGGCACATAACCCGATTTTGGCCGGAGAGTGACGCTGCAGTCGCCTGGCCCAAAACGAATGAAATCAGCGCCGACTGAGAGCGCTTGCAAATCCCCTATGCGCTTAGCCGAAGCAAGGGCGAGAAGGAGAACGGTTTTTAGAGTGAGCTCTCTTACAGAAGCCGCGTCCAAAGGCTCAAAGGGGGGAGAAGAGAGAGCCTTCAACACCAGCGCTAAGTCCCAAGGTGGCACCGAAGGGGTTCGCGGGGGGAAAAGTCTCCTCGCTCCTCTGAGGAATCTGACCACCAGCATGTGCCTACCAATCGATTGCCCATCAACCGGGGAACGAAACGAGGCGATAGCCGCTACGTAAACCTTCAGCGTTGACGGGAGGCCGCCGCTGTCCAGCCTGTGCTGCAGGAAAGATAAAATATCAGACACAGGGCAAGACGCCGGGTCGATATTGTTGCTGCTGCACCATTTAGCAAACACCCCCCATTTTAGAGCGTATAAACGTCTGGTAGACGGCGCGCGAGACTCCGAAATAGTATCCAGCACACGCTGAGGGAGTGCAGTTAGAACCCCTGAAGCGGCCAGGCATGGAGGTTCCACAACTCTGGGCTGGGGTGCCAAATCGTGCCGTTCACTTGGGACAACAGGTCTCTCCTGAGGGGAATCCGCCACGGCGGTGCCGTCAACAACTCCCTCAGGTCCGGGAACCATGGTTGATTCGGCCAGAACGGAGCGACGAGAATCACCGACGCCGTCTCCTCTCTGACTTTGCACAGCACTAGGGGTAAAATCTTCACCGGAGGAAACGCGTAAAGCCCCTATGGGGAGCGGATCAGCGAGAAATACAACGGGCAGTGTTACATTCTCGCTTGTCGCGAATAGATCCACCTCCGCTTTCCCGAAGCGTTCCCAAATTAACAGGTCTGTGTCGGGATGAAGCCTCCATTCCCCGTGCTGAAGACCCTCCCTCGAAAGCATGTCCGCTCCGCGGTTCAGATGACCGGGGATATGCGCTGCTCTGATAGAGAGTATATGCCGATCCGCCCACAGTAGGAGACCCGCCGCCTGTTTGAAAAGAGCTCCGGAACGGATCCCTCCCTGGCGATTTATGTACGAAACCACGGACATGTTGTCGGTGCGAATCAGAACATGTTTCTGCTCCAGCCTCGACTGGAAAGTATGAAGAGCTAGAGACACCGCCTTTAGTTCCAAGCGATTTATGTGCCATTTCCTCAGAGACTGTGACCAAAGGCCGCATGCCCTCGCACACCGCGCCCGAACTGAAGTGGTCGCATGTGCAGAAGACCTAGGTGGCAGACCGCCGACGCCGATGCCATGAGACCCAAAAGCCTCTGGAACTCCCTCAGGGGAACAGACCGGCCCAGCCTGAGCAAATGTAGAGCTGAAGAGATGGACTCCGTCCTCTCTGGGGAGAGACGAGCGCGCATCTCCACTGAGTCGAAACATACCCCCAGATACGTTATAGACTGACTCGGCGTGAGTTTGCTCTTCTGCATGTTCACGCGCAGCCCCAGGGATGCCAAGTGACAAAGCAGCATCTGCGTGTGACCGATTAGCGCCTTCCGAGAGTGGGCTAAAATCAGCCAATCGTCCAGATAATTGAGAATGCGCATTCCGCTCGCTCTGAGAGGGGAAAGCGCCGCGTCCACGCACTTCGAGAATGTGCGCGGAGCTAATGCCAGCCCGAATGGGAGGACGGCAAATTGGTACGCTGAATCCTCGAATGCGAATCGCAGGAACCTTCGGTGGCGCTTGGTTATCTGAACATGAAAGTACGCATCCTTCAGATCTACGGAAACAAACCAGTCCCCGGGACGCACTTGTGCCAGGATCTGTTTTAGAGTTGTCATTCTGAACGCTCGCTTGTGAAGCGCTCGGTTGACGGGTCTCAAGTCCAGAATCGGACGCAGACCACCATCTCTCTTGGGCACTACAAAATACCGGCTGTAAAACCCGCTTTCCAGCTCGTTCGGGGGGACACGCTCGATCGCTCCTTTCGCGAGCAGGCTGCGGATTTCCTGCCTCAGCACAGGTGCGTTTTGCGCTGACGTAAGCGACGGGACCACACCGCTGAAGCGGGGAGGTCTGCGCCTGAACTGCAGGGAGTACCCGTGTTCTATCACGTTTAGCAGCCAAAGAGAGATGCCTGGGATGGCTTTCCACGCGTCCAGAAACAGACATAACGGCCGAATCTGATCGGGGGTTACCGTCATCGGACCGTTTAGGGTAGCGCGCTGGCTCAGCGAGGCTAAATGCACTGGCGGGAAAATATCTCGCGCGTGAGACTCCAGCGGTCTCTCGTCCACGGGAGCGTCCGTGGACGAGGGAATGCTGGGTCAGGGTATATTCTGGCAAACAGTTTCCCGATCACGTTTCGCAATCGGCAAAGCAGACCGTTGCACTCGCCGTTTACCAACACACGATGGGCGTTCGCAAAGCAAAACGCACCTGGCGCCTTCCCAGCGCTCGACTATTGATTCGAATAGAAAGCGAGAAGATTAAGACGTAAGAGGCGGGGCAACCGTTTGAAAATTTCAAAATAATGTATAAATGAAAATTGCTAAAGTGGCATGTTAATAAACTGGTGATATAAGATGATGGCATATGGCGTTAAGTTCTTATTTCATATTTGAATACTTTGACTTATTTAACAAATCTGCAAAAAAGTTAAATCCGAACAGCACAATTTCAAATTAGACCTTTTTTATTTTTAAAATGGAAATTCATATGTAGGCTATTTAAATGACTATGCTGAACAATGATGATGGCCTCTGGTGTACATTTGTGCATTTAAGTTGAAGAGTAAATAATGAAGGAGTTTTCAAGAGTTTGGTTTCAAATTTAGGTAGCTCTGTTTAAAAAATCTAAAATCATGTTTTTTTATAATGTTATCATGTTTGTAATTGTGTTTTATTGCAGCATAAGTGACGAAGCATAAGTAATAGTGAATAATTTTCAATTTTTCATAGTGAATAATGGTCTATATTTTCACTACAGCAGAAAAGCAACTGCTAGGGTGGTCTAGGGGAGGATATCCTTAGAGGGTCGCAGAGACCTCAATGTGCCTGGCTATCCAGATGAAATCCCCAGAACTACTGTCAGACAGCTCTTGCTATGTAGGCCCCTCCTTGTGCATGATAATGCCCAGCTTCATTTCTCTAGAGGCTGTAGGCCATGTTTTGCTGATGAAGACATTGACCGGCTCTCACGTTCCCCGGACCTAAATACAGTTAAGAACCTCTGGGATTCTTATGTATGCAAAGTTGTCAAATTGTGTCATAGACTGTCCAGGAGCTCACTTATGCTCTGATCCTGGGAGGAGATCCCCAAGACACCATTTACTTACGGGCACATGGGCACATTACTGACTAACATTGTGTGTTAATGTTAACACCCTGCATGTGTTGATCATTTTGTCTTTCCTAGATCACTGTCAGATTTAGTTCTCAGTACATTAAGCAAAGTATATAAGTGAGGAGTTCCAACTTGAATATTTAGTTGTTTACTGTACTTGACATTGGCATTGACACTTTTGTGTTTTTTTACTGTATTTCAAAAGACTAATTAGAGACTGGGGTTGCTAATTAGTCATTGGCTAGAAGTCTGCATGTAGGGCATCTGTAATTATTCTGCATTGTCCCATTTAATTGAACAATATCCCTGTTTTATTAAATAAATAATAATGATGCAAAAACTCAGAAATGGAAAATCCTTAAATCCGTGTATAAAAGGATTACAAGCAACGATACTAGCAATCTTTTATTGATCATAACACAAAATATAAATTATTTGGTGCATTTTAAAAACTGAACGTTCAAACATTTAATAGAAATAAAATATGAAACTCGAAAGGCCAGTTGGTGTCGCTAGTGCCTCCGTAAATCATTAGTGAATATGAGTGAGTCATATTGGGTTTATTTACCGATTCATTCAAGCAGCGGAGTCATTTGGCAACGCAGTTTAATGTCAAAATGCCAAATGACTGGCTAAATTCGGAACTAAATTTATTTATTTCAATATAACTATGCGAAGTTCATGAAGCCATGAAGTTGGACACTCAGGTACAGTAGGTGGCGGTATGCACCTGAACAAGTTGGTTACGATCCACCAATAAGAATACAGAGAGCGAGAGAAGAAATAACGGACGAGAGACGTTCAGCAAACGTTAAAGAATTTTGCGCGTGTTCTTGTTCTACATAGCTGTGAGAAATGTCGTCCACGTACACATTGAAACGCTCTTCTATATCTGCAGTTTTACGGGAGGAAGATGTTACAGTGGACAACTTGTCAAGGATTTTTAAGGTTTGCTCATGTTCGAATAATTTAATCTGTGTTAGAATGTGAAAACCCCAACGGTTACATTTTCCCCAAAAGCTCTCCAGATTTGACCAGGTCTTACGATTGGTAATTATTTGTAAATGTATTCAGAATGTTAATTAAAAATTTAGCCTAAGTGCAAAGGATTGACGTCACTTTACCACGTGAATACGCTGGAAGTGCAAATTGCTGCTTTTAATAGGAGAAACAAAGAAACTGGGACAAAACACGCAATTATTTGGTGACATTTCAAGCAGTCGGACTCTACGGTGATCCTCACGACTACCTTACGACTTACAAATGAATCTGGTGTTCTTGGACACTCAAATGTTGCGCAAAAATTGCGTTTCCTGTTAGTGGTTCGCGAACCGGGCATCACTATTTCCTGGTATTGTAACCATCCATTTTGCTGAGTGTTTTGCCACTCAAGGTGCCGAGTACCGGCGTGGTCACGTGGTAAAGTGACGATACGTTCATACCCTCTGTAACTCATTTGTCTCAATGTAGTAAGCATGCATGGCTGGAAAGCTAGTGACAATTTGTTGGTCCAAAGTATAGCCAAATACCGTTTTTTTTTTGTAATTTGTATTTTGATCCTGTGCTGCTCTCGTGTCCCCTTTGTGTAGGTAACACAGTCAAGTGTCTACTTGACAAATGGTCTGGGGGTATCAATTTTCCCTACTTCATCTGGATTTTTCAGCTGTCTCGACCTTATGTCTGGTGGAGGTACCTTCCAGGTGATGGGAGACGATGCCTGTGGGCCACTTCCTAGCCCAGTACCGTTTCACCCTAACCCTGGACAGACCCGACCTCGTTTCAGTTTCTCCAGATGTGCCACTGCAACAGCTACGCGTGGACACAGTTCTGCAGCTAGCCCGAAAATCTACCAAAGGTAAGTTTATAAATGTATTTTCAATTGGCAAAAGCAGCACACCCCTTTGTGATTCTGGGGGTCTCCCCCTCTGTCCATTTGCAGTGGCTTTCCAGCACCCCTAGACTGTTTGCAGTCCTGTTTTAGGGGTCCGGAACGCGAGTGTCTGTTTGCAGTCATGTTTTAGGGGTCTGGTGGCCAATCCACCACTGGTTACTGCATTTGTCTTATCATGCATTAACAAGCTAGACATTTTTTGGCAAACTATTCTTCAAGTTACATGACAGCAAATATGAACACAATATTGAATGTAACACAAATAAAATTATTATTTGTCATTATTTGCATTATACTCACATGGGCTGCCATGCTGGAAAATGTAATTCCTATTTAGTTGAAGTGAGGTCCTGTAAAATCATAGTTTGAAGGGCTATATGGTCCTTCGCCCTACCCCTTCAACCAAAAGAGAATCGAGACACCCCTTTATGTTGGACGGGCTTAACAGAGGTGTAGGGGTAAGGGGTATAAATGGGATTTGCCCTTAAGTGTTTAGTGTAACCACTTATGTTAGACACTTGTGTGTGTTCCCACAGAACAATTTTCCTTGGACAAATTGAAGGTGACAAACTAGTTCAAGACAAGGCAATGGTGATTCCTTTTGAAGAGAATGAGGCCTGTTTGACATCAATAAAACTTAAAGTTAAAGAAGCCCTTGCCATGGGGGCTGATGAAAACATCATCCTCACGGATAGTCAAGGAAATGTTCTATTAGACACCCCGGGCACTAAAGGTCTGTATTTTGGGCTGGAATGGATATTTAACAAATTCATTCCAAAGTTCGCCCCATCTCATCATTCAAGTTTCTAATTGCTACAATGACAGTACCATTCTGAATTTCAAATTTTTTATCCTTACTGCCACAGGCTCAACTTATTGGAAGCAGAGTTCCAGGCGCATTTTTGCAATTACTGAAGATGTTTTTGCAGAGATGGGCAGAAGAAAGCGGCGAAAACTAGTGTAAGTTCATAAGCACTCTCACCATAAAATCTTTATAATCTAGTCCTTTAACTTTTTGTCTATCTATATGCAAATTAAAATCATGAAACAGAGCTCAACAATAAGGACTGCCCAATGGCCTGGGCCAGCATGGGAGACCCTCGGGCCAGCCTTTTGACTTTCTGATATAGAAAATCAATGCCTGCCCTCTGGCTGCACTTCCCGCGGAATTAAAACCATGTGACGGCACACAACCTTTAAGAGGGTTTGAAAAATGACACGAAAAACATGCCAGCATCATTATTTATAGCTCAGTGGTAAGAGCATTGCGATAACAACGCAAGGTTGTGGGTTGGATCCCAGGGGATTACAGATACCTATGTATAAATGTATTGGATAATGCAACGTAAGTCGCTATGGATAAAAGCGTCTGCCAAAAGTAAATGTAATTATTTGAGTTTAACACAGAGGTTGGTGTATCTATTATTAAAAAATCATTATTTTGGTGTATCTAATTTACTACTAGATACACCAAAATAATGATGCTAGGATGTTTCTCATGTCATTTCACCCCCTCTATAATGGCTCAAAATTGTCATATTTACCTCCCTCTACAAATGAGTGGATTATTTGCTATTTGTCAGTGGCATTCAATATTTTGGCTCTCATCACGTTGGTCTTGCTTCTGTATAAAATATTAAAAATATTTATACAATTGTTGTCTTTAATCATCTGTCAATTATTTCTTTTTACTGTCGTAGACAAACTTCACGACACGAGGACTCTGGGCTCTTTGAAATAAAAGACAAAATTGAGGAGGTCCTTCTTGCATCAGAAGGTTTACCAGCTGTGTCAGCCAAGCTCAGGGAGCTGTGCAAGAATAGTCAGGGGCTCACAGAACATCACAATGAGGTGCTGAGAACCTCATTCAGGTGCTGTGTGTGCAGAGGCAAGTAAACACCTGGACATCACGCAGATATGTACAGTATGTGGATTAAAAGGTTTCATCCATGTCAGTACACAAATAAGCAATCTAAATTTATTTACAACGAGCATTTTTAATTTTGGCCGCATCTGTGCACCACCTATGTACATCCCTGGTCATTAAATATTCCCTATATAATTTACTGCCACAGTATGTAAGAGATAATGCAGTCAGCTGGTTATTATAGCAAAATAAACCCCAATGGTGTGATCTACAATGTGGATTTATAGTGATTTATTCGGCAAAAACTTGGTGAATGTAAAATTATAGTTTTATTTCTAAAGTTGAGATAGAGAATCTATATTGTAGGTATTTTAGGGATAGTCTGCCGTAAAATGAAAATTCCGTCATGAATTACCCGCCCTCAAATTGTGTGACAACCCTAGGACCTTCGAGTCTTCGAGTTTTTATGGGTCCCAGGAGCATTCTGACTCATCCATAGACTGCAACACAATGAACTTTCAATGCGGAGAAAGTGAGTAAAGAAATTGTTCAAATAGTCCGTGTCACTCCAGTGGTTCAGCCTCAACTGTATAAGATGGCTAAAATGGCTCATATGGTCACCCTACCCTAGTAGGAACATTTTCAATGGTAGTAAAAAGTACCCCAGATTTTTTTTCATGTCCTACATTCTGCAAAATATCTCGATTTTATCTTGAATTTGATTTCCCCTTCTATGGGCAATCGTAATCTAAAACTGTTTGGTTACAACCCTGTCTTTCCCTGTCTTCAGTCAAACAAAAAAATATACAGGTTTGGAACAACTAGAGAGTGAGTAAATCATGACAGAATTTTTTATTTTGGGTGAACTTCCTCTTTACTGTCATGATTGACCATCGGTACAAAGTATCATAAGGGCAGTATATAGTACCTGTTTAATGAATTGGTTGTTTTTTAACTTGTTTGTTACAGGAGTGATGGATGCCCCTGTGCTGTCACAATGCTGTAGGAGTTTGATTGGCTGTCAACAGTGTGTGAATTTAGTACTTCAGGAGGGTCAAGCTTGTGTAAAATGCAGGTCTGCTATATCAAGCGAATCCATTGTGGCTGTTGCTGGCCTGTCTGAGGTCTTAAATGTCATTAAGGCCTTAGATGAGCAGTATAGCTCCTCTTGATGTTGCAGTGAAGCATGCTTTTTTACATGCACTTGTTTAATACAATATGCCAAGTTCTTATTTTTTTGCCATGTAAATGTTCTTTATACCATGGCTCATGTTATTTTCTAACTGACTGTTCTAAACAATGCCATGCCATTTATTCATTAATTTACTTGTTTTGTAATGGTTGTTCTAATGTTTGCGTGAAATATATGCATACATAAAAAGTTACTGACTGACTGTTAACCCATGTAAAGGCAATTTCCAAACCATGGCATGGGTGTTTTCATGCATTATTTTGTGAAAACAATAAAAACAAAAACTTGTGTAGTAGTCTATTGATATTTCATTTACTATTTTCACTATTACCAATTAGTATTTTGCTAACAAAAACATCTGAAACTTTAAATCATACATTCTCAACTGTTTAGTTACTACCAGAAAACATATTTTGAACCAATTCAATTATAGCTTCTCTTCATGTATACACTCCATGCTACAGTATGCAACAAATGAATGTACAGTAACCCATGACTTGTTAATGTTGTGTTTGTTATTACACTGCACAATATAAAGCACCTATGCACATCTTCTGGTGATGTTAATTAGCCCAGTTAAACAGTCTTGGAATGGGTGGTAATGCTCATTTACAGTATAGTTCAATACCTCTCCAAGGTCAAAATTAAAAGAATTAAATTCTGTCTCTGCCCTAGTTTTATCCTCATCAGACTGGAATGGGTCAATGCCAAACGCTGATGGAGTAGTCAGACTGTGTCCCATTTCCTGACGGTACAGCTCAGCAGCTTCTGAGGCGCTTGGCAAGAATTCCTCCAAAATCCTGGTTTTGCATCCATCTCTTGCCAGTAGATTGGGGATGCCTTTGCCTATAAAAAATATAATTTTATCAAATATCTTATTCATACTACAAGTGTATTGCAATGTAAAACGTCATTGTTCAACTCCAGGTAAAAGACATACTGGTCAAATTAAACTCTGTAAACCCAGCTAAAGTCATTTTTTGTGATTTACTGTTTTATACACAAGCATCCTACATACTGTAAAGAAGATTCTGCGAAAATAGTCTTGATTTCTTTAATGTTGAGTAAAGTCATGTAAAAAATTTAAATCAGTTAAATTATTGCTTGAAATAAAATGTTAATGCTTTTTATCCCATAATTAATGGAGACTAAACCAATTTTCTGAATGCATTAGATAAGAGTGTCTGTAAATTACACCAATGTAAAGTTATTCTATTTTGGGTGTGAACAAATGTTAAAGTACTGCCCTGCCTACCTGAAATATTATGATTATTCCATGCATTAACAAATCTTTGAAGTCCAATCTGGCTGATCTCGCATGTAAGATTGGACACACAGTATCTTGACAACCCATCCTCCATATTCAAAGACTCCTGGTCAACCATCTGGATAAGTGCAGTCTTGATTGGAAAATTTACCCGCTTATTTACTTCAGGCCACATTCTCTCTACAGTATGGTTCTGTGAATTAAAAGATCAATGTAGACAATGTAAAGTACAATTTAAAATTATACAGTATAAAGTGTTCTTACACAACAACAAGAATAAATAGCTTAGGAACATATACATCTAGCGCTAAAGTTGACTGTTTAAACGATTTACAACCCTACTTACGTTATTCAGTAATTCAAAAGTTTATATAGATCTACTCATGTTTTTATTTTTTTACTCTCACTTTAGTTGATGTTGTCTGAAGGTAAGGAAGTCTTTGCTGGTTATGTCTGTGATCTGCTAGGATTTCCTGCATGAAGAGGGTTAGGTAAAATTCTGTACCATGGTCCACTCTGACCTGATCCCACATCCCATGAGAAAGGACAGCTTTTCTAGGAAAAAATAAATAAATGTAATTAAATGTTCACGCTACCATTAAGGTTCACCAAAATATGGACAAATGATAATAGAAAATTTCTGTCTTACTTGTAAACCTCTTCATAAATTGTTAGATTATTTTTGATTGGCATAGTGGAATGGCCAACAATTTTCTTGCTGAAGCCATCAATTGCGATAACATGGGTCACACCAAACATGCAAAGCTTCTCATTTTGGTCCATATGCAGTTTATGACCCACATATTCTGCATTGTATGGTATCGGATTCAAATTTCGTGCACCCTGAAACAAAAGTGACAACACTTTATTAAAAAATAATTAGCTAACCTTATATAATGCTTAACAGATAATTAGTTAATATACATTCACAAAGCTAGAAATGACAATGTGCTTGCTAATGCTTATTAAATGTACTTTTACCAAACTTTACCTAATTATTAACAGATCACTTATGTAAATTGAAATGATTACAGATTTCATTCAACTTTCAATTCACATGATAATGCATTTTTAAAGCAACACAACAGAACTGGAAAATGAACAAGAGGATGCTTTATAGGGAGACGGACAAAGGATAATAACAGGTGTAGGGGATGAAACACTAATGGAGAGATAACGAGGAACGAGAGGGCAGGGCTAGAGACGAGACACCGGAGAGAACGCATATGTGACCCTGGACGACAAAACCAGTCTTAAGGGTCAATTTTTCGATATCTTTACATCATCTGAAAGCTGAAGAAATAAGCTTTCTATTAATATATGGTTTATTAGGATTGGACAATATCTGTTGGAACAACAACTGTTTACAAAGCTGGAATCTGAGGGTGCAAAAAATATTGAAGTTGTTAATCTGAGGCACTGTAGCAGGCCATCCATCCACTCACAAAAATTAAATTTTTATACATTTACGGTAAGAAATTTATAAAATATCTTCATGGAACATGATCTTTACTTAATATCTGACATTCTGTTTACTTGATTTTTGGCATCAAAGAAAAATCTGTAATTTTGACCCATACCTTGTATTTTTGGCGATTACTAAAAATGTTCCTGTGCTACTTAAGACTGGTTTTGTTGTCCAGGGTCACATATTATGTCATGATAGACAATAATATGATTCTCTCCATGCAAAACCGAAGGCTTTGACATGACTCTGCCACAAGATCAAGAAATACATGACATAGGGAGGCAGAATCATGACAGTACACTGTTGACCTCTCAATAAAGCCTTAAACCTATCCTAACCTTAGCCATATTACACCCAATAGCAGCAAAAATGTACATTAACAAAAGCGTTTAATCATTATATAACATCTGTTAAAATCATTTGTAGATTTTAAAGATGTGCATTATCATATTAATGAAAAGTTTAATGGCATTTCAAAGTATTTTAATTTAAATTAAATATTGATCTGTTAATCAATAAGTAATGTTTTATTAGTTTATCAATAAACATTAACACAAACATTATCTTACATTTCCAGCTATTTTAATATATATTAACAAGGATCTGTATTATCCGCATAATATAATGTCTGTTAATGATTTATTAATACAAGTTAATTTAAAGTGTTACCAGAGTATTAGACATGATAAATAATGGTTTTATGTTATCCAACTCTACCTGGCATCGAGCACGGTGATATGGTTCATGCATTTGTGCCAATGTCTGGCCCACTCGAACCTCTGATGCACGAACACCGTGTGCAGCAAGGTATCCCGTCATCATTTTACGCCCGTAATATGGTCCAGTCTGTATACAAAATTTGCAACAATTAAACGCTAAAACATAGGATAATAATACAAATAATTATCATTGGAAAACAAAATATCTTATACACATGGTCATTTTTAATGGTCATTATCAAACGTATTTTACATAATTTATTATAACCTTATTGGTTTAACCATCTGGGATTTTCAGGTGGATATATTACATTATTAGCTTTGTTATCTATTAAACCTGATAACAGACCACTTAATATCGCAGAGACTGCCTGCAGTGCCCTTATTTTAATGTAAAAAGTCATCTGTCAATTAATTTAGACTGCAGAAAACATCTTATAGCATTCATTTATTGAAAATGTGATGTCATTGTGATTTGGTTCTTACAGTATCAAGTACAGGTCTGACAGGGTACTCCCAGATTATATATCTCCCAGATTATATATTATAATAAAAAGAAACTTAAGGGAGATGCCATGTCAATACTGATCTCACATATTTTTAACACAATGGTGTACACAGATCTATAAGAATGTTAAGAATCGACCACTTGTGCATACATTCAACAATTTTGGGAAATGCTTACCTCTACCACTGCTTGTGAAACCGCCAACTCTAATTCCTCATCGGAGATGCATTTTCTTTTAAGGCCTCTTTCAGAGCGGAATTTGCGTATATTTCGCTCTGAATTCCCCCTCTCCATTCCAAGCTCAAATAAATGATACGATATTTCTGTATCTGTGTGTCCATTTTCATACATTGTCTCTATAACATTTTCATGTGATGATAAACTCATTTTAACGTCTGTGTCGATTGACATGCACGCACGCGTTCTGTGTTCAGACTGGAGTCTTGCGCGCGGGTTACCTGCATTGACCAATCATAAACGGTTTACGTTCGTGTGTTTAGATCTTTTATTTTGAAATTTTCAAATGGTTGCCCCGCCTCTTACGTCTTAATCTTCTCGCTTTCTATTCGAATCAATAGTCGAGCGCTGGGAAGGCGCCAGGTGCGTTTTGCTTTGCGAACGCCCATCGTGTGTTGGTAAACGGCGAGTGCAACGGTCCGCTTTGCCGATTGCGAAACGTGATCGGGAAACTGTTTGCCAGAATATACCCTGACCCATGCTCTCACTGTCCCACAGCTGGTCTGCGTAGCACTGCGATTCTTTGCAAGTGGCATGTTTCTGTATTCTGTCGGTGATGCAGAAAACCTCAATAAAGCCACTATTTGCCGCACAATAAGAAATGTAAGTCTGGCATTGAAATCTCTTGTGCACATATTTATCACCTTCCCTGGTCACAGAAGATTCATCCACATCAAGGAGGATTTCTACAAGATTGCAGGTAACACAAATAATAACATTACTACAAAATGTTACATTAGCACAGTCACAGTATGACACTCATTATTTTGTGTTACAGCTTTTCCTAATGGAATTGGGACAGTGGATTGCACCCATATTCGTATCCAACGCCCCCCAGGGGCACATGAGGGAGATTATGTTAACAGGAAACCCTTCCAGTGTCAATGTTCAGGTAAGAATGAGTTATGGTTACTGTCAGCTACATAATTATTCTGTGCATTAAATGACCTTAATAAGCTATATATATTTTTACAGATGATCTGTGATGCTGACTGCCTTATCACAAATTTAGAGGCAAAGTGGCCTGGCTCAGTCCATGACTCCAGAATCTTTCGGACCAGTAGAATTTACCAGAGACTCTCTCTAGGTAAGCCACCCCATTTTTTAAGCACCTTGAACATCAAGAGTACAGTACATGTAAGAATTATGTTTTGCATTCGCAGGGGAGTTCTCTGGTGTGCTGCTGGGGGACAAAGGCTATGCCTGTGAGACATTTCTGATGCCTCCCCTTACAGACCCCCAAACCCCAGCACAGCAAGCTTACAACCATGCCCATGCCAAAACCAGAGCTCGAATTGAAATGACCTTCGGCCTCCTGAAATCACGATTTCAGTGCCTGCACCACCTGAGGGTCTCCCCAGACAGAGCATGTGACGTGACTGTTGCCTGCACAATATTGCCAGCCTAAGAAAAGAAAGGGCTCCCAGAGTTGCTTTGGATGTTGATTGGGACAATGGTGCCATATTCCCAGATAACAGAAATGGTAGACTTGTTAGAGAACAATACATTGCAAATTATTTCAGTTAATTTAGTTTTGATTTAGCCCATCCATTAATAAAGGATAATGTAGGCTATATAACTTTTTCATTTGTATTCATTTTATTTGGCATCGGTAGCACACACTGTGGTCATCTTCCCAAATTTGAGTTCCACTTCACTGGATCAATAACTAAAGTGTACTTGACATTCATAAAAAAGCTACAAGACCACAATGGTTTTGGAATATTTTTCTTTTATTATTTTGGTGTCATCACTTGTCAGCTTGGAGCTTTGGAGAGAAAAAAATGATGATTATTAATACATTGTGTTACAGTCATGGTTACAGTATGAACTGAAGTCACTTACTTCTCTTTCTAGTTTCTGGATTTCCAGTTCTAGTTTCCTCAGTGTCTTGCATTTAATTTGCATCTCAAGGACCATGTCCTGCAGCTTTCTTTTGTTCACATCAATCTTGACTTCTGTCAGCTCGATCTGTTTCTCAAGATGCGTTGTGTAGAGATATCTGACAGTTTGTGAATTCTGTGAACACCTTTTAGTTAGCATAGCAGAATTTTGTATAATGTAAATTTACTTTAGGCAATACTCACTATGTTACCAGGCTGCTTATCAGGCTGCCCAATGTCAGGATCCTGTAACAAATTATATTTTCTATTAGTACCACTTCCCTGACTTTTTATCTATTATGAACTTATGAAAAATGTGTCTATTGCCACAAAATTGACATGATACCTCGAGGCTTCTGGAGTCCAGCGACACGGTCTCATCATCGGCAGAAGTGCACTCCACTGCTGTAGATGTGGCTTCCCTCTGCCATATTCAATACTTGTAATGATATTTTTGACAGGACATGCAAAGCTTATGATTCAATAAAGAGTACTCACCGGCAAATCTGGTGGCTCCAAAAGTGTAAAGGTGTTACCAGCCACTGCAAGGTAAGGCAAAGTCGCAGAGTCCACATAAATATATATGGATTTAAATATTTTCCATGTGCAGTAGTATGGCAATAATGTACCTTGTATGAAGAGGTCAGTATCCCTTGCTGGGCCAGAGTCAGTGGCTGTCCCTCCCTGGATCCCTTCAATCACTGGCTTCCCTTTATTTAAGTCCAGGCCCAGCTCCTCTGCTGTGGTGAAGTCTTGGGTTGGAGGGCCACCCTCGTACCAGATATATGACTTTTTGTTATTGCTAAAATCAGACAATAAAATGTCAGCCAACATGTCACCTATGTTCTTTGCAAACAAGTCACTTACCAGCCTGCAAAATATTCTTGTATTTAATCTTGACTTGCTGCCAAGTCCTTTTTTGGCCAGACGTGTTTGTTCTTTAAGAGGAATGAATAGATACAAATTATTAAATAGATTAGATGGATAAAAAGAGCAAAAAAAAAGATTACAAATAGATAAGAGTAAAAAGATTATAGACATAAAAGAAACTAAATAGATCAAATAGATGCACATAGTGGGTAAGTGTTTGCAATTATTCTTTATGTTAAATGCATGTCCACTGGTCACATTTAAGGCAAAGCCCCAGGTCTAGAGCAGGCTGGCTCCACAGAATAAATCTCCATGGTAACTTATACCATAACATATACTGCTGCCCCTATCCAGCTTTAGTGCAACCGGATCACGGATAAATTGAGCCAGGATCACCAAGATATCCCGGCTTAATCCCTTATCCTAGTTTTGTGCAATAGTTTTTGAATATAATAAAATACAAGACAAATATGCTTAGTTAATTGAGTTTTATTGAAAATATTCTTTATAAAGAAAGGCCAGCAAGCCATCTTTTGCCTGCAATAAGAGATAGTTATGTTAAGTCAGAAATACTACTACGTGTGAAATAGTGTATTAGCACTTACTCTGAAGGTCCTTTTGAAGCAACTCTATCTCCAGTGCAATTTTTCTCTTTTTCAAGTTGTCGAGTTCTATTTCTCCTCTTAATTTCTCTTTTTTCAACTCAAAATACTCAATTTTCTGTTTAAGATGCCGTTTATATAGGGTACGGTCAAAACATGCCTCATGCAACAAAAGTAAAAGTACAACACTGCCCACCTCTGTATCAGCAGTTCTTTGTGCAGACTGTTCTTTAGGCCTTTCTGTAGGTGTGGACTCCTGCAACTCATGTTGCAGACAGAAAGAATAGGTACACAAATATATACAAATTTGGGTAAAGTTATTTATGCACTTACAGGTTCTTCCTCCAAAGGACAATCTGAGAGGGTTTCTTCACTGTCCTGTGCGATGGAAATACATGGGTATTACAAAGTGTTGCACTCTTTCCTTTTGATGTAAAAGTTAGAAAAACACAACTTACTGCATATGCTTCAGCCACCACTTGCTTGGGAACAGGTAAAAGTGTTGGTGTATTATCTAAAACTGCACGAAAGAGGGGGGAAATGTCATTACAATTAACTACACTGTAAAAAAAGAATGTGATAAATTACTCGTGGCAACATATTTTATATGAACTAAAAGTTTAGAAGTTTTCACTTTCACAAACATTTGATATGACTGTACCAGCCATTTGGATTATACTTCATTTAATGCAGCAACAAACCATTTCACAGTGTACTAAGAGAATTGAAAGCTCATTTAGCCTAACAGTAATAAAGGTGTTGCTGCTACTGGTCCCTGGCTTTGGGTCTAAGGAAGAGCTGCCCCCAGGGATGCCCTCCACAATGGGTCGGTTTGAATTCAACCCAAGGGCCAGCTCTTCTGCTGGGTATATTGTGGGGGTGCAGGACCACCACCTGTAAAAACAGCCTTTTTCTCGGTGGCTGTCATAAATAGACACATCTTTTAACAGTGGCTTTTAAAATAAGGACCGTATAAGAAGTAAAGGCTACCATTTTGTAGAATATTCTTGTACTTTTACTTGTTCCCATGTTCTAGTGGGTCCGTGGTGGCTCTGACATAAGTAAATATAAATACTGTAGAAAGTGATAGAAACATCTAACTTGACACCACTTACGCATTTAATTTGTTTGAATTAGATGTTCAAATTGGGCATGACCTTCCATTAAAAGCTTTTGTTCTGCTTGTGAGAAAAACTGGGCGCGTTCTTTAGCCATGCTGAACAGCCAATCACAGCGTTGCTGATCATTGTTTCTGCTATCGATACATATCCCCTTTTAAACCAAAGCAAGAACGCGCAATGATCTCAGATAACTCAATCCAGCGATACTAATCATAAGTGGCAGGTGTGTTCGAAGAACCCAATTAGACAGAACATGATTAGCACGATGATATTATCTTGGAGATGTCTTTTGATCTCGTAATAAGCGACGTACGAAGAATGCTCCCCATAGCGTTAAAGGACAAAGTCAAAATGGAACTGAACCGAATGGAAGATATTGGAGTCATAGTGAAGCAAACCGAGCCCACTAATTGGGTTAATAGTATGGTTACAGTGGTAAAGCCAGAGAAACTCAGGATCTGCATCGATATACAAGATCTTAACAAAGCCATCAAAAGAGAACATTATCCATTGTGTACAATTGAAGAAATAGTAGCGGAGATGCAAAATGCTAAAGTATTCTCAGTGCTTGATGCCAATCATGGATTTTGGCAAGTACAGCTGGATGATGAGAGCTTCAAACTATGCACTTTCAACACTCCTTTTGGGAGATACCGGTTCTTGAGACTTCCTTTTGGCATAGTTTCAGCTCCAGAAGTGTTTCAAAAGTGTATTGCACAACGACGAGAAGGCTTAGATGGAGTTGTAAACATAGTGGATGACATTCTGGTGTGGGGTGAAGACATAGAACAACACGACAAGAGACTAAGACAACTGTTAGAAAGAGTCAGAAACATCAATCTAAAGTTGAACAACAGAGGGGTTGAAGCCAGACAAAGAGAAAGTCAGAGCGATACAGAACCTGGCTCTGGCATGTTCTGAGGACAAAGCTGCACTTATGAGGTTTTTAGGACTGCTTCAGTATCTGTCCAAGTTCGTTCCAAACATGTCAGACATCAATGCTCAGTTGAGGAAACTGCTAGAGGGAGATGAAGCATGGCATTGGGAGTTAGAACAACAGAAGAGCTTTGAAAGACTGAAGTCACTTGTGAGCAACGCCAAGTCTACTCCTAGTCCAAAGTAGGAGTAGACTTGTTTCATTTCGACAGAGGGGAGTATTTGATGTGTGTTCATTCCTTTTCAAAGTTTCCAGAGATTGCTAAACTCACACAGAGGAGGCCAAAGAGATCTTTATACTGCTCTATTGGAGTACAGAAATGCTCCTTTGGATGGTGTGAAACTATCTCCTGCACAGATGCTTATGGGTCAAAGACTGAAAACAAAATTACCTACATCACAACACAGCTGTTGGGACCACAACTGTACAGAAATGTACATAAAGACATCAAGGCCAGACAGCTGAAACAGAAAAGTTACTTTGACTGTGAAGCAAAACAATTACCACCTATAGCAGAAGGAGAGAAAGTCAGAGTAAAAGTCAAAATCAACTGGCAACCAGCAATGGTGTTGAGGAGTCATGAACAACCAAGATCATATGTGATTCAAAGGCCTGACGGAAACACCTTCAGAAGAAATCGAAGACACCTGCTTAAAACCAGAGAAACAATGTTTTCACAACCAATCTCTATAGAGTTGGATGAATATTCTTCAGCAAACAGTGAGAGTGAAGAGAGTAGTACACGAGTGCAGTCACCTGCACCGTCACCAGTGAAAAGTCCTGTAACACCAACTGTGGACAAGAAAGAACAGGTCAAAAGGTCAAGCTGGGGTAGACTGATTAGGCAACCAAAACTCTATTCTCCATGACAGCATTGAAGAGGAGTTAAATAGTAAAGAGATGTTTATAGTTAATGGGTTATGGAAACAACACTGATTTATCTAAATCTAAATTATCTAAATTAATTGAGAAATTGATAATAGCAGTTGTGTTGTGTAATCTATTTCTTAAGAGAGGAGATGTGATGTATGTTAATTGTGTTATTATTCCTTACCTGAGGATGGCGCTCTCTGTCTAGGATGTGTTAGGTTGGAACCTGCAAGAGAATAATAAAACAAGAGTTCAGTAGAACAACAAGTCGCATGAAACCGTGTCTCCATGAGTTATTAAAAAACACATCCAATAAACATCACAAAATCCATACACATCAACGGAACAGACAAATGAAGGGATGCAGAAGCCTCCCTGCAAGCTTGTATTCCCCACAGTATTCAGCACAAACATCATAACACATAACATCAATTAAAAAATAATTTGAACAAAAAACCCTAAATTCCTCTGCCACCGCAGGACATATTTAACCAAAATTGAAAGCACACATACTAACTAAAATAATTCAACACATATTGGTCCCTCAGCAGCAGACCACTGTCGTCATCATGGTAGCACTCTGGGGGCCCTCTCCTCCTCAGGCAGGCCACATTGTGGAGGACAGCACAAGCCACAGTAATGTCACATGCCCTCACAGGGCTGACCCTTAATTTGTGAAAGCGTGCCTTCAGGAGGCCAAAGGTCATTTCAACTCTGACCCTGGTCCTGGCATGGTTGTAGGCCTGCTGTGCTTCCTGGGGGTCTGTGAAAGGTGTCAGGAGAAAAGGCTGACAGCCATACCCCCTGTGTCCCAGCAACATTCACCTGTCAACATAAAATGTCATCATTACTACCTCATAAACACAATGATATTCTTGACACGGCCATGATGTAAAAAGGGCTTATTAATAGGGGTTGTGTGGCTCACCTTGTGTGGCGCTGATAGATTTCAGAGGCCCGAAAGATTCTGGAGTCATGGACTGAGCCAGGCCATTTTGCCACAACATTGCCTGATCACACAGTCAGCATTGCAGACCATCTGAAATCATAAGATGAGGAATATTAAACCAATCAATGCACATCACTGGCAATGCACAGTGTTCATCAATGGGCAATATCAAAAAGTTATGTTCACCTGAACATTAATGCTGTGAAAGGATTTCCTATTCACAAAATCCACCTCATGGGCACCTGAGGGGGCTTTTATCCTTACGTGTGTGCAGTCCATTGCACCAATGACATTGGGGAAACACAAAGTAATGAGTATCCTACTATGAGTGTTAACAGTTGTCCTGTAATTTGTAGATCCTCTTACCTGCAATCCTATAGAACTCCACTTTGATGTCACAGAGTCTACTGTGGCAAGGGAAGGAGATGAAGACATCTGCTTATGCTTTGATAGCAAGACACACACTCCTTATTGTGCGGCAAATTGTGGCCTCATTCAGCTGTTCTGTATCAGTATCTCCATTAAAAAAACTTATTTGAAAAGCATTTGAGCAGATCTTTCCATTCTGGGGACAGAACGGATGACAAACCACATGAGAAATGACAGCTTCACATTTAGTAAAATGTGCTCGTTTAGTAATTCATTATATTAATACTGAGCCAAAGAACTGTGTTTGTTGTTCCAGCCATCTGGTAAAAGATAGTCTAGAAAGTCCTGGAGCAGTCAGCTTCATGTGTTCATATGATATTAAAGGGGTGATTCGCCGGAAATACGTGTTTTTCTTTTTCTTTGGTGTGTTATAAGTTGCCCATGCATGTATAAGACACGTAGAATTGCAAAAATAAAAAGTGTTGGAACAAAAGATGTATTTTATTTAGAAGCGAATGCTCACCCAGACCTGCCTGAAATGCCTTGTGTAACCACACCCCACAAATCTACGTCAGCTCGTGGTATGATTTGACTAAGACCGCCCAAATCTACACTCAAGTAAATTGTAAATCTCATTGTACCATCGCCGGTGCAGCCATGTCAAGAGAAAGTGAGATCCTCTTTGTTTGCCCTGCCAAAAGATCATACGACAAAAAACGAATGGTTACCTTTTTATTTTCTACACTGTTCCAGAGAAGTCCAATCCAAATGTTCAGGTTTATGCAGAGCAATTCACCAACGATTGCTTCACGAATCTGGAAAAGATGAAGACCACGGAAGCTTTTTTTAAAAAAGTGAGGCAGTTCCAACAGTTAAAACTTCGCAAGGACTGTCTGGCGCTTCAGATTCGCAGCCTGTAAGTATATTTTCATTGTTAAAGACTTTGTTACGGACTCACACAAGTTCAGTTTGATGTTGTTGTTTCTTTGTGTGATCTGCAAATGCAGACACGCGCGCAACGTGGAAAACAGGACAACATAAGTCCTAATAATCAGTAATTCTGTTCCAACTAGAGGCAACAAATGTGGTGTTTATAATGGGGTTTATTGTCTTTGTCGAGTTGCAACGAGACATGGCGTAACACTGGTTGATCAAGAAGGGCCGAAGAACTCGCTGTATTTATTATGTTACCATTCCCTGCTGTAATGCAAGCTTGTTTCTATCTCACACAAACTCTGTATGATGTATATTGTTGTTTGTTTATAAGAGGCGTTACATTTCCGTGCAGTATTCGATCAATCACTACACTAGTGAGCTCCTTGCTTTTCAGAGCGATGAGCTTTGAAAAATATCAGCACGTTTCAGAGAGGCGGAGCAAGAGGATATACAAACATGCCCGGTATGTGGAAATTACAGCTTTTTAAACCTTAAATCGTGTATACACATTGTATAACATCTAAAGCAAGCAATACTATTTGTTTTAGCCGTGTCAAATGACCCCTTTAACACATCGATTCTATATAGTGTCACAGCTTGCTGTTGCAGCCCAGTAACCAGACTTGATTAAAAGTGGGATGCTGTTGTTTCTGCCACAATGAAGTCTTATAATATAAAAGGTTAAAATACATTCACTGTTCCTCGAAATGGAACTGGCCATCAACATCCAACGTCACCAAAGTTGTTGGGGATATGGATTAAAAAAAATTCCTACAAAAAAAAGTGTCCCTCGATTGTGAAGTTTGCATTGATGTGCCATAACGTCTCCACAGTACAGCCGTTTTGGAATGCAGTCTTTTCATCGGATAACTGATGGTTTGAGGCTGCAGCCTGAAAACAGTTGGTGTAAATACTCACTCTAGTCAAAGTCTTCTTGCCTAGAAAGCATAGCTGGTTTGTTGATAGTAGCCGCTATAAATAAATAAGAGATTCATATACACTAGAAGTAGAAAATGTGATATACATTATCAGAGGAGAAATTTGTCTAAACTGTTAAGGTATGAAATATACAACAGCATGTTTTTCAGGGGTACCAAGACATACCATCAGAAGCGACTAGCTTTGCAGCTTTTTTCTTCTCCGTTTAGGCACAAGATGCACAAATCCATCCCTCTGAACAAATCCATGTGCTTTGACATGAGTTCCACAAAGCCCTTCTGGTCTTCCTTTTCAGCAAAAAGAAAAACAAATTATTAAAAGAAAAGGTTAAAAATAATCTGTGACCAAATAATCTTCGAGAAAGGCCATTCGGCAAGGAAATATATTCACGTATTAAGTAAGGATACATGTATTAAAGTAAATTAATAAGAAAAAATGATATATTACATCAGAAATCTAACTGAATGTTTTCAACAATACCTGTGGAGGGGTGAATGTTGGAAGAAACTATTCAGCCTCCCTGGTGGCTTTGTATTTTTTTTTATCTATCAGCTTCCTTACATAGTTGATCAAAATCTGACATTTGCCAAAATGCCACGGTGAACAAGAGAAGAAACAAGTAATATGTATAATGTCTTTGAAAGAGAGAGAATAAATGCGTGTGCGAGAGAGCGAGACAGTGAGAGTAGGGGTTTAGGAAAGAGAAGAGATGACTCTTAAAAGAACCGTTGGTTTAAAGATTTTTGTAGCCGGTGTAGATCGAGGAGTGTATGATCTGCGAGTAGCTGCAAGACTAACAAAAATTGTAATTCTATTTTTTTGTAACACTTATCATGCTTTTTATATAGTGCTTTTACTAAACATGACAAGATTAAACTGCTGCGCCTGTGGTAAAAAAATGGTAATGGTCGTGGTGGGTACTGTGCCGTAACTACAAATACCACAGAACAACTTGTTTACCGTAGTAAAAGCATGGTGAGTGCGGCATGTTTCAACTACCAATATCAAAAAGGTGGTAAAAATCCATAAGGGAAAATGCATATGTACAGAACCTTTTAAGGTGTACAAGTTACAAAATACACAAATAAAATTGTATTGGTGCCTCCCAAATTTTTGTCTGTGAAGATGAGTATCCATAAAGTTCACTGAGGGTCTACTTATTTTGGAGAAAGTGTAGATCAATGCACTCACAAACAGCTGAGTATTTTCTTAGGGTTGGAGCTAAACTCCGCAGGACTCCGTAGAACAGAACTTGCAGACCCCTGCCTTAGGAAAAGGTTCTTTGTCCCAGTGCATCATTCAATGCAACTAAGCTTCTTGGACTCACCTCCCTCTGGGATACTTGGCACACAGCAATGGTTTGAGATTGAATCCTCTGGAGCAGGTGATGTTTGATGCAATTCTGTAGAGTTCGGGGAAGACAGGTCCAGCTGATGCCAGTATACGGTTCATAGACACAGAGACAAAATAAAATGTTTTGCAACAGATTGTATCATAAGAAAGAAAAAGAATACAATACATTAATAACATCACCATCCCTCCCTTGATACTGACCATCATATTGAGCCCCGAGATGGTACTGATGATCAGTATTGTAGGTTTCTTGCCTCGGTGGCATGTCTGTAACAATCGCATACTAATGTGACACTGCTGTACCAGGTTTTGTTAGGAATTTAGTATTTTTAAGAAGGCTCTATGTTAGGGTGACCATACGTGCCATTTGCGAAAACGTCACTGATATTTTTTATTTCAGGTTAGCCAGCGTTACATTTAAAGGTAAGAATGAAACTGCAATGATTTAGTCTTTAAAAAAATATATAAAATCAACATTTATATCTCTTAACTCAAATGAGACAAATGGAGGACGCAGCCTTATAATTGAGACGCAGCTATAGAAATCCTCGCCAAGATGTGTCCGGTGAAAATGGCACCCTAATCTATATCCCACTGTAACTTTCTGACCTGGAGCTGATGTGCTTGGATTAGTCATTTTGCCGTAAAGAGCTCAGGAAGTCGAGAGAAATTGAGGCTGTGAAGATGAAGAAAGAAGTTCTTTAAAACAATGTCAGCCCATGTGCGACAACTTAGGCTGTAAAAAAAGAATGACCTTTCGTCGATTTTAGCAGCTCATTTCAGCTGTTGTTGGGAGAAAGTTGACAGAGGTGATGTTGAAATTTTGCACCATTTCTGCCTGGTGTTTGCGTGGTGCCGCATGCTGGCCAACCGGACATGTGCAGAGCTCCAACTCCATGTCCAATGTATATGTGTGCCCTGATGTCGAGGATTTCCTAATAAAGACATAAAATTGAGGAACATTCAAAATGTTTAAATTCTTAAAATAACAAGAGACTTACATTTCTGCGGAGACCAGTCTGACTTTAAAGAGCATACTCAGATGGACACAGACGCACAGAACACACCTTTGTCAGAACTGAGATGCATTGTGACCTTGTTGCTCAATTTACCGTCCTCCCACATTTGAAGTAGTGGGACAACACCACCCAATGCACAATAAACATTTTACTTTACATATGTATTAATCATTTGATTACATTATTGTTTACATTATATTATTGTATATATTGTATTTTAAGAGTATTTAATGATACTAATGCTTTGTCAACGTTAAGATTCTTTATGTCAATAAAACGTACTGTAGCCATTCTCCAAGACTCTGTGACTATTATATTTCCTTAAAGTAAAACAACACATGATTACTTTTTTACTTATTTCTACTTTCATGCGTCCTCTGTACTGTTGGAATTAAATTTTCATGGTTGATAATGACAGCATGAAACACAAGGTGGCAGAAAGGTGGCTTAAAAAAACATTGCCAGTTTTGTTTGCAAATGGCTGTTTCTCAATTTCATATTGATAAATAATACTTTACTTTTTTATGATTTATCATTGCCCTCGGACCAAGGGCAGTAATTGGTCCAACCCTACGCCTTTCACAGAGGATATATCATTATAAAAATATCAATGTTTTACTTCACTTATTGATCAGGATGTTAAGAGACTTCCAACCACCATGACAAAAAACTTTCTGGACTACTCTGCCTTTAAATGCTCAAGTGACAAACGGGCGCCTTTGACTGACGTCATCACCACGGCAAGTTTAGGTTAAAGTTTGCGAAACCTGCTTTTATATTAAATATAAATTATATATATTTCCCTTTATCTTTTTTCTCTCTTTCATTACTATTATTTTGTTTCAACATTTCATTGTATATTCTCATTTTAACATATTGTAGTCTTTTACGATTAAAAAAAAAAGTTTACAAAACTTAATAAATAGTAAATATAGCAATCAAAACAAATTACCACTATTTTAGGGTACAAAAACCTCTTAACACAGTCGCACTATCTGTTCTTAGATAGAAGTCATTTAAAAGTTGTATTCGTTAACATTAAAGCACTTTGAAGTGAACAAACAATGAACAGCTGTATTTTATTAAGGAATACTAACAAAGCTGAAAACAAATACTGTAACAAATGCATTGCTCATAGTAAACTTTAATTAATACATTCATTTTACTGCTGGACTGGAGTGTGGAACAAAAGTTTAACGCTGATTGGCCAATACAGTAAAACTCCTTTCACCAATCAGAAACCTTTTGCCACGCCTCTACCTTTTGACACGACCCTTACTTCGGCACGCCCATTGCTCTAGGCTGCAGCTTCTTGAGGTAAGGTTATTTTAACTTGACGTTAAGCACTTTTATCTGGATTAAACATAAATCCACTAAAAATGACAATTAAAAATATCAAGACTGTAAATGATCAAATCAATTTATATCAGGACAGAAGGGAACTGTTCGTTTTCCCCTTAAGTCTGAGGGGAAGTGTTCGTTGTTTCTTCGCCGAAACATAGTAAACGGCTATAACATTTATGTGCTGTCTTTTCCGGTAAATACCAGGTTTACTTTTCGTACAAACGAATTGTCCGTATTTTTCGTAAGTCTTTAAACGCCGTAACGACCGTTGGCCGTTAAAGTCGATGTGACGCCATTTGCGCTAATGGAGCGATCATACAAATGCAAGTGAGACGAGCTGTTCGTTTTCAAAACAGACCTGTCAATCAAAGTGCTCTATCCATTATAAGCGCTCCTGCTATAAAATAAATCACCAATCGCGTCCAACAAGTCCAAGCAGTTAGCCTGGACTTTCTCACGATTCAAGTTTACGTATCGTGTTGTGCTTGGTCACGTTTGAATCGAGACAACCTACTATAAATAAAGAGATCGGTGTTTTTCCTGCATTGAAACTTAAATTTGTCTTCCGCTGAAGCTTTATCGGATCATTGAATGTGATTTATCTGGATGACGCGCTTGTGTTGAGTCTCCGAACTTACGCGAGTGTTCGGACTTGATTTGGCGCTGCGCAGACCGATCGGCATATGATGTAGAAGTAGGGCGAGACAGTCTTCTTCACTGTTCCGTATGCTTTAAAACACACTAACGGAACGTTGATGTCATGTGCCGTTCGTTGTGTGCATCGCCAAATTAGCTTTCCTGTAGCTCAGTGGTAAGAGCATTGGTTGTGGGTTTGTTTCCAGGCGATTGCAGATACCTATGTATAAATGTATAGGATAATGCTGTGTTAGTCACTTTGGATAAAAGCATCTGCCAAATTCCTAAAATTAATGTAAATGAAGTCGAACACCCGTTAGTTTGGAGGCAGAGAGGATGCACGGGCACTTTCGCGAACGAGCCTGCTCTAAGAGCCGATTCTTTATAGCAAAAGATAAGAGCCGACTCCCGTCGGGGAGAGCCGAATCTTTAGCCGCAGGTATATGTGGGACACGGGATGGGCACACCATGCTGCCAGTCACACGGGAGGACATTTACATTTAGCCATTTAGCAGACGCGTTTATCCAAAGCGACTTACAAAGAGTTCAGGGAGCAATAAGCGATATGTCGTAAAAGAGCAATAGTACGATAGGTGCTAATACAAAGTTAATTGTCTGTCAAGTATTCACAGAAGAGATGGGCTTTAAGTCGTTTTTTGAAGGTTGTGAGAGATGTGGTTGACCGGACTGAGTTAGGAAGAATATACCACCATGAAGGAGTTGTGAAGGAGAATGAACGGGAAAGCGATTAAACGCCTTTATGAGAAGGAAATACAAGGCGCCGCTCTTTTGCTGAACGCAGGGACAGACTAGGACCATACCATAATGTGAAAGGAAGGGGGAAACACGCTCCGATGATAGCGAATCGCATCAGCCCATCCAGGCTGAGGCATCTAATATTTCTTAATTCTAACCTGCACTAAAAAAAGTGTCTTAATAGGACAGTTCACTCAAAAATGAAAAATGTGTCATCATTTACGCACCCTCCGGTTATATAAATGCCATTTTGATATTGTAAATATTGTATATGTTTTTGTTTTGTTGAACACAAAGTAAGATATTTTGAAGAATTTATCAACACAAACAGTTCTGGGGCACCTTTGACTACCATTTAATTTTTCCTTAATTAATTTGAAATTTAATTAAGTCTTTTGCATTTATTTTATTTGTTTGCTGTGGTTCTGTGTTCAATTACAGTTTTATCCAAAATGTTAAATATAAGGAGTTTCTATAATACGTCAGCAGGTGGCGAAAAAGAGTTGTATTATGTCAACGAACATATTAATGAAGTTTACACTGATAATGATTACAGGCTTTATCAAACTGTGTGTCTCTAATCTACTCATTAAATAAATAAACTAAGTCTATATAAGTGGTTCAGATGACCAAAGTACAAGGTTTTCTTGCATAATTAAAAAGTTCATTAGTGCAAGTTTGATTTTGACATTGATGGGGACATAAAATTGGTCTACAGAGCTGCATTGTCACTGAAGTGTAGAGTAGTTTACTTCACTCATTTAAACAATATACTAATTTAACAATTCTTAAAATAGTTTTCTACACTGTTTTCACTCTCATTGTTACACTGTTTATTGCGGTCTACAGCAGGATCAGTTTCCGTAAAAATATACAAGAACATACAACTAGATACTTTTGATAACATACAGTAGTTTTAACAATGCAGGGATAAATGTGTACGACTGAGTGCTTAATAGACCTCTAAAACAGTGCGACCTTAATATAATGCACAACAAATAACATAATCATGTTTTAAAAGCCTCTAATCACCTGTGACTCTGCCTCTGTGTTTAAAATTAGAGCTTTAGATTGTTTAGATGTCATTTTACTTGGCAGCATATGCAGCTGTAGCTCAGACGGAAAGACACACTAAGAAACTATACTGTAGATTGTCAAGCTAACATTTGTCACAGTACCACTAACATCCTATTATATTGTTGGGTGCTTCTCGATTCTTATTTGTGCTTCCTTTTTTCCTTTCCTCGCCTCTTAGCTCCACCCCTTCAGGATGTGAGGGAAGGTAGCAAGGAAAAGACGCGGAATTAAAAGGAGTGAAATGGCATATCCTCGCTCCCTTTAGCGTCGTCAATTAATGATGACTGTACAAATTGCATATTGAAATATAAAAAATAAAGTTAAATACATACCTTAGACAGATGTTATAATCCCCACTACAATAAAATAAGTTAAAATCATGTCTTAAGTGTTCAGAAATGTATACAAGTTATGTCAAATAAATGTTATACATAAATATTAACTATATTAATAAATGATCTATATGAATATTAAATATACTGTCTGAAATAGGTCTACATTAACAATAATGTAATGCTTTATTATCACATTTATGCGTGTTTGAATATGATCTAAAGATGTGACTACGTGCAGGGGGAGGAGAATAATACGCGGGTCAGATTTAGTCGATGAAAGACTCATTGCTGTACTATAACACAAACTGCGCTATTTTTGCAGATCATGGTTGTAAAAGATTTTTAATTTCAATTAAATTATTACTGGATAAATAAATGTTGAATAAAATAACTTGTATACATAAAACCACTGATGTCCGTCTGTGTCTTGCACATATATCTGTGTCTCGCTCATGTCTCCTCAAAAAGCCTCCTCACTCTTCGCCTTTTCCAGGTGCAATTAAAGAATTGAGATGCCCTTAAAGATGGCTGAGCTCGATAGGTTTCCGGGTCATATGATGGAGGACGGAGGAGCGCGGAAAAGAGATGGCATTTTGAGAAGCACCCATAGTTTAACCTCACCTGTGACCCTGCCACCTCTACAACATGACAGGCCTTCTTCTGTCACCTGACCTAACAAAATAATGCATTCCATATTCCAACGCATTTATGGCTTAGATATCTATAGCTTACTATAATCATTACAAATGCCATAAACAAAAAAAATCTTAATTGCTTTTAAGTTGCCTACTTTGGTTTGTGTTATATTTATATAAGGTTCATGATCTACATTTTATATAGCCCAAAACATTTAGTTAGACAGAAACATAATTTGGATCATTATTTGGATAAATGTTTAATAAAAAACTAACAGTCGGTTGTCATGATATTCAGCTATATTTAGTTAACCGCATAGATGTAAATAAGAACAGACACAGACTAACGTTTAAGTTTGGAACTCATCCGGGTATTAAGGGATTGTCATGCAATGGGAAAAACATGGTTCCGGAATCAAAATGTTACGCAACTTGTATCTTTTGTCAATAAACTCTTAGCAGGAAAGTTTTTTTACCGGGTAACCTGATAATCATGCTCATTGTGACTTGTTGACAGAGCTTTGGCGAAATTGGAGCTTACAACCGAACCTAATCAGCCTACGTCACACGTTAGCGAGAGAAAGCAGAACCAATCATAAAGCTACGTGGGTTAGAGAGGCGGGACTAAACAAAGGCAGAGCCAATCCTATTAGAGACGTAAACTACGGAGGCGGGACTTATTGCTGTACTAGCACAAACTTCGCTATTTTTCCAGAACACGGTTGTAAAAGATTTTTAATTTCAATTAAATGATTACTGGATAAATAAATGTTGAATAAATTAACTTATACGTACAAGACACAAACGGACATCAGTGTTTATATTCACATCTAGATTAATTGTTGGTTGAAATTATTGGTAGGGACAATGTAGTGTTCCCTGAGTATCGACGTCTTTGGTTTGGTAATTTACACATTCATATATTTGTCATTATGTTAAAAGTAAAGTTTATGTATTTTAAATAAACAATAGTGCACAGTAGCCTACCTGTAACTGCGCTTTGCATCCGCTTTCTTCTGATTGCTGAACGAGACTCACATGCCTTTCTAGTCTAATCAGTATCATGAGACTCAACAGTGACGTCATGTGGTCAGTGTGGGCGTGTATGCGTTCAAGTAGAAGATCCAACCAATTACACGCCGGAACTGGAATTCTATTTGTTACCGTCACTTTTTTGTTCTACAGTTTTTAGAGAAATGCATGACATGAATTAAACGTAATAAAGTCGTTTTTCAAACATAAACCAACAACAACAAAAAATAAATAAATGATACAAAATGCACACAAAACACAAGCGCTTGCATATACAGTTAATAAGTATTTGTACTGTACTGTATTTGTTGAAAGTCAAGTATTTTTGCCTTTTTTCCATAAAAGTTAAAAAAGTTTTTAGTAGTGCAAAAAATACAACACAACACAGTAGTGAAAAAAGACAAAATAAGGGCAATATTTAACAAGTAGGCTATAAAATAAAATAAAAACAGGTGAAGAGTAAAGTAAAAACAAGTGACAGTCAAGTAAAGAATGTATAAAGTATACACAAATACAATAAAAGTCTAAAACACCAGACAATGTTCATTTGTCTGTTACGTTCCAATTTTATTATTATTTTCGTAAGAATCTTTACATTGTTGCTAAAACACAACTACACATTTAAATACAAGTACATTCATACTCTCTACTTCAATTTAGACCATACATTTCAATGAATTATTTATTATTGAATTATAAATTAATTATATAGTGTTGCGGTGATTATTATAAATTTTTTATCTGTGCACACCATTTTTTCCCAAAATTCATTTGCACTTGTAATCTAATCAAAAGCATTAGTCCCGCCCTAAGTTTTATTGCTAATTTTGTTGTGACTTCTGTCTTGTCTGGTCGCTGTCTGACAGTAGAGGTGTGTTGACGTTTTGTCGAGCACGTGCTCGCCGTTGTTTGACGGCAGGCACGTGATCAGTGTCTACGTCATTCGCCCGCCCTTGTGTTTCCCTGTTAGGGCTTTCCCCTCACCGGTGATTCACTTAGTTTTCACTCGCTCACCTGCTGCTGCCCATTTTCATACCAGTAATCATTTCACACCGGTTCCCTATTATCACTCAGTAGTTTTTCTCTTTATTACCCTTCTGTGTTTCTCGTCCTGTGTCTGACCGTTGCATGATAACTGGCCAGTTCAGACTGCCGTAGGTCTAGCGTGGCTAGTTTATTACACATTGTCAAAGCCTTAGTTCTTGTCCTAGTCAAAGCCAGGTCTTGCGCTCGTCTTGGTATTTCCCTCCCGTGCATCTCGAGGAAGTACTTGCCTTTAGTCTCCACTGCTCTGTCACTCCTCTCCATAGTTCCCAGCGGGTGTCCAGAACCGCTCTCTCTGCACTATCAGTGAAAACTCAAGCCCCGCCGCACATGATGAACTCTCTGACACGAGGGGAAACCAGAGACGCACACATTACAGACTCTCTCATGCCTCTCGTTGATATTGTGTTATTTGACATACTGTAAAGGTAAAACTCCCAATTAAGAACACATAATTAAGTGCAATCTTACATTATTGTTCACATTTTTCCATGACAGAAAATGAATAACAGTGAGGAGGAGCCGGCGCCAAATCCACCTGTGAGTATGGAAACCTCTTTTAGCATAATTCAGTTTTGAAGTCAAACTCCAGATATCTCTTCTGTTATTTTGATTTGTCGTATTTGTAATTGGTATGACAAGTCATAACACGCAATGATGATATCTACAATTTTATTTTGGCTAGTCATAATGTTCATTCGAGATATCTACAACGCTGTTTTGACTAGTTATATTCTTCCGTTGACCTCCATTAGAAAATATTTTCAATATGTATTATATCTACAAAGGAAATTAAAGATATCTATAATTGATTTATACTATTTTATTCCAATAATCTCATAATATATATTCCTAGTGGTTAGAGCGTTAGGCTTGTGATCAGAAGGTTGCCAGTTTGAATCTCAGTGGCAGCAGGTCATGACTGAAGTGCCCTTGAGCAAGACACCTTACCCTGAATGCTCTGCAGTAATGTGTCACTGTAAAAAACTACTTGTAAGTCGCTTTGCATAAAAGCGTCTGCCAAATGAATAAATGTCAAATGTAAATATATACAAGATATCTTTAATTAATCATTTTTAAAGATATCAAAAATACATTTGTAGATATCTGAAAGTAATTTATTTCTAGTCAAATTACAATTGTAGATATCTTGAATTGGATTTTTGACTAGGCTAAACTTACAGTGCATTATACTAGGCAGGGCTCGACATGAACGCTTGTCCGGGACAAGTGAATGTTTTGTTTGGGCAAATGAGGGAGACTTTTACTTGCCCGACTGGACAAGTAACATAACTTGAAAAATAATTGTGATACGGAAACTCGGTTTGGGCTAAGAATAATACGAATAGGTGCATTAGACAGAGTACCCAGAATCCTGTTATTTTCATGTGTCATCTGATTGTTATACGTGAATGAGGTGCACAGCTTAAAATATTACACGAGCGATGGTCCAGGATTTGTCTGAGGATACATGAGGATGTAAACTCATGAACTTCATCGAGAGTTTATTTTACAAGTATTTTACTGTTTGAGTGAAGCTATCGTTAACGTACAGCCCTGACACCAATACAAATCACTGCTTGCCTTTGTGCTATAGTTAATATTCTGTAGGTGGCAGCAGCAGATACTACATTTACATTTACATTTAGTCATTTAGCAGATGCTTTTATCCAAAGCCACTTACAAAGAGTTCGGGGAGAAATAAGCGATATCTCGTAAAAGAGAAATAGAACATTAGGTGCTAATACAAAGTTACACAAGGTGAAACACTTAAGCAAACTTGTCCATTCAGGTTTGAAGCTGCTTGACATGTTAATTGCTTAGTTTCATATCAAATCAGTTTGTGCAGTTCACTTTTCAGATAAAAGAACTGAAAAGTTCTTATTGCTTTTGCCGTTCACATTAAAATATTATGCTCCAAAAAATACCACACTGCCTGTTCTGAATGCTTTTGCTGGAAGTAAAGTTAAGTGGAGGAGCCTGATAAAAATGCTTGTTTAAACAAAAAGTCATCTGACAGACTTTGAGTGTTTTGCATCAGAATTCTTCCTATGGAACCGAGAACATGGGAGGATTGAAAACAAATTCCACTATCAGCGCTCGCCTTTTGTTTTCATTGAACCCTGTTCTGACAAATCCATATTCTTTCAAATATAAGTCACATGTAACAACACTCAGCGTACTCATTCGATTGCAGGATTATGGAATGATTATTACGAAAGATTGCAAAAATAAGATCTGTGATTAACAAAGGTTTATGACACGTACATGCAAGATAATCTTTACAAGTTTACACCTCATGTATGAAAGAGATGTATAACACCACATGTATGAAACCCAAATACAATTGCCAAAAATAAAAACCTAACGAAGATATACTGGTACTGTAGTTGTATGTGTCCTATAGTGTGACATAGCAAAATTTGGAAAACAAAATATTATTATTAATATTAGTATGTATACTGTAATATGAAATAGTATAAGAGAGATTTATCTTCATTGTTGTTTTTTTCTTAATTTTGACCTAATAAGGAGGATCACTGGCCGTATGAGGAGGCCACAGAGGCGCCTGTGGAAAATCCACCGGTGAGTATGGAAACCGCTTTTAGCATAATTCAGTTTTGAAGTCAAACTCCAGATATCTCTTCTGTAAATTTGATTTGTCGTATTTGTAATTGATATGACAAGTCATAACACGCAATGATGATATCTACAATTTTTAATTTGGCTAGTCATAATGTTCATTCGAGATATCTACAACGCTGTTTTGACTTGTTATATTCTTCCGTTGACCTCCATTAGAAAATATTTTCAATATGTATTATATCTACAAACGAAATTATGAAATTAAAGATATCTATAATTGATTTATACTATTTTATTCCAATAATCTCATAATATATATTCCTAGTGGTTAGAGCGTTGGGCTTGTGATCAGAAGGTTGCCAGTTTGAATCTCAGTGCCAGCAGGTCATGACTGAAGTGCCCTTGAGCAAGACACCTTACCCTGAATGCTCTGCAGTAATGTGTCACTGTAAAAAACTACTTGTAAGTCGCTTTGCATAAAAGCGTCTGCCAAATGAATAAATGTCAAATGTAAATATATACAAGATATCTTTAATTAATCATTTTTAAAGATATCCAAAAATACATTTGTATTGTAGATATCTGAAAGTAATTTATTTCTAGTCAAATTACAATTGTAGATATCTTGAATTGGATTTTTGACTAGGCTAAACTTACAGTGCATTATACTAGGCAGGGCTCGACATGAACGCTTGTCCGGGCAAGTGAATATTTTGTATGGGCAAATGAGGGACACTTTTACTTGCCCGACTGGACAAGTAACGTAACTTGAAAAATAATTGTGATACGGAAAATCGGTTTGGGCTAAGAATAATACGAATAGGTGCATTAGACAGAGTGCACAGAATCCTGTTATTTTCATGTGTCATCTGACTGTTATACGTGAATGAGGTGCACAGCTTAAGTTTTAAAGAAAGATCAAGCATAACCACAAACTATTTGAACATTATGCCACTGTTTATATCAAACCACTTAAACACTGCGGCCATTTTTTAAAACTAAAGGTGTCATGATGAGAAATGTCATGACAAATTAAGAGAATAACAAAAGTATTCAAGAAATAATAAACAAAAGATCCCAAACACACTGTAAAGAATTTCAGTAAAATATTGTTTCAACCTTACTTTAATGTAGGTTATGGTCAATGATAGCAAGTGTTACTATTTAAAGTGCCAAAAGTCCTATAAGAAAAAGAAAACCTTGACATTTTAATTGCGTTACATTTTCAAATTGTTCAGGGTTATGTGCTTAAAGATTTTTTGACAAAAAGAGCAGCATGTCCACTGTCTCTGGTTTAAGGCATGACCGTTGACATGTTACTATATTGCCTGTTGCACTGAAGAGCCTTTCTGACGGTGTGCTTGTGACAGGAACACACAAGTATCGGCGAGCCAACCTGCTTAATCTTGGAAAGTTATCCTGGTGCCGTTCCCACCAGGCCAGGGGATTCTCTTCTCCATCCATTAATGTTGCAGTTATGTAGCTGTTAAGCTCTTTGTTGAGACTTTGAACTGATGCTCCTGCTTGCGCTCTTTTCCAAATGACGTTCTTTGCTCATTCAATAGCATGTGCAGTGTTAAAATGCCCCCACATCATGGGGTTCAGGGAGATCTTCATGCAAGTGAAACAGACCATGTGCGGAAAAAAAACAAATCCATCAGAAAGATGCCAGGAACATTAAGAGCAGCCAAATGAACAATTTGGTACATTCGGAGAAAAATATTTTACGCTGAGCTAATTTTCCAAAGAAATCCTGGACGTCTATGAAATAAATGTGGTGGAAGAAAAACACAGTCACAACATGTCAATTTACAACCCGTTCTCATCATGTCTAGCTAAAGTCTTCATCCACGTATGTGAAATCATCTCCCAAATTGTTTTTTTAAATAAATTTAAACTGTATATGAAGTCTTTAAAAATGTTGAAAGGTCCTAAAGCACAAAAAAATATATGATACCCTAAAATACTTCCCAACTGAGATTAATAGCTGAACAATAATGGAATTCTCCCCTTATGTCATGTTGTAATTTCTTAATTTAATTTATTTATTTACTTTTTCTAAGACTGCATATATATTTCCTGTTTGTATTAAGAGCTGCTCCCTCAGGCTATGTCTTTTCTGTATTATATTATGAAGAATCGGATGTTATGCAGCCATGTTTGTTTATAAATCTTGATAATTTCAATAAAAATTTTTATAAAAAAAGTGTAGGAAAACCATGATGTTTTCTAATATGTAATTACGCGCATGCTCAGAACGGATCGTGCAGGTGAAACGGATCGTGTAAACCACGCTCATGTCCAATACGTCACCACAACTGTTCCGCCCATAGAAATCAGGTTCAATGTACCCATGAGTTAAATGGTGCTACTTCCGGCCAGCAGTTTAGGTATTCATATGAATTAATTATATCTTTCGTTATACTTATACACGATTTCATGTTTGTAAATTGTCTAGCCTAAATTAACTAGAGGCCAACACGAAGTACGTAAACAACTTAAAATATACGGAGCTGATTTTCGTCATCAAAACAGCCCTTACAACACTTGTATTGATTAGTTATTACATTTGTTAATAGTTACCATTATACCGTTCCTGATTAATTAACACTCTTCTCTGGAACGGTGTTGAAGATACAAATGTAAACATTAGTTTTTTGTTGTATGATCTTTTGGCAGGGCAAACAAAGAGGATTTCTTTTCGCAATGAATCACACATCGTCTCCGTGACATGGCTGCACCGGCGACGGTAGTTTAGATTTGGGCCGTCTTAGTCAAATCATACCACGAGCTGACGTAGATTTGTGGGATGTGGTTACACAAGGCATTTCAGGCAGGTCTGGGTGAGCATTCGCTTCTAGATCAAATACATCTTTTGTTCCAACACTTTTTATTTTTGCAATTTTACGTGTCTTATACATGCATGGGCAACTTATAACACACCAAAGAAAAACGCGTATTTCCGGCGAATCATCCTTTATCCAAAATAATTTAAATGAATGATCACAAATGTTTAAATGATGACAGTGGGGACAGAAGAATCTGGAAGTTAGCAATTGAATAGGTGTCAATATCTTATATTTAGACAGTACACCACTTATATTACTGTTTATATCAGGTGGAATAAAAGTCATTGAGAAGACAGAGTCAGTCAACGATGGCTATATCAAGATTGTAAGTAGCTAGTATTATTATTCAATTGTATAATGTGTGTCTGAGACTGAACTAAATCCTTGTTTGTTAATTCTGTAATCATTCTAAAAATGGTCTTTCTTCTAGCCGGGTTATCCTGAACGCGTCCCTCAAGAGATTGGACTTCATATGCTTGCCACCACTGGAGAACATGTTCCTGTGATCATCGAGCTTCTGGACTGGCAGGATCTTTGTGGTTTCTTAGTCATTAGTACCCTTCTCCCTGCGAGGACGTGTTGAGTTTTGTGAATCTCAGTGGAGGAAACCTCACTGAGAACATACCGAAGGCTATCTTGTGGCAAGCGACCGAAGCCTCTGCAATCTGCCTGAAACGGGGGGTTTTCCATAGAGACGTAAGTCTCGAAAACCTCCTGATTAACCCGAACACGCTGGAGGTCAAATTGATCGACTTTGGGGGCAGTGAACTGCGTAAATCATCTGCTTACACGGAGTATATAGGTATGTTTTATCACTGTACTTTATAAACAGTCATTTACACATAAATACAAAGATGATATTTTCAGATAGTGTCTTTGCGTAGTTTTGAGACGTCTCATTGTTGCATACTTTTCTACAGGCATTATAGAGGGCGTTTACCCTGAATTCACTAAAACAGGCGAGTACCATTGCGAGACGGCGACGGTGTACTCACTGGGCGTACTGTTGTTTTCCATGTTGTGCCGGGGATATCCCACCGCCACTGACCTGTGCCAGTTTGAAGAGAAGACATGGAGAAAAGACGGCTTGACTAAAGGTGCGATATTCATCAGGGCAACTGTGATTCAGAACTTTTGAAAAACACAATCAATTACAACATTGGAATGATTTTTTTTGCACAGATGCTGCGATTTGATTCAAGCCTGTCTGGAGCCGAATCCAGATGAGCGGATCCACCTGGAAAAGATCCTTGACCATGCATGGTTTAAGGTACTGTGCAAGTGTTTTTGTTTCAGCTTTCTTAGCATCTGCTTCAGATCGTTTTATACACCTGACAGGCAGCAAAAAGGGTTTTGTTTTTTCTTGTGTTTTTTTCTCAAATCTGAAGTTGGCAAGTCAATATGTGTCAGTTTCATGTATTTAGACAATACTTGCATTACTGTATATTTCAGGACAAAGATCCCGCAGAGGGCCTACAGATTCCTGTCTACTCTGGGAGCGATGATGTCATTCAGTATCCAGATGATTCTGGATCTGACGTCTGTGATGACGGGGACGTTCAAATCCCGCCTTTGCCTTTAATTTTACTCAGTCACAAGAGGATGGAGGATGATGAGGATCCCAATGTGACAACTGAAAGTGAGTGCCCTTCCATAATTGGCGGTCCGGTCGCTCGTCCTCTTATGCTCCCGATCTCCTCTGTGATACAAGACCGGCTCTCGTCCCGCCGACCTTACTACAAATATATCTGATAAATATTGTTAAATTGTGTTTATTTAAGTATTGCTTATGTTTGGTGATTCATGTCTGCTGCACTTCTCTTTTAGTTGAAAGCAATGGCCGACAGTCTGAGATTTGACACAAATTCTGAGTTTGACACAATAATCATGCAGAAGGTGGCCTTTTCCTAGCGGGGTTATCCTGAACCCCTTGCCAGTAAGGGAGGATATGTTCCATCTGAGAAACATCGTTGACCATGCTTGGTTTGAGGTACTGTGCTAGGTTTGTTTTGTTTGTGTTTAACTTTTTTATTGTCTTTGCATCTGCTTCAGCTGTGGTTTATACCCCTGGCACAAAGCAAAAAATAAGGTTTTAGGATTACTCACAAGCAGAGGTGGCACCACTACTCTAAAAGTGTTGGGGCAAATAGATAGTTTAACCTATTATTGATCTATATGAGAAAGCTCTACCCCCTGATCATAGTGAGCGTAATGGCTTGTAGAGTGATAGAATCTCTAAGCTAATCTGTTTAATGCTTTATACAGTAGGTAATTAGAAGTACTTTATAGTATATACGGTATTTAATCGGTAGCCGGTATAGTGCTGATAGAATTGGTGTTATGTGGTCAAATATTCTCAACCTTGTAAGAACTCTAGCAGGTGTATTTAGAACTTACTGTAACTGGTTTAATGTTGAAGCAGGACGACCACTAAGTAGTGCCTTACAATAATCAAGTATTTAAGTCATAAATGCATGAAATCGTTTTTCTGCATCAGAATTACAACGAATATTCTGCAGTTTGGTAATGTTTCTAAGATGGAAGAAGGCTGTTTTTGTGACGTTTGTTCCACGTTTTCTAAAGACAGGTTGCTGTCCCAGGTAACCTGAAGACTGCCTAAGTGAAGTGAGTGCCTTTCCCCTTTAATTGGTGTGACGTCGTGAGTCCATATAGTTTCCTGTTCTGTCCCCTCCTCTTCCTCTTTGCATTGGTTATGCAGTGGAGAGGTGAGGTTATTTTGGGCTCCTGATAATCTTAATTAATCCTAACTTTTTTTGTTGCTTTTATGGCTATATTTTCACTCTAATTTATGTATATAATATTATTTTACGTATCTGTGTGGTTATTTTTGTCATTTCATCCCGTTTAAGTTATATTTTTGCATCTGGGCCTAAAAGTGATATGAGCATGTGATAAGTGTATATCACATTTGTTTTATAGAGTAACCGAGGGCATCTCTCACTAAGAGGCTGATTATATTTGTTTGTGTACATCAGGGAATAAAAGATCAGCGAAACTGCGAATGCTGTCCTGCTCTTCTAAATACACAACGCAGACAACAGACCAGTTACACATGTGAATCCACCATAACTGTATGAAGAAGCTTGCGTACAGATGACACATGCCAAACTTTATAATTGCCCAGCTCTCGTTGTATGAAAAAGACCAGTCAGGCGTGTCTTCTTTATACAACACGCTCTGCACAGACATGGATCTTATTTATACACAAGCCAGTTACATGACTTTTTGGAGGAATTTATTCAGCAAATGCGTTTCCATCTCCCATTTATTCGCATGAACCCTTTTTCAGGATGCCGAACCGAACTTCTAACACGCTACAGTCCATCTCGCTCATTAAGATCACATAACTCCTTGTGCTCTTTGGTAGTCCTTCTAGTCACATCCACTTAAGGCGGTAAAGCGTTTTCACATCTGGCACCTGTCTGGGACACTTTTCCAGTTGAATATAACGTAAAGACACATCTCTTTAGTCAAACTTTCACATAACGTGTCTCGATCAGATTACATGTTAATGATATCTTTGCATGAATTGTTAAGAACATCAGCTACGCTGACCATTTTTCATCTGTTTATCTGTTTCTACCTCGGCTGCCCATCCTGAGGAAACTAGAGATCATTGAAACCGCTCCAGTTTACGTCCAGACTCTTATGAAGACTTCAGATGACCTCTAGATGACGTCATCATACAAAATTGACAAATCTACAAATATGGTAATCTCAAAAATCACTTTATCATTGCTTTAAAATCCACATCATTTTGCAAACTTTAAATAATAAACTGTATCTGTATTTTCTTATATCACCTAATAAATATGCATTTCCTCTAAAGCTGTGAATTAAATTCAATTAATTCAATTTTCTCAAATAAATTCTATTCTTGTTCCTGTGACATTTCGTTTTGATTTTGATTTACTTCAAGTGTTGAGGATTAAGCAAGCACCACTTAAAAACATGATTTCATTGCATTTATTTCAGTTTGCTGTAAAGATTTGCTTTTTTAGAATATTCTGTGCTCTTTAAAGAGAAAATCGTCATGGCTTTATCTGAACATCTGTGTCACTGTCATTTCATTTTAAAGGCCACTCGGTCACTCTGGCTGTCCTCATCAAGTACAGTATATCATTAACCGCCCAGAGCTGAATTATTCTCTTTATTTTTGACAGGATTTTATTGGCCTCTGAAACAATACAAGATCTATATAAACTATAGTAACGACTCGCCACTGCTCACAGGTGTTTGAGGTTGGAGGTGTTTTTCTTTCCTACGATGTGTGAATATAATTTCACATTATGTGCTGTTGAATTCAAGCCGGTCATGTCACCATGTGTGTGTCCTTAACATTTATGCCCCAGTCATTCATTTCAGTGTGACAACAGATTGACATCAAGAGAGATCCACAGTGTCCCTCGATACCAGAACAGAGCAAAGGGCCAATTCATCAAACCTTCTCCAGCACATCAATGAACTGCCACCCAAAGCTTAAAACAGTAATCTCACAACAATAATGGCATTAATGTAACTATGTTAGAGCGGTCTCTGGCGTTACAGAACTGTCTCTGGCGTTACAGAGAAAGATTAGTTGTGGATGTGCTCGTAATCCTGTTACATCAATGCTGGACCAAGGCCAAAACACATATTTCACACATCAAACAGGAAGAGCCGAGGGGAACAGGGGCTATTTTATTTGAAGAAGCTCTTAACCTGTCGTGTAAACGGATTAGTTTAAACTGTTGAAACTTCATTCCCTAGCGAATGTAAAAGATCAGTGAATCATTTAAAGCTCACTGAACCACAAGAGAACGCAGGATGGGAATGAGCTTTGCAACTTTAATAAGATTTAGTTGGCTATTGGTGGCTGAACAAGCATAAAAAGCTTTATTTGATTTAAAAACATTTCTATTTGGTTGAATCAATGTAATATTTTATATAACTTGATAAATGTCATTTTCATCAAATTATTTTATTAGTTCTCCTGATGGCTAACACTGTGTCGTCTTCCCCTCAGAGTCCAGTGATTAGAGAGACCACGAGAGGAATCATTTGCCCAAGCACTGACTGGCAGCTTCCTGATCACGAGCATCCCGGGTTGTCACAGTCATATTGGGATTTTTCCCGTGTCACAATAAATTCCCCTCCGGGGTTGTCTACACCTCCCGTTTTGTGTCTGTAGTGTCACTTACCCTGACACACTTAAAGGTACAGTAGGCCTACACGTGCGTGCGTGTATAAGATCAGGTTGGCACCACATCCGCCATATTTTAAGCCAGGAAAACCTGGCTTAATGCAACTCAAGTGTCATTGTTTCGTAATTTCGACCTGAATTTGGCATACTCAATTTTAAACACACCCCATAACCACATACAGTTGTGTATATGTAACATTTTTGTGACATTTCACAGTAAACCTCTAATTTATTTATTTACCTCTTGTAGTACACTTGAACCCATCTTTCATACACTAGTGTGTTCAAGTGTACTACAAGTGGTAACAAATACATTTTAATATATAGAGATGGTATGTTAAAAGCACATTTTAGTTCATCTTTGTGTTGAGTACCCTTAAATGTTCTTAAGATCATCTTAACAAGTATTAAAGATGAATCTGTTGTATATTAAATACAATATTATTGCGTGAAAATAGAGCACTTTAAGTACATTATGGAAGTGCACTAAATTTCACCTGGGGATCGCCTATTTGGGGTCTACGTATATGTTCGAGGCTGAGCTTCGTTTAATATGTTTCTTATGTGGATAGACTGGGGTTCAGATATTCTACAGAAATGTTTGTGATACATTTTTTTAATGGCTCAAAATATAACAAAAAGACATAATAGACACCAACAACAAAAAACAAACAGAAAAAAACCCATCCAAACAGAGAACAACAGACCTGCTTCCTGCTTTGTGATGAAACAAGAATGAAAAAAATCAATAACTATAATTTACTCATGTAGTCTAGTATATCGGACGGAAAGCTGTGCCAGGCATCAATAGTAGCAGGTTTAACCTTATTAAGACCTGCTGTTGTATATTCATAGAACACTTTATGTTCAGGAGTAATATGGGACCAGTAGTATAGTTCATCATTTGGCACGGCCAATCCCCGCAGAGTTTACAGAATGCTGCTGTGTGGCAAAAAAAATGTCTAGGTTGTTTACCATTCCATATAAATTTTGGAATTAAAGTTTTTACCTCCCTAGTCCTGTAAGCAAGCATCTGTGACTTGAATCTAATATGGGCTTCAACCGGTAGCCAGTGGAGAAAGATGAAAAGGGGTGTCACCTGAGGCGTGCTGCTGCATTTTGAACCAGCTGGAGTGGTTTGCAGTAAGACCAGAAGGAGAGCTTTGCAGTAGAGCCTGGACAAGGAGTTGTGGCGCATGCTCGGTGAGGTAGGGTCTGACCTTTCGAATGTTGAATAAGGCATATCGACAGGATCGCGTTGTCTTTGCAATGTGATCATTGAAGGACAGCTGTTCATATTTTGACAAAGGGAGCAGAGCAAACAACTTCATGTGTATTGTTGCCGCAGGGTCACGTGATTCCACTTCTACTGTTTTTTTGTCACATTGCTGATGCAGCACATTGAAAGGAGAGTTGGAAGTAGGTATTTAACCCTTAAAAAGGTAGCAATGGACTTTTTTTAAAGAAAACAACCTAACGAAAAATATTATGTAGGATTTTTGGCTAAGTGTAATGGCGTGATGCAGTTATTAGATTAGATATTTGTAAACAAACATCACATCCATCCAATATCAATTTCATACATCATATTTAAATTGACTTTCATTCAATCTGTGGCAAAATATCAATAAATTGACTGGAGATCCATGTAACCAATACGAGATTTCATTTGATATATAACTTAACAAAGTTGGACATATTGTTTTTTTTAGCCCTGTTGTTTTACGTTCGTTCGTTGTTATTATTCTCTTAAATTAATCACAATCTTGAAGACCTAAACAAGCTCAAACTCATGAAAATGTGCCAAATTCCAAAGTTTTGCATTTCGCCATGAAACAGGAAGTTATAACTCAGGCATACAATGTCAGACCTGCCCCAAACATCACATGTGTGATCATAGTCCCGGCCTGAACACATCTGCATGGTAAAATTCAGTAAGTTATAGCGCCACATCCAGGCAACAGGAAGTGTCAAGTTTTACACTTTGATTAACTACTCATGTCCTCCTTTAATTTGAACAATTTATTTTATATCTATTTGAGTATAAGAACTAATACAAAAAATAGATGCATAGCTGTCAAAGGTGTGAATCTATGGAATAATTTGCATAAGGATCTAAAATTGTGTAATTCACTTTATGAATTCAAGAAAATGTTTAAAAATAAGGTGGTAAATAATTATTTAACTCAATGTGTATAACGTTTTTTCTTTATGTACTTAATGCAGTATCCGAAATGTGTACCATGTTGTTTTAGTTATTTTTTTAAAAATTTTTTCTTGTCTTGTACCTGTGGGAAAATTATGCTAAATTGATTGATAATGATGTATAAAGGGTAGGCTTAATAAGCAGCGGCTTCAGCCTACACCTTTTTCGGTTATTATGTATAGCTTTATTTTTATGATTGATTATCTGTGAGGAGTCTGAGGACCGAAATAAAAATCTTATATCAAAAATCTTATATCATATCATATCATTTTTATTTATTTAAATAAAAAAATTAAACACACAAAAAAAACCATTTATTTTTTAAACAATTATTCTATCACAGCCACGGTGACCTCCTTTGCAGCGTATCCTAACATTCCAACAGAGAAACAATGTTCTGGTGAGTAATTTCCTTTGATAGCGCAGATTAATAGAATGAAAAACATTAATATCATACCCAGTACCGCACTGACTCCTCCTCTCACTGAAATATAAAAGAAACAGAACAATGACAATTTAGACAAAGACACAGTAGAGATGCCAACTAAACTTCTACTGAATCCAAAATCACGATTATTCCAAAGCGCAAATTCATTCATTTCCTTTCACTTTTGTATTTTTGATCATAGTATATGGCTTACCAAAAAGGTTCACCGCGGTGGGCAGTGCTTTGAAAAAGACCGCTTGAGGAGGAAAAAGAACATGATGAATTTACGTAATTTAACATATTTCACTTAAATAAGCTCAAATCTGAATGTTCAGTTCTTACTCTACGTCTAATGTTGTTGACTTTTAGGATGCAATACATCAAGTGCAGTTTATTTGGATAAACACAAAGCTACAACACAACGACCAATGTCAAAGTGGAACTGTCTTGTTGCCTTATTTTCAATGAATGAAAAGATATTAAACTGCATGTGAATTAACACCTTAACGTGAATAGAATGTTTTGTTAGCATGTCTATTACCTTTGTATTACATAAATATTCAATCAACTATCAAAAACTGATCTTTATTTGAAAGTTTAAACTCAACATTCATGTTAGGAACTTGCAATCAATAAAATGTCCATATATGGAGTTCAAATTAAGATGTTAATAAGACAATGTATTAATACATCACAGATGACTTTCTATTCACAAAGGGTCTTCCACACTTATAGAGCAAAGACTGAGCCAATTCATATCTGCCAGAGGTGTGCAGTGATGCTTCACATTTACTTCACTAACTTTTGGGAAAGTATGTTTCTGTCCATTTACAAACTCTGTGGTGTGTTACAATTATTCCAGATAAGTATATTGCAGATCTGCCAACCTCGGATCTTGTTTTTTAAATACTATCAGTGTGACGGGACACAGGGTTTGAGGGGGGGTCAATATACTCACATTATTCAACATATAAATTGGTTAAAAATGTGAATAAAACAATGCAGTCACATTTTTCAGAATAGCTCAAAGAAAAAAACATGACAACGCATGAATAATCTATGAATATATTTAGAATATTTGAGCACAATGGCACCCCCTTGCGCGGCCATCGCCCCAATGCACTGCATATGATGCATAGCCCCTTGTGCCCCTGTGTATCATGCAGCACTAAGCCTCTGTCTGAGTAACAAACTACGTCTATATTTACAGATGAACTCTGTTCATTCATGTTCAGTAACAGTAAAGTCTGTTTTGTACACATTCAATTGCTTCGGTATGGTCAACAGAATGTGCTGCTTCTCTCTGCCGCTCACGGGCACTGCACAGAGACGAATCTGCTGCAACAGGAGAAGCTAGACATTGTGCTTGTGGGGAAATAACATACCTGTCAAGATTTGGCTACCTTGCAACAAATTCTGTGACCATCATATTATGTGACCGTATTGTGCACTGTTGTCACTGTGCATCTTCTGGTTGTGGATAGAAGGGATACATCTAAGGCCAGAAGTGGTGTGAAATCTCGTCAGTTGAGCGCTTTATCCCTTCTGGCTCTCAACGGCCGTGTGTTTTTTGGCAAGGTCAATGAGCACAGGTAGTTTACCTCATGTTTATTCAAGCTTGCTTTTTGGGGGAATTAATCCAGCGCTATGATTGGTTGAACTCTGCTGTTGCTTGATAAGACTACTGTGTACTCCGGAGCTTTACCAGGTTTTTGTGTAGTGTAGAGTGAAAAATCACAAGCCTACTTTGAGGTCAAAATGTGTACCTGCTACGCAAAATGCATACAGGTTGTCAGGTCTGATATTGTAATATATTCTATATGATACCATCACTGTGGTATTGTGAAAATGTAAATATGTCCATGTTGTAACACATGTTTTGTTTGTAACCTCATTGGATGCCTCTTATGGTGCAACTTGAGTACAATTTTGATACTAGTTTGGTACATTACTCACCTGCGGTACCCACGCCGACAACTGTCGCCAGAGGCTCTAATTTAGAGGCTTATAAAGAAAGAGAAGAAAATTAACACGTAAAACTCAAATTACATCATAACCAAAACAAAGCTCAGATATACTCACCCAAGGAGTCATCAGCTTTTTCAATCTAGAAAATAATGAATGTGGCTTAGTGAACATCACAATAGTTGTAAGTTATTAACTTAATAAAATCATTTAATGGATTTTTTCAGTGGGAAATATTTAAATAATTGATTAAAAATCCAACAGTTAAAAAATTCTAAAATGTAAATACTTATTTTCTCATTAAATAAACTTAAATAATACATTCAATTAACAAATTATATTTTTAATAAACTCTTAATATTTTTGTGAATTCTAAAATACATATTTCAGTTAATCAGATTAAATGTTACTCACATTTACACAATTTAAACAGTATATTTAATTCATTTCACAGCTTTCAAATTTACAAATGTAATGAATGGGGCAATATGCACATTCATACATACCACTAGGTGACGCCCCTTTTACCTCATTGGCTGATCACATCCTCTCATTGTACACACACACACTTCCTGTTTGTTTAGTATTGAAGTCTTTCCTATTTCATTTGTCCATGGTGAAGTATCGTCAGTTTATCAGCGTATGTTGAGGGTTCATGTCATTGTCTTGTTTCTGTTCTGTGTCATGATCATTGCTTGTTTATTGGATTACTGTTTTTTGAAATACCTTATTCTTGTTTTCCAGTTTGGACTGCATATCTGATATTTTTACCTCTGTCTGTTATTTATGTTCATTTTGCCTGCTGTTTTTGGATTGTTGTTAAATTGACATGTTGTGTCTGTTAGTAATGTTCATTTTGCCTGCTGTTTTTGGATTGTTGTTAAATTGACATGTTGTGACTGTGTTTTTCTTCCTCATGGAGAGGATAATGTCATCCACCACATTTATTTCATAGACGTCCAGGATTTCTTTTGTAAATTAGCGTAAAATATTTTTCTCCGAATGTACCAAATTGTTCATTTGGCTGCTCTTAATGTTCCTGGCATCTTTCTGATGGATTTGTTGTGATTTCGCACATGGTCTGTTTCACTTGCATGAAGATCTCCCTGAACCCCATGATGTGGGTTCACAGCAACAGCTTCCAAATGCAAACACCACATGTTTGCATTTAGTATGTCTATACTGTTTGCTGGAGAAATTATAATAAGTACGTCACAGTGGCGACATAGTATTTATATATACAAATGATTAACACATAGATGTATTAAACAAATACAAAATGTATTAAAAGCGCTTTTAGCTTAAAACAAAGTGCACAGGCACGCAGTGTTTCTTTACAGCGCAACGTTTATGTACAGTATGTATGCGTAAATGTTTTCATCATATGCCCAATAAATGTTGCAAAAACACATTCAATTTTATATTGTGAGAATGCAAAAAATCTATTTTTGTGTGATATTTCAAAATAAATGATCGATTTTGATGAGTATGTTTACATTCCATCTAGGTCAGTGGTTCTCAAACTTTTCAAATCAAGGACCAACCCCCTTTAATAAAAGTTGTTCCAAGTACCACCCAATGACCGCCATAGAAAATCATATGAATAAACACTTAAATAAATAGTAGAGCTGTGAATCTTTATCTTTAAACCTGGTCCTCCAATTCAAATGTATTATTAATAATAAAACACTTTTTATTTACCACCTGTTTTCAAACTAAAGGACATCAAGTTAGTCAGCAATAATAGTGAACACAAAATACTTTTCTGTAGTGCACTGTAAACGGGGCTCTGTAAACTCTTATGGGGGATTTGCTTATCAACAATAATTGAAAAATATTCCACACTGTCTTCCCTATGCAACAACTATTCATTTGAATACCACGCTGTCAATATAACTTCTCCTACTCAGCTCAGTATTGTCGTAGTTTACCGCCCCCCAGGTCCTCTGCACAACTTCATTGAAGAGTTAGATGTGCTTCTCTCATCTATCCGGAGGATGGTGGCCTGGACAAACCTTATGCTTCTAAGTACAACACTCTCACCGCCTCATTCGACCTCACACGCCTTGCCACAGCCGGTACTCACAGATTAGGAAACCTGCTGGATCTCATCTACACCCGTAACTACACCACAGACAACATTAAAGTCACCCCTCTTCACATTTCTGACCACTTCTTCATCACTTTCAACATGGACCTCCCTACCTGCACCACACCACCACCTGTTTATACAACTTAAAACCCATCTCTTCTGTGACAGACAAACGAAAAAATGAGAAAAAACAGGTAGTGGTCCAGCTTTTGTTGAAACTAGTAACTTTGTATTAGCATCGATCATACTATTGCTCTTTTATGACATATCGCTTATTGCTCAAATTTTTTTTGTAAGTCGCTTTGGATAAAAGCCTCTGCTAAATGACTAAATGTAAATGTAATTAACTTTGTGGGGACTTGCAGAAAACATACAAACTTCTATTAAAGGTGTCATGAACTGGTCTTGTTTATCATTTTATACTTTTGCATGAGGTCTACCTATGACGTATGCATGGCTTTTACATTCGAAAACATCCAAAGTAATAGTACTAAGTAAGTAATACACTGTTAGACGTCGCTGTAGATTAGCAGCACATTACTGTAAAAATCCACAGTACAATACTGCATCTGTATATTACAGTAAAATACTGCAGCTCATAATGCATTCTGGGTAATTTTCATTGAGCGGGAAACTTTTACAGTAAATTTCGGTCTCGCTGTAACCTCGCTGTAGCTTTGCTGTAACGTGTAACGAAAGTGTGCCACAACGTCATCACGTCAAATCACACAGAGCACATCCTGGCTGCAGCTGGAGGAGGATAATCGATTTCTGGCAGTTTGGTAAGTTTATAGTTTGGTTTATTTTATGTGTTTCATGCAAAAAAATTATTTTGTTTTAGTATTTTGCACAACAGTTTGTCACAATGTTGTTTTAACCGTGGAATGAGAGAGATATGGTCGCCAACAAACGTTGCAGTCTACCTCAGAAATTAAACTAAGTCAGCCCACTGCTTAAACCCGTTTTACACATCTCACTTAATGAATATAGGATTATTTCAACCATTTATGAGGGTTTTGGTGAGTTTATTTTCTGTCGAATAGTTGAAGTTCGTTTATAATGGCAAGCTAGGTAAACCGACTTGTATTTGGTAATAGATAAACTCGCGTTTGTGTTCAAATAAAAGAATCTTTGACCAATTCAACTAAGATTCCTCCAAAATAAATCTCATACGAAATAACAAAGTCACTGTGAAGAAAATGCAACTTTTGCACCCTGGGCTTATGAGTTTCTGTAAGTATTCACCATGTATATATAATACAACTTTTATTCAAATTTGTTTCTGGTTTTACTTCTGACTTTTTAGTAACACTTACAATAAGGTTCTATTTGTTAACATAGGATGTTAATACATTTTAACATTTGGCAATACATTTTTAAATCAATCAATTTATCTCTGTTCACATTAGTTAATTCATAATGAATTCTCAAATATTATTAATGTTGAAAAATATATTGTTCATTGTTAGTTCATATTATCTAAACCATTAATAAATGTTATGGAATAAAACCTTATAGTAAAGTGTTACTGAATTTTCTTTCACCATTTACTTCACAATTTGTACTTATTTCAATGGCTAACAGATTTAGTTATTTTTGGCTTTTTGTGTTACAGTCTCACCATTGATATTTTGGCTGGATTTGGTCATTTTTAAACCAAACAAGTCATCCCAGGATGTCCAGTTACAACTGCAAGTCATGTAGTTTCTCGACAAAAATACCCACACCCCCACAACACTCTCACACAGCACCACACAACACTCTCACACACCTGCACACAACACTCTCACACACACACACACAACTCTCTCACACAGCCACACACAACTCTCTCTCACACAGCCCCACACAACACTCTCACACAGCCACACACAACTCTCTCACACAGCCACACACAACACTCTCACTCTCACTCTCACACACACACAACACTCTCACACAGCCCCACACAACACTCTCACTCTCACACACACACAACACTCTCACACAGCCACACACAACTCTCTCACACAGCCACACACAACACTCTCACTCTCACACACACACAACACTCTCACACAGCCACACACAACACTCTCACACAGCCACACACAACACTCTCACACAGCCACACACAACTCTCTCTCACATACCCACACACAACACTCTCACACAGCCACACACAACTCTCTCACACAGCCACACACAACACTCTCACACAGCCACACACAACACTCTCACACAGCCACACACAACACTCTCACACAGCCACACACAACTCTCTCACACAGCCACACACAACACTCTCACACAGCCACACACAACTCTCTCACACAGCCACACACAACACTCTCACACAGCCACACACAACTCTCTCTCACATACCCACACACAACACTCTCACACAGCCACACACAACTCTCTCACACAGCCACACACAAAACTCTCACACAGCCACACACAACACTCTCACACAGCCACACACAACACTCTCACACAGCCACACACAACTCTCTCACACAGCCACACACAACACTCTCACACACACACACACACACAACTCTCTCACACAGCCACACACAACACTCTCACACAGCCCCACACAACTCTCTCACACAGCCACACACAACACTCTCACTCTCACACACACACAACACTCTCACACAGCCCCACACAACACTCTCACTCTCACACACACACAACACTCTCACACAGCCACACACAACTCTCTCACACAGCCACACACAACACTCTCACTCTCACACACACACAACACTCTCACACAGCCACACACAACACTCTCACACAGCCACACACAACACTCTCACACAGCCACACACAACTCTCTCTCACATACCCACACACAACACTCTCACACAGCCACACACAACTCTCTCACACAGCCACACACAACACTCTCACACAGCCACACACAACACTCTCACACAGCCACACACAACACTCTCACACAGCCACACACAACTCTCTCACACAGCCACACACAACACTCTCACACAGCCACACACAACTCTCTCACACAGCCACACACAACACTCTCACACAGCCACACACAACACTCTCACACAGCCACACACAACTCTCTCTCACATACCCACACACAACTCTCTCACACAGCCACACACAACTCTCTCACACAGCCACACACAACACTCTCACACAGCCACACACAACACTCTCACACAGCCACACACAACTCTCTCACACACCTGCACACAACACTCTCACACACACACACACAACTCTCTCACACAGCCACACACAACTCTCTCTCACACAGCCCCACACAACTCTCTCACACAGCCACACACAACACTCTCACACAGCCCCACACAACTCTCTCACACAGCCACACACAACACTCTCACTCTCACTCTCACACACACACAACACTCTCACACAGCCCCACACAACACTCTCACTCTCACACACACACAACACTCTCACACAGCCACACACAACTCTCTCACACAGCCACACACAACACTCTCACTCTCACACACACACAACACTCTCACACAGCCACACACAACTCTCTCACACAGCCACACACAACACTCTCACACAGCCACACACAACACTCTCACACAGCCACACACAACTCTCTCTCACATACCCACACACAACACTCTCACACAGCCACACACAACTCTCTCACACAGCCACACACAACACTCTCACACAGCCACACACAACACTCTCACACAGCCACACACAACACTCTCACACAGCCACACACAACACTCTCACACAGCCACACACAACTCTCTCACACAGCCACACACAACACTCTCACACAGCCACACACAACTCTCTCACACAGCCACACACAACACTCTCACACAGCCACACACAACACTCTCACACAGCCACACACAACTCTCTCTCACATACCCACACACAACTCTCTCACACAGCCACACACAACTCTCTCACACAGCCACACACAACACTCTCACACAGCCACACACAACACTCTCACACAGCCACACACAACACTCTCACACAGCCACACACAACTCTCTCACACAGCCACACACAACACTCTCACACAGCCACACACAACTCTCTCACACAGCCACACACAACATTCTCACACAGCCACACACAACTCTCTCTCACATACCCACACACAACACTCTCACACAGCCACACACAACTCTCTCACACAGCCACACACAACATTCTCACACAGCCACACACAACTCTCTCTCACATACCCACACACAACTCTCTCACACAGCCACACACAACTCTCTCACACAGCCACACACAACACTCTCACACAGCCACACACAACTCTCTCTCACATACCCACACACAACTCTCTCACACAGCCACACACAACACTCTCACACAGCCACACACAACACTCTCACACAGCCACACACAACTCTCTCACACAGCCACACACAACACTCTCACACAGCCACACACAACTCTCTCACACAGCCACACACAACACTCTCACACAGCCACACACAACACTCTCACACAGCCACACACAACTCTCTCTCACATACCCACACACAACTCTCTCGCACACAGCCACACACAACACTCTCACACAGCCACACACAACTCTCTCTCACATACCCACACACAACTCTCTCTCACATACCCACACACAACTCTCTCACACAGCCACACACAACACTCTCACACAGCCACACACAACACTCTCACACAGCCACACACAACACTCTCACACAGCCACACACAACACTCTCACACAGCCACACACAACTCTCTCTCACATACCCACACACAACTCTCTCTCACATACCCACACACAACTCTCTCACACAGCCACACACAACACTCTCACACAGCCACACACAACACTCTCACACAGCCACACACAACTCTCTCTCACATACCCACACACAACTCTCTCACACAGCCACACACAACTCTCTCACACAGCCACACACAACACTCTCACACAGCCACACACAACACTCTCACACAGCCACACACAACTCTCTCACACAGCCACACACAACATTCTCACACAGCCACACACAACTCTCTCTCACATACCCACACACAACTCTCTCACACAGCCACACACAACTCTCTCACACAGCCACACACAACACTCTCACACAGCCACACACAACTCTCTCTCACATACCCACACACAACTCTCTCACACAGCCACACACAACACTCTCACACAGCCACACACAACACTCTCACACAGCCACACACAACTCTCTCACACAGCCACACACAACACTCTCACACAGCCACACACAACTCTCTCACACAGCCACACACAACACTCTCACACAGCCACACACAACACTCTCACACAGCCACACACAACTCTCTCTCACATACCCACACACAACTCTCTCGCACACAGCCACACACAACACTCTCACACAGCCACACACAACTCTCTCTCACATACCCACACACAACTCTCTCTCACATACCCACACACAACTCTCTCACACAGCCACACACAACACTCTCACACAGCCACACACAACACTCTCACACAGCCACACACAACACTCTCACACAGCCACACACAACACTCTCACACAGCCACACACAACTCTCTCTCACATACCCACACACAACTCTCTCTCACATACCCACACACAACTCTTTCACACAGCCACACACAACACTCTCACACAGCCACACACAACTCTTTCACACAGCCACACACAACACTCTCACACAGCCACACACAACACTCTCACACAGCCACACACAACTCTCTCTCACATACCCACACACAACTCTCTCACACAGCCACACACAACTCTCTCACACAGCCACACACAACACTCTCACACAGCCACACACAACATTCTCACACAGCCACACACAACTCTCTCACACAGCCACACACAACACTCTCACACAGCCACACACAACACTCTCACACAGCCACACACAACTCTCTCTCACATACCCACACACAACTCTCTCTCACACAGCCACACACAACACTCTCACACAGCCACATACAACTCTCTCACACAGCCACGCACAACTCTCTCTCACAGCCACGCACAACACTCTCACACAGCCACGCACAACACTCTCACACAGCCCCACACAACACTCTCACACAGCCACACACAACTCTCTCTCACATACCCACACACAACTCTCTCTCACACAGCCACACACAACACTCTCACACAGCCACATACAACTCTCTCACACAGCCACGCACAACTCTCTCTCACAGCCACGCACAACACTCTCACACAGCCACGCACAACACTCTCACACAGCCCCACACAACACTCTCACACAGCCACACACAACTCTCTCACACAGCCACACACAACACTCTCACACAGCCACACACAACACTCTCACACAGCCACACACAACACTCTCACACAGCCACACACAACACTCTCACACAGCACCACACAACACTCTCACACAGCCACACACAACACTCTCACACAGCCACACACAACACTCTCACACAGCCACACAAAACACTCTCACACAGCACCACACAACTCTCTCACACAGCCACACACAACTCTCTCACACAGCCACACACAACTCTCTCTCACACAGCCACACACAACACTCTTACACAGCCACACACAACTCTCTCTCACACAGCCACACACAACACTCTCACACAGCCACACACAACACTCTCACACAGCACCACACAACACTCTCACACAGCCACACACAACACTCTTACACAGCCACACACAACTCTCTCACACAGCCACACACAACACTCTCACACAGCCACACACAACTCTCTCACACAGCCACACACAACTCTCTCACACAGCCACACACAACTCTCTCACACAGCCACACACAACTCTCTCACACAGCCACACACAACTCTCTCACACAGCCACACACAACTCTCTCTCACACAGCCACACACAACTCTCTCACACAGCCACACACAACTCTCTCACACAGCCACACACAACACTCTCACACAGCCACACACAACTCTCTCACACAGCCACACACAACACTCTCACACAGCCACACACAACACTCTCACACAGCCACACACAACTCTCTCACACAGCCACACACAACTCTCTCACACAGCCACACACAACTCTCTCACACAGCCACACACAACTCTCTCACACAGCCACACACAACTCTCTCACACAGCCACACACAACTCTCTCACACAGCCCCACACAACTCTCTCACACAGCCACACACAACTCTCTCTCACACAGCCACACACAACACTCTTACACAGCCACACACAACTCTCTCTCACACAGCCACACACAACACTCTCACACAGCCACACACAACACTCTCACACAGCACCACACAACACTCTCACACAGCCACACACAACACTCTTACACAGCCACACACAACTCTCTCTCACACAGCCACACACAACACTATCACACAGCCACACACAACACTCTCACACAGCCACACACAACACTCTCACACAGCCACACACAACTCTCTCACACAGCCACACACAACTCTCTCACACAGCCCCACACAACTCTCTCACACAGCCCCACACAACTCTCTCACACAGCCCCACACAACACTCTCACACAGCCACACACAACTCTCTCACACAGCCACACACAACTCTCTCACACAGCCACACACAACACTCTCACACAGCCATACACAACTCTCTCACACAGCCACACACAACTCTCTCACACAGCCACACACAACACTCTCACACAGCCAAATACAACTCTCTCACACAGCCACACACAACTCTCTCTCACAGCCACACACAACTCTCTCACACAGCCCCACACAACTCTCTCACACAGCCACACACAACACTCTCACACAGCACGACACAACACTCTCACACAGCCACACACAACACTCTCACACAGCCACACACAACTCTCTCACACAGCCACACACAACTCTCTCACACAGCCACACACAACACTCTCACACAGCCACACACAACACTCTCACACAGCCACACACAACACTCTCACACAGCCACACACAACACTCTCACACAGCACCACACAACACTCTCACACAGCCACACACAACACTCTCACACAGCCACACACAACACTCTCACACAGCCACACAAAACACTCTCACACAGCACCACACAACACTCTCACACAGCCACACACAACACTCTCACACAGCCACACACAACTCTCTCTCACACAGCCACACACAACACTCTCACACAGCCACACACAACACTCTCACACAGCCACACACAACTCTCTCACACAGCCACACACAACTCTCTCTCACAGCCACACACAACTCTCTCTCACAGCCACACACAACTCTCTCACACAGCCACACACAACACTCTCACACAGCCACACACAACACTCTCACACAGCCACACAAAACACTCTCACACAGCACCACACAACACTCTCACACAGCCACACACAACACTCTCACACAGCCACACACAACACTCTCACACAGCCACACACAACACTCTCACACAGCCCCACACAACTCTCTCACACAGCCACACACAACTCTCTCACACAGCCACACACAACTATCTCACACAGCCACACACAACACTCTCACACAGCCACACACAACTCTCTCACACAGCCCCACACAACTCTCTCACACAGCCACACACAACTATCTCACACAGCCACACACAACACTCTCACACAGCCACACACAACTCTCTCTCACAGCCACACACAACTCTCTCACACAGCCACACACAACTCTCTCACACAGCCACACACAACTCTCTCACACAGCCACACACAACTATCTCACACAGCCACACACAACACTCTCACACAGCCACACACAACTCTCTCACACAGCCACACACAACTCTCTCACACAGCCACACACAACTCTCTCACACAGCCACACACAACTCTCTCACACAGCCACACACAACACTCTCACACAGCCACACACAACTATCTCACACAGCCACACACAACACTCTCACACAGCCACACACAACTCTCTCACACAGCCCCACACAACTCTCTCACACAGCCACACACAACTATCTCACACAGCCACACACAACACTCTCACACAGCCACACACAACTCTCTCACACAGCCACACACAACTCTCTCACACAGCCCCACACAACTCTCTCACACAGCCACACACAACTCTCTCTCACACAGCCACACACAACACTCTCACACAGCCACACACAACTCTCTCACACAGCCCCACACAACACTCTCACACAGCCACACACAACTATCTCACACAGCCACACACAACACTCTCACACAGCCACACACAACTCTCTCACACAGCCACACACAACTCTCACACAGCCCCACACAACTCTCTCACACAGCCACACACAACTCTCTCACACAGCCACACACAACTCTCTCTCACACAGCCACACACAACACTCTCACACAGCCACACACAACACTCTTACACAGCCACACACAACTCTCTCTCACACAGCCACACACAACACTCTCACACAGCCACACACAACACTCTCACACAGCACCACACAACTCTCTCACACAGCCACACACAACTCTCTCACACAGCCAAACACAACTCTCTCACACAGCCACACACAACACTCTCACACAGCCACACACAACTCTCTCACACAGCCACACACAACTCTCTCACACAGCCACACACAACTCTCTCACACAGCCACACACAACTCTCTCACACAGCCACACACAACTCTCTCACACAGCCACACACAACTCTCTCTCACACAGCCACACACAACTCTCTCACACAGCCACACACAACTCTCTCACACAGCCACACACAACACTCTCACACAGCCACACACAACTCTCTCACACAGCCACACACAACACTCTCACACAGCCACACACAACACTCTCACACAGCCACACACAACTCTCTCACACAGCCACACACAACACTCTCACACAGCCACACACAACACTCTCACACAGCCACACACAACACTCTCACACAGCCACACACAACACTCTCACACAGCACCACACAACACTCTCACACAGCCACACACAACACTCTCACACAGCCACACACAACACTCTCACACAGCCACACAAAACACTCTCACACAGCACCACACAACACTCTCACACAGCCACACACAACTCTCTCACACAGCCACACACAACTCTCTCTCACACAGCCACACACAACACTCTCACACAGCCACACACAACACTCTCACACAGCCACACACAACTCTCTCACACAGCCACACACAACTCTCTCTCACAGCCACACACAACTCTCTCTCACAGCCACACACAACTCTCTCACACAGCCACACACAACACTCTCACACAGCCACACACAACACTCTCACACAGCCACACAAAACACTCTCACACAGCACCACACAACACTCTCACACAGCCACACACAACACTCTCACACAGCCACACACAACACTCTCACACAGCCACACACAACACTCTCACACAGCCCCACACAACTCTCTCACACAGCCACACACAACTCTCTCACACAGCCACACACAACTATCTCACACAGCCACACACAACACTCTCACACAGCCACACACAACTCTCTCACACAGCCCCACACAACTCTCTCACACAGCCACACACAACTATCTCACACAGCCACACACAACACTCTCACACAGCCACACACAACTCTCTCACACAGCCACACACAACTCTCTCACACAGCCACACACAACTCTCTCACACAGCCACACACAACACTCTCACACAGCCACACACAACTATCTCACACAGCCACACACAACACTCTCACACAGCCACACACAACTCTCTCACACAGCCCCACACAACTCTCTCACACAGCCACACACAACTATCTCACACAGCCACACACAACACTCTCACACAGCCACACACAACTCTCTCACACAGCCACACACAACTCTCTCACACAGCCCCACACAACTCTCTCACACAGCCACACACAACTCTCTCTCACACAGCCACACACAACACTCTCACACAGCCACACACAACTCTCTCACACAGCCCCACACAACACTCTCACACAGCCACACACAACTATCTCACACAGCCACACACAACACTCTCACACAGCCACACACAACTCTCTCACACAGCCACACACAACTCTCACACAGCCCCACACAACTCTCTCACACAGCCACACACAACTCTCTCACACAGCCACACACAACTCTCTCACACAGCCACACACAACTCTCTCACACAGCCACACACAACTCTCTCACACAGCCACACACAACTCTCTCACACAGCCACACACAACTCTCTCACACAGCCACACACAACTCTCTCTCACACAGCCACACACAACTCTCTCACACAGCCACACACAACTCTCTCACACAGCCACACACAACACTCTCACACAGCCACACACAACTCTCTCACACAGCCACACACAACACTCTCACACAGCCACACACAACACTCTCACACAGCCACACACAACTCTCTCACACAGCCACACACAACACTCTCACACAGCCACACACAACACTCTCACACAGCCACACACAACACTCTCACACAGCCACACACAACACTCTCACACAGCACCACACAACACTCTCACACAGCCACACACAACACTCTCACACAGCCACACACAACACTCTCACACAGCCACACAAAACACTCTCACACAGCACCACACAACTCTCTCACACAGCCACACACAACTCTCTCACACAGCCACACACAACTCTCTCTCACACAGCCACACACAACACTCTTACACAGCCACACACAACTCTCTCTCACACAGCCACACACAACACTCTCACACAGCCACACACAACACTCTCACACAGCACCACACAACACTCTCACACAGCCACACACAACACTCTTACACAGCCACACACAACTCTCTCACACAGCCACACACAACACTCTCACACAGCCACACACAACTCTCTCACACAGCCACACACAACTCTCTCACACAGCCACACACAACTCTCTCACACAGCCACACACAACTCTCTCACACAGCCACACACAACTCTCTCACACAGCCACACACAACTCTCTCTCACACAGCCACACACAACTCTCTCACACAGCCACACACAACTCTCTCACACAGCCACACACAACACTCTCACACAGCCACACACAACTCTCTCACACAGCCACACACAACACTCTCACACAGCCACACACAACACTCTCACACAGCCACACACAACTCTCTCACACAGCCACACACAACTCTCTCACACAGCCACACACAACTCTCTCACACAGCCACACACAACTCTCTCACACAGCCACACACAACTCTCTCACACAGCCCCACACAACTCTCTCACACAGCCACACACAACTCTCTCTCACACAGCCACACACAACACTCTTACACAGCCACACACAACTCTCTCTCACACAGCCACACACAACACTCTCACACAGCCACACACAACACTCTCACACAGCACCACACAACACTCTCACACAGCCACACACAACACTCTTACACAGCCACACACAACTCTCTCTCACACAGCCACACACAACACTATCACACAGCCACACACAACACTCTCACACAGCCACACACAACACTCTCACACAGCCACACACAACTCTCTCACACAGCCACACACAACTCTCTCACACAGCCCCACACAACTCTCTCACACAGCCCCACACAACTCTCTCACACAGCCCCACACAACACTCTCACACAGCCACACACAACTCTCTCACACAGCCACACACAACTCTCTCACACAGCCACACACAACACTCTCACACAGCCATACACAACTCTCTCACACAGCCACACACAACTCTCTCACACAGCCACACACAACACTCTCACACAGCCAAATACAACTCTCTCACACAGCCACACACAACTCTCTCTCACAGCCACACACAACTCTCTCACACAGCCCCACACAACTCTCTCACACAGCCACACACAACACTCTCACACAGCACGACACAACACTCTCACACAGCCACACACAACACTCTCACACAGCCACACACAACTCTCTCACACAGCCACACACAACTCTCTCACACAGCCACACACAACACTCTCACACAGCCACACACAACACTCTCACACAGCCACACACAACACTCTCACACAGCCACACACAACACTCTCACACAGCACCACACAACACTCTCACACAGCCACACACAACACTCTCACACAGCCACACACAACACTCTCACACAGCCACACAAAACACTCTCACACAGCACCACACAACACTCTCACACAGCCACACACAACTCTCTCACACAGCCACACACAACTCTCTCTCACACAGCCACACACAACACTCTCACACAGCCACACACAACACTCTCACACAGCCACACACAACTCTCTCACACAGCCACACACAACTCTCTCTCACAGCCACACACAACTCTCTCTCACAGCCACACACAACTCTCTCACACAGCCACACACAACACTCTCACACAGCCACACACAACACTCTCACACAGCCACACAAAACACTCTCACACAGCACCACACAACACTCTCACACAGCCACACACAACACTCTCACACAGCCACACACAACACTCTCACACAGCCACACACAACACTCTCACACAGCCCCACACAACTCTCTCACACAGCCACACACAACTCTCTCACACAGCCACACACAACTATCTCACACAGCCACACACAACACTCTCACACAGCCACACACAACTCTCTCACACAGCCCCACACAACTCTCTCACACAGCCACACACAACTATCTCACACAGCCACACACAACACTCTCACACAGCCACACACAACTCTCTCTCACAGCCACACACAACTCTCTCACACAGCCACACACAACTCTCTCACACAGCCACACACAACTCTCTCACACAGCCACACACAACTATCTCACACAGCCACACACAACACTCTCACACAGCCACACACAACTCTCTCACACAGCCACACACAACTCTTTCACACAGCCACACACAACTCTCTCACACAGCCACACACAACTCTCTCACACAGCCACACACAACACTCTCACACAGCCACACACAACTATCTCACACAGCCACACACAACACTCTCACACAGCCACACACAACTCTCTCACACAGCCCCACACAACTCTCTCACACAGCCACACACAACTATCTCACACAGCCACACACAACACTCTCACACAGCCACACACAACTCTCTCACACAGCCACACACAACTCTCTCACACAGCCCCACACAACTCTCTCACACAGCCACACACAACTCTCTCTCACACAGCCACACACAACACTCTCACACAGCCACACACAACTCTCTCACACAGCCCCACACAACACTCTCACACAGCCACACACAACTATCTCACACAGCCACACACAACACTCTCACACAGCCACACACAACTCTCTCACACAGCCACACACAACTCTCACACAGCCCCACACAACTCTCTCACACAGCCACACACAACTCTCTCACACAGCCACACACAACTCTCTCTCACACAGCCACACACAACACTCTCACACAGCCACACACAACACTCTTACACAGCCACACACAACTCTCTCTCACACAGCCACACACAACACTCTCACACAGCCACACACAACACTCTCACACAGCACCACACAACTCTCTCACACAGCCACACACAACTCTCTCACACAGCCACACACAACTCTCTCACACAGCCACACACAACACTCTCACACAGCCACACACAACTCTCTCACACAGCCACACACAACTCTCTCACACAGCCACACACAACTCTCTCACACAGCCACACACAACTCTCTCACACAGCCACACACAACTCTCTCACACAGCCACACACAACTCTCTCTCACACAGCCACACACAACTCTCTCACACAGCCACACACAACTCTCTCACACAGCCACACACAACACTCTCACACAGCCACACACAACTCTCTCACACAGCCACACACAACACTCTCACACAGCCACACACAACACTCTCACACAGCCACACACAACTCTCTCACACAGCCACACACAACACTCTCACACAGCCACACACAACACTCTCACACAGCCACACACAACACTCTCACACAGCCACACACAACACTCTCACACAGCACCACACAACACTCTCACACAGCCACACAAAACACTCTCACACAGCCACACACAACACTCTCACACAGCCACACAAAACACTCTCACACAGCACCACACAACACTCTCACACAGCCACACACAACTCTCTCACACAGCCACACACAACTCTCTCTCACACAGCCACACACAACACTCTCACACAGCCACACACAACACTCTCACACAGCCACACACAACTCTCTCACACAGCCACACACAACTCTCTCTCACAGCCACACACAACTCTCTCTCACAGCCACACACAACTCTCTCACACAGCCACACACAACACTCTCACACAGCCACACACAACACTCTCACACAGCCACACAAAACACTCTCACACAGCACCACACAACACTCTCACACAGCCACACACAACACTCTCACACAGCCACACACAACACTCTCACACAGCCACACACAACACTCTCACACAGCCCCACACAACTCTCTCACACAGCCACACACAACTCTCTCACACAGCCACACACAACTATCTCACACAGCCACACACAACACTCTCACACAGCCACACACAACTCTCTCACACAGCCCCACACAACTCTCTCACACAGCCACACACAACTATCTCACACAGCCACACACAACACTCTCACACAGCCACACACAACTCTCTCACACAGCCACACACAACTCTCTCACACAGCCACACACAACTCTCTCACACAGCCACACACAACACTCTCACACAGCCACACACAACTATCTCACACAGCCACACACAACACTCTCACACAGCCACACACAACTCTCTCACACAGCCCCACACAACTCTCTCACACAGCCACACACAACTATCTCACACAGCCACACACAACACTCTCACACAGCCACACACAACTCTCTCACACAGCCACACACAACTCTCTCACACAGCCCCACACAACTCTCTCACACAGCCACACACAACTCTCTCTCACACAGCCACACACAACACTCTCACACAGCCACACACAACTCTCTCACACAGCCCCACACAACACTCTCACACAGCCACACACAACTATCTCACACAGCCACACACAACACTCTCACACAGCCACACACAACTCTCTCACACAGCCACACACAACTCTCACACAGCCCCACACAACTCTCTCACACAGCCACACACAACTCTCTCACACAGCCACACACAACTCTCTCTCACACAGCCACACACAACACTCTCACACAGCCACACACAACACTCTTACACAGCCACACACAACTCTCTCTCACACAGCCACACACAACACTCTCACACAGCCACACACAACACTCTCACACAGCACCACACAACTTTCTCACACAGCCACACACAACTCTCTCACACAGCCACACACAACACTCTCACACAGCCACACACAACTCTCTCACACAGCCACACACAACTCTCTCACACAGCCACACACAACTCTCTCACACAGCCACACACAACTCTCTCACACAGCCACACACAACTCTCTCACACAGCCACACACAACTCTCTCTCACACAGCCACACACAACTCTCTCACACAGCCACACACAACTCTCTCACACAGCCACACACAACACTCTCACACAGCCACACACAACTCTCTCACACAGCCACACACAACACTCTCACACAGCCACACACAACAACACTCTTACACAGCCACACACAACTCTCTCTCACACAGCCACACACAACACTATCACACAGCCACACACAACACTCTTACACAGCCACACACAACTCTCTCTCACACAGCCACACACAACACTCTCACACAGCCACACACAACACTCTCACACAGCACGACACAACACTCTCACACAGCCACACACAACACTCTCACACAGCCACACACAACTCTCTCACACAGCCACACACAACTCTCTCACACAGCCACACACAACACTCTCACACAGCCACACACAACACTCTCACACAGCCACACACAACACTCTCACACAGCCACACACAACACTCTCACACAGCACCACACAACACTCTCACACAGCCACACACAACACTCTCACACAGCCACACACAACACTCTCACACAGCCACACAAAACACTCTCACACAGCACCACACAACACTCTCACACAGCCACACACAACTCTCTCACACAGCCACACACAACTCTCTCTCACACAGCCACACACAACACTCTCACACAGCCACACACAACACTCTCACACAGCCACACACAACTCTCTCACACAGCCACACACAACTCTCTCTCACAGCCACACACAACTCTCTCTCACAGCCACACACAACTCTCTCTCACAGCCACACACAACTCTCTCACACAGCCACACACAACACTCTCACACAGCCACACACAACACTCTCACACAGCCACACAAAACACTCTCACACAGCACCACACAACACTCTCACACAGCCACACACAACACTCTCACACAGCCACACACAACACTCTCACACAGCCACACACAACACTCTCACACAGCCCCACACAACTCTCTCACACAGCCACACACAACTCTCTCACACAGCCACACACAACTATCTCACACAGCCACACACAACACTCTCACACAGCCACACACAACTCTCTCACACAGCCCCACACAACTCTCTCACACAGCCACACACAACTATCTCACACAGCCACACACAACACTCTCACACAGCCACACACAACTCTCTCACACAGCCACACACAACTCTCTCACACAGCCACACACAACTCTCTCACACAGCCACACACAACACTCTCACACAGCCACACACAACTATCTCACACAGCCACACACAACACTCTCACACAGCCACACACAACTCTCTCACACAGCCCCACACAACTCTCTCACACAGCCACACACAACTATCTCACACAGCCACACACAACACTCTCACACAGCCACACACAACTCTCTCACACAGCCACACACAACTCTCTCACACAGCCCCACACAACTCTCTCACACAGCCACACACAACTCTCTCTCACACAGCCACACACAACACTCTCACACAGCCACACACAACTCTCTCACACAGCCACACACAACTATCTCACACAGCCACACACAACACTCTCACACAGCCACACACAACTCTCTCACACAGCCACACACAACTCTCTCACACAGCCCCACACAACTCTCTCACACAGCCACACACAACTCTCTCACACAGCCACACACAACTCTCTCTCACACAGCCACACACAACACTCTCACACAGCCACACACAACACTCTTACACAGCCACACACAACTCTCTCTCACACAGCCACACACAACTCTCTCACACAGCCACACACAACTCTCTCACACAGCCACACACAACACTCTCACACAGCCACACACCACACTCTCACACAGCCACACACAACTCTCTCACACAGCCACACACAACTCTCTCACACAGCCCCACACAACTCTCTCACACAGCCCCACACAACACTCTCACACAGCCACACACAACACTCTCACACAGCCACACACAACTCTCTCACACAGCCACACACAACTCTCTCACACAGCCCCACACAACTCTCTCACACAGCCACACACAACTCTCTCACACAGCCACACACAACTCTCTCACACATACAACACTCTCACACAGCCACACACAACACTCTTACACAGCCACACACAACACTCTTACACAGCCACACACAACTCTCTCACACATACAACACTCTCACACAGCCACACACAACACTCTTACACAGCCACACACAACACTGTCACTCACCCACACACAACTCTCTCTCACACACGACACTCAGTTTGAATGGAACATTTTAACTACAGACCAGTGTTTTCTTTGCCAGTGTTAGATGACACCTGTCACTTTGTTGCTATTGTTTGTTTTGATATGTAATGTATGAATATTTTTGCTCACTTAAATGTTGTAATATATATAGTAGTCAACATTTGAAGTGAGTTAAAAAAGTTACAAGAATAGGTATTGTTCTCGCCTTTTTGATCCACTTTAAATGTTGACTACTGTACATAGTCATTATATGTTGTTAGTGTAATACATCATTCTTCAATACTGTTTTAAATGTTTTAATACTTTTTGTTTCAATGAAATGATTCAATAAAAAATTTGCCTGGATTGCCTTTTGATTCATAATAGTATAGCAGCTTTATAATATTTTATAATAATATTAATAACTACAGATTTATATCCAAACTAGCTAAAATATATAATAATATTTGTAATTATTGCCAATACGAATTAAATAGTAATTTGTCAATATAGGTATTACAGTAAATTGCAGTATAAATATAGTAAAAATACAGTAAAGTACTGTGTTGTATCTATACAGCAATATTTTTTGTACTGTAGTAATCTATTACAGTACAGCACTGTAAATCAAAATACAGTAACTTACTGGCAACCGTGCTGCCAGTAACGTACTGTAAAAATACAAGCAAATCGTTAACAGTGTATATTTGAAAGAATATGGATTTGTCAGAACAGGGTTCAATGAAAACAAAAGGCCAGCGCTGATAGTGGAATTTGTTTTCAATCCTCCCATGTTCTCCAATCCATATCAAGAATTCTGATGCAAAACACTCAAAGTCTGTCAGATGACTTTTTGTTTAAACAAGCATTTTTATCAGGCTCCTCCACTTAACTTTACTTCCAGCAAAACCATTCAGAACAGGCAGTGTGGTATTTTTTGGAGCATAATATTTTTTATGTGAACGGCAAACGCAATAAGAAATTTTCAGTTCTCTTATCTGAAAAGTGAACTGCACAAACTGATTTGATATGAAACTAAGCAATTAACATGTCAAGCAGCTTCAAACCTGAATGGACAAGTTTGCTTAAGTGTTTCACCTTGTATGAAAATAGTAACTTTGTATTAGCACCTAATGTTCTATTGCTCTTTTAAGACATGTCGCATATTTCTCCCTGAACTCTTTGTAAGTGGCTTTGGATAAAAGCGTCTGCTAAATGACTAAATGTAAATGTAGTATCTGCTGCCGCCACCTACAGAATATTAACTATAGCACAAAGGCAAGCAGTGATTTGTATTGGTGTCAGGGCTGTACGTTAACGATAGCTTCACTCAAACAGTAAAATACTTGTGAAATAAACTCTTGATGAAGTTCATGAGTTTAGATCCTCATGTATCCTCAGACAAATCCTGGACCATCGCTCGTGTAATATTTTAAGCCGTGCACCTCATTCACGTATAACAGTCAGATGACACATGAAAATAACAGGATTCTGTGCACTCTGTCTAATGCACCTATTCGTATTATTCTTAGCCCAAACCGAGTTTCCGTATCACAATTATTTTTCAAGTTATGTTACTTGTCCAGACGGGCAAGTAAAAGTCTCCCTCATTTGCCCATAC